>NC_064846.1:48794395-49097425 GCF_024166365.1 Elephas maximus indicus | reverse complement strand
GCTCATGTATGTGTGTGTGAATGTGTGTGTACTCAGATAAGTTTCCCTATGAGCAGAGTTTGGTGGGATTTTCCCCAAAAAAAGAGTTGAAGATATTATTGCATATTAAGATATTATTGTGTATAGTCATGAAAGAGGCAGGCCCACCTAATTTTTTTAATTTCTAAACTATACTTGGCCTCTAATATAGTGTTATAAAAGATAGTCATACCAATGGTACAGAATTGAGAACCCAGATATAAATCCATCCACGTATGAGCAGCTGATATTTGACAAAGGCCCAGTGTCAGTTAATTGGGGAAAAGATAGTCTTTTTAACAAATGGTGCTCGCATAACTGGATATCCATTTGCAAAAAAATGAAACAGGACCCATACCTCACACCATGCACAAAAACTAACTCCAAGTGGATCAAAGACCTAAACATAAAGACTAAAATGATAAAGATCATGGAAGAAAAAATAGGGACAACGTTAGGAGCCCTAATACAAGGCATGAACAGAATACAAAACATTACCAAAAATGACGAAGAGAAACCAGTTAACTGGGAGCTCCTAAAAATCAAACACCTATGCTCATCTAAAGACTTCACCAAAAGAGTAAAAAGACCACCTACAGACTGGGAAAGAATTTTCAGCTATGACATCTCCAACCAGTGCCTGATCTCTAAAATCTATATGATTCTGTCAAAACTCAACCACAAAAAGACAAACAGCCCAATCAAGAAGTGGGCAAAGGATATGAACACACACTTCACTAAAGAAGATATTCAGGCAGCTAACAGATACATGAGAAAATGCTCTCGATCATTAGCCATTAGAGAAATGCAAATTAAAACTACGATGAGATTCCATCTCACTCCAACAAGGCTGGCATTAATCCAAAAAACACAAAATAATAAATGTTGGAGAGGCTGCGGAGAGATTGGAACTCTCATACACTGCTGGTGGGAATGTAGAATGGTACAGCCACTTTGGAAATCTATCTGGCGTTATGTTAAACAGTTAGAAATAGAACTACCATACAACCCAGAAATCCCACTCCTCGGAATATACCCTAGAGAAATAAGAGCCTTCACACGAACAGATATATGCACACCCATGTTTATTGCACCTCTGTTTACAATAGCAAAAAGCTGGAAGCAACCAAGGGTGTCCATCAACAGATGAATGGTTAAATAAATTGTGATATATTCACACAATGGAATACTACGCATCGATAAAGAACATTGACGAATCTGTGAAACCTTTCATAACATGGAGGAACCTGAAAGGCATTATCCTGAGTGAAATTAGTCAGAGGCAAAAGGACAAATGTTGTATAAGACCACTATTATAAGATCTTGAGAAATAGTATAAACTGAGAAGAACACATACTTTTGTGGTTACAAGGGAGGGAGGGAAGGAGGGTAGGAGAGGGTTTTTTACTGATTAGTTAGTAGATAAGAACTACTTTAGGTGAAGGGAAGGATAATACTCAATACATGGAAGGTCAGCTCAACTGGACTGGACCAAAAGCAAAGAAGTTTCTGGGATAAACTGAATGCTTCAAAGGTCAGCGGAGCAAGGGCGGGGGTTTGGAGACCATGGTTTAAGGGGACTTCTAAGTCAATTGGCAAAATAATTCTATTATGAAAACATTCTGCATCCCACTTTGAAATGTGGCATCTGGGGTCTTAAATGCTAACAAGTGGCCATCTAAGATGCATCAATTGGTCTCAACCCACCTGGATCAAAGGAGAATGAAGAACACCAAGGTCACACGATAACTATGAGCCCAAGGGACAGAAAGGGCCACATGAACCAGAGACTTACATCATCCTGAGACCAGAAGAACTAGTTGGTGCCCGGCCACAACCGATGACTGCCCTGACAGGGAGCACAACAGAGAACCCCTGAGGGAGCAGGAGAATAGTGGGATGCAGACCCCAAATTCTCATAAAAAGACCAGACTTAATGGTCTGACTGAGACTAGAAGAATCCCAGCCGTCATGGTCCCCAAACCTTCTGTTGTTCCCGGACAGGAACCATTCCCGAAGACTACTCATCAGACATGGAAGGGACTGGACAGTGGGTAGGAGAGAGATGCTGATGAAGAGTGAGCTATTTGTATCAGGTGGACACTTGAGACTGGTTGGCATCTCCTGTCTGGAGGGGGGATGGGAGGGTAGAGAGGGCTGGAAGCTGACAAAATTGTCACGAAAGGAGAGACTGGAAGGGCTGACTCATTAGGGGGAGAGCAAGTGGGAGTATGGAGTAAGGTGTATATAAACTTATATGTGACAGACTGACTTAATTTGTAAACGTTCACTTGAAGCTCAATAAAAATAAAAAAAAAAGATAGTCATAGAATTTAAGAGATAGCCTAGAGATCATCTGGCCCAACTTCTTCATCTTACAGTGTAAGAAACTAGGGCCCAAAGAAGAAAGAGACTTAATTATTGAGTGCTCTGAATTTCTTGGTGGTAGATAAATGAAAAGTGGAAGGTTTTAGCATAAGTCCAGTGCCTATGGTTCATAATAAGTCAGAGCATCACCAGTTCCTCCCTCTGTTTCACTCATAGTTCCGTATTCGGGCAGCTTGCTTTGCCAAATTTATTTAATGGATTAATGATATCAGCCTAACTTGCTCTCTTCTACTTATCCTTGAAAGGTATTCCTGGAGTTTCAGGGCCAAAAGGTTACCAAGGTTTGCCTGGAGACCCAGGACAACCTGGATTGACTGGACAACCTGGATCACCAGGACCCTCAGGTAAATATGATGACCACCTTTAGTAATTGAATGGCTGACCCTGAACCCTGGAAAAGTAATTATTTATGTATCTTGTTTGATGATACTTTGGAAACCCTGATGGCTTAGTGGTTAAGTGCTACAGTTGCTAACCAAAAGGTCAGCAGTTCGAATGCACCAGGCACTCCTTGGAAACTCTATGGGGCAGTTTTACCCTGTCCTACAAGGTCGCTATGAGTTGGAATTGACTCAATGGTAACGGGTTTGTTTGGATAACACTTTGAATCT
The DNA here is from genome assembly GCF_024166365.1 of Elephas maximus indicus. NCBI lineage: Eukaryota > Metazoa > Chordata > Mammalia > Proboscidea > Elephantidae > Elephas > Elephas maximus. The sequence continues at coordinate 49,094,408 of NC_064846.1, read as the reverse complement.
GGTCATGGTAATATGCTTGTGTAGCTACTGAGATATGGAGTTCACCTTTGGCAAAAAATGTTACCATTTGGTTCAAGCTTCAAAAGACAAGATTTTCAGGGTATTGTGCTTTTCTCAGTCTCTTATTTTTGTGGCAGCCAGGATGTACACAGAATTAAAGTAAGGCGCTGTTTTATTTACATACGTTGCCACATATGTAAATAAGACAATTCTCTGGTAGGAGCCTGAAGAGTTCACGTTTTCTAGTTTTTGCCTTCAGACAAGTTAGTCATTAAACCAGGTAAAACAGATGGCTGTTGATTGCATTTTTTTTTTAATTCCTAGGGATGAAATTTCACAGTGTCTTTTGGTACTCTCTTACAGTGTTGGTCACCTTTACGGTCAAAATCTTTTTTTCTTATTCCTTACAAAACTGTTTTTTGCTGCTTAAGTCATTTTTCCTTAAGTTGGGCCCCTAAGGAAATAAAAAATAGCTGGTCCCCATCCTCGTAATAGCCCTTTAGGCCAGTTATTCTGCTGTAGACTCCTCTCCACATTGCCCTGATATAATTGGAAAAAGAACTTTCCTTCTCTCTTCGTCACATTTTCTGCATTCACTCCCCCAAGCTGGAAGCAAGTATACAAGAAAAAATAAAAGAAAAATGTTTAAGGAGCAACACTGTGGTCTTTGGAAAATACCCAGGTGAATCCACAGAGCTCAAGCACCTATACTGGCCCAATGTATTAGGGGTATATTATGACAAGTTATCATTTTTCCTCCTCCTGGTCTCATATAATTGGGGGCTACACAGTCAAGCCATTTCTTAATCTTTTAAAAACAGACTCATTATAATGGATTTATCTGTGATAAGTTCAGTAAAGGTGGTTATATACATACAAAAACTAAGACATCACCCCAGACCTTCTGTTGGCACAGGACAGGAACCATCCCCGAAGACAACTCATCAGACATGAAAGGGACTGGTCAGTGGGTGGGAGAGAGATGCTGATGAAGAGTGAGCTAATTATATCAGGTGAACACTTGAGATTGTGTTGGCATCTCTTGTCTGTTAGGGGGGATGGGAGGATAGAGAGAGAGGGAAGCTGGCAAAATTGTCACAAAAGGAGAGACTGAAAGGGCTGACTCAACAGGGGGAGAGCAAGTGGGAGTACGGAGTAAGATGTATGTAAACTTATATGTGACAGACTGATTGGATTTGTAAACGTTCACTTGAAGCTTAATAAAAGTTAATTTAAAAAATTACATTTTAAAAAAAAAACTAAGACGTCAGATGATTGGAATTGTTTTAGGGCAAGAAACAAGTTTTCCTGGTAAAATTTTTGCATTTATTTATAATGTTGTGTTAGGAAACCTCCATAACCATGGCTATATTTTAATGTGTTCCTGAGGAGATTTCTTAGATACTTCTTGCCTGTTTTATGCTGAGTTCGACCTGTGGACCTTAACCATATATTAAGATTTGACCCATCCAGTCCCATGCTTACATTTTAAATATGACCCATTCCAAGAAACCAGGAAGCCTCAGTATTGTTATCTTCTCTTAATTTACCAATTTGACTTTTCTAGGTCCCAAGGGTAATCCTGGTCTCCCTGGGAACCCAGGACCTACAGGACCTCCTGGACTTAAAGGAAACATAGGTGATATGGGTTTTCCAGGTGAGTGATGAAAAGCTCCCAAATATTTTGTCCCATTAATGCAAGGCAGTCCATTATTTTTGTTACCAGAAAAGACACTGGTGTTGACAGAATCGGACTGAGACATTGTCTAAGGTCATCAGTGGGTTGAGTCCCCTTATTTTACAAATATTTGACATAGAAATTAAGGGATGAAGCTTTAGAAACCTTAGAAGTGAGAATTCACAAACTTACATCTTTTCTCCATCTGTACCCCTCTCATTTAAACTTCCTTAAAAAAAATAGGCTGTTATATAATCTTAGTCGTGAAGATCATTATTATATAATGCAGAGTTTGCAGAGTTCTTTTTCTTTTTACTTGGTTATATGTATCATTGGAAACCCTGGTGGCGTAGTGGTTAAGTGCCATGGCTGTTAACCAAAAGGTTGGCAGTTTGAATCCGCCAGGCACTCCTTGCAAACTCTACAGGGCAGTTCTACTCTGTCCTGTAGGGTCGCTATGAGTCAGAATTGACTCGATGACAGCAGGTTTTTTAGGTATATGTATCATTGAAATGCTACTAATAAAGAATATTTTGTAAAACAGGTCCTCAGGGTGTGAAAGGGTCCCCTGGACCTCCTGGAATTCCTGGACAACCTGGCTCCCCAGGATTCCCTGGTCAGAAAGGAGACAAAGGAGATCCTGGTGTTTCAGGCATTGGTCTTCCAGGTCTTCCTGGCCCAAAGGTAAGCATGCTCTAGGCAGATGTGATTTTTCTGTAACACTGTGCTGGTTCCTAATTATTCATTCAATAAACTATAGACTGACATGGTATATTCTGGGTAAGAGATTTGTTCCTTTTCTCTAAAATTGTAAGATTTTAGGGTTTTGGGTCAGTCTAAAAAAGGGAGAAAATTTCTGATTTCTTTGTTTTCCCCCCATTTTAATCTCTAAATATGTTTCAATAAACCAAAGGCATATTTCTCCCTGGTTTGGCTTTCCCTTTTTAGCAATAGAGTTATTATTATTATTAATTTGAACAAACTTATAAACTAAGTAACTAAGCCATTAATGAAAATTGAGTAGTGTTATTAAACTGCATATCTGATGTAGTTATCTGGTAGCCAGGATCTAAAAACAGTTTTACATATCCCCCTAGTCAATATGAAAACTGGTGGTGTTACTTAAGTATTCAAATTTAGAACTTGTTTTAGAATCGTTAGATATAACAGGTGCTTATTAATAACTGCTTAATTCCATGTAAAAACATAATAACTTCTTTAATCATACAGTCAGATCACAGAGCCAGGGAGTTAAGAAAATTGTTATTCAAGTTCCATGGAATTAGTGAAAATTCCCACTGAAATGATAATTTACTGAATTATACTTTAATGATAATTTCCTTTAATAGTATACAAAGACACTATCATTGGATTGCCCAGTTAATCAACTTATTTGAAAAGATAATCAGAAGAAATTTCTGCAAGTTGACAGTGTAAAGTTATTGAAGTCAATTTTAATTGTTCCTGTTCTGCTTAAATTTTACCGGTAATACATTAATATAAACTTTTATTAAAAAATTAATAATATAGACATATAAAGGGTAAAAGTGAAAATCTCCTTTATACTCTAGCCTCTTTATCCCAATCCCTTCCCCAAAGAGATTCACTGTTAATGATTAGCATGTCAATTTCAATCTCTTATTCTAACATTTATATATCTATACACAGAACTTTGTATTTTTGTGTATACACTGTGTATATGTAGCATCATTGTATAGATACTCTTTTTTACCTTGCTTTATAATTTACATATTTTTATCTTTTTTCAATATAATACAATTTTCTTTGTCACTTTACATATAGATCTAGACCTATTGTTTTTAAGGACTATGTGATACTCCATTGACTATTGCAAGTAATATCATAATGAACATCTTTATACGTATCTGTGGATCATATTGAAAAGATTCCTAAAAGCAAAATTGCTGCATCAAAAGACGTTCCTTCAAATTTTTGTCTTTTAACATTTTTGTAATAATAGTAGCATATGAAACTGGTTTTAAAATACAACATGTATGAAAAGTATAAAGTCTTTTTTTCACACTTTCATGTACTCCAAATCCCTAGTTCTTCTTCCTCAAAATAACCACTTTTAGCAGTTTCTCATGTACTCTTTCAGAAAAGGCTTTTTATGCACATACAGGCACGTGTATATGATATTTCATCAATTTTAAGACTCAATTTTTTACATTATAACATCTCAGAAATTGAGGTTCAACTAACAGTGGAAAGCATCTTGAAACTATAATCAGATACATTTTCTCTCAGTTATTGATAAAAGAAATGATGTTACCTCTTCCAGATTTAAATGTTTTCTTTAATTTGCACACGTGAAAAAATAGTATATACCTGTTCTGTGCTGAGCTGTCAACACTTAATAAATCTTGACAAACTTTCTTTATCGGCCCATAAATATATGCCTCATTCTTTTTCATAATTACATAGTATTTTTTGTATGGTTGTACCATAAATAGTTTATGGATGAATACTGAATTATTTCTATATTTTCATGATTACAAACATATGCTGCATGAAAGATACTTACACATATCTTACATACATATCTTAAAATTCTTTGGCAAATATATTCATAGAATAAATTCTAAGTCGCTAGTACAAAGCATATATATGCCTTTTTAATATTAATAGTTACTACCAAATTTTTCTGTTAAATGGGTTTTCCACTTTATATGATAATGACTAGTGTAAGAGATTTCTTACCTGCTAAATTTTTTCAGTCTAATGGGTGAAAGCAGTGTATCATTGTTTAAATTTGAGTTTTCCTGATTACGAGTGGGGTTTCATATGTTTATATCTCATCTGCAAGTTGTTCATACTCTTTGCTTCACTTTTTATGAAAGAGTTTGTCTTTTTCTTACTGATTTGTAAAAATACTTCATAAATAGTGAAGATGCATGCATTGTCTGTTATATATGGTACAATTTTTTCCCAGTCAGTTGTGGTCTTCTAACTTTGTTTACTATGGATTTCATCATATAGAAGTTTAAATTTTTTACATAGTCAAATTTTTTACTCATTAATTCATTCAGCTAGTACCCATTGAGTAAGTACAGTGTGCCAAGTACAGTGGCAGGTGCTGGAGACATAGCATGAATGAAACAGACAAAAATCCCTGCCTGCTTATATCCATGGGTGGTTATATCTAGTCAGAGAGACGAACAATAAGTTTATAGTATATTAGAAGGTGATAAATGTCACAGCAAAAAGTAAAGTGAGAATTGGGGATAGAAATTGATGCAAGTTTTTATGTTTTGAAATAGGGTAGTGAGGAAAACCCTTTCAGATAAAATAACAATTGAGCAGTGACCTCAATACAGTAATAGAGTGAATCATGCAAAGACCCTGGGGTGTAAATGTACCTGACACATCTGAGGAACGTAATGTGGATTAAGCAGAATGAGTGAAATGAAACAAAGTAAGAGATGAGGTCAGGTTGGTAATGGGGCCAGATCATCTGGGGCCCTTGTAAGTCATAGTAAGGGCTTTTACTCCTGAGTGAAATGAAGAGTGACTAGAAGGAGTAACATGATTGAACTTTTATATACATATGTATATATATATATTCATTCAAAAGCAGCTGCTGCAGTATATCGACAGGGAACTGCCAGAAATTCAGGCCAAACTCAGAAGAGGACATGGAACCAGGGATATAAATGCTGATGTCAGATAGATCCTGGCTGAAAGCAGAGAATACCAGAAGGATGTTTACCTGTGTTTTACTGACTACGTAAAGGCGTTCAACTCTGTGGATCATAACAAATTATGGGTAATATTGCGAAGAATGAGAATTCCAGAACACTTAGTTCTGCTTATGAGGAATCTGTACATGGATCAAGAGGCAGTCATTTGACCAGAATAAGGAGATACTGCATGGTTTAAAGTCAAGAAAGGTGTGCATCAGGGCTGTATCAATCTGTATGTTGAGCCAATAATCTGAGAACCTGGACTATATGAAGAAGAACGGGGCATCAGCTTTGGAGAAAGACTCATTAATAACCTGCATTATGCGGATGACACAACCTTGCTTGCTGGCAATGAAGAGGACTTGAAGCACTTACTGATGAAGATCAAAGACCATAGCCTTCAGTATGAATTACACCTCAACATAAACAAAACAAAAATCCTCACAATTAAACCACAGTAAGCAATAAGCAACATCATGATAATTGGAGAAAAGATTGAAGTTGTCAAGGATTTCATTTTACTTAGATCCACAGTCAACACCCATGGCAGCAACAGTCAAGAAATCAAAAGATGCATTGCATTGGGCAAATCTGCTTTAAAGGACCTCTTTAAAGTATTGAAAAGCAAACATGTCACCTTGAAGACTAAGGCGCACCTGACCCAAGCCATGGTATTTTCAGTTGCATCATATGCATGTGAAAACTGGACAATGAATAAGGAAGACTGAAGAAGAATTGACACCTTTGAATTGTGGTATTGGCGAAGAATATTGAATATACACCATGGACTGCCAAAAGAATGAACAAATCTGTCTTAGAAGAAGTACAACCAGAATGCTCCTTAGAAGCAAGGATGGCGAGACTGCGTCTTACATACTTTGGACATGTTGCCAGGAGGGATCAGTCCCTAGAGAAGGACATCATGCTTGGCAGAGTACAGGGTCAGCGGAAAAGAGGAAGACCCTCTACAAGGTGGATTGATACACAGTAGCTGCAACAATGAGCTCAAGCACAACAACGATTGTAAGGATGGCTCAGGACTGGACAGTGTTTCATTCTGTGGTACATAGGGTTGCTATGAGTCAGAACCGACCTGGCGGCACCTAACAGCAACAGCATGCATGCATGCATGCATGCATACATACATACATACGTACATCACAACTCCTTTTCTGAAAATAGAAGAGCAAAGATGAAAGCAGGGAGACCAGTTATGGGACTATTTAAATAATGCATGCTAGAGATTTTGATGCCTTGGATTGGGGTGGTGGCAATGATGATAAGTGATGAGATTCTGGATATATTTTCCAGGTCAAGCCAGCAAGATTTGCTGATGGATTCTATATTAAATAGGAGAGAAAGAGGTGTCAAGGATGACTTCAAAGATTATATCCCAATAAACATGGAATAATGGTGTTGCTATTAGGAAAGAATTAGGGGCAGTGAGTGCAGACAGCTGTTTTGAGGATTTTACTATAAAAGTTAACAAAGAAATAGATTGAAAGTTGATGGAGGATGTGGGATAAAGAAAGGGTTTTGCTTAAGGGAGGAATGTTTATATGCTGATGGGAATACTCTAGTAGAGAGAGAAAAATTCGTGATCTAAGAAAAAGAGGGGAGAATTGGAGTTATATTTCTAAAGGTGAGAAGGGATGGGATATAGAACATTTAGATAGTGGATGGTTCATTGACAGTACAGAGAGAAGATGGAGTATGTGGGTACATGTTCAGGGTAGCTGAGTAGGATGTAGTGGTGGGAGTCTATAAGAAGTTATTTTCTGATTGTATCTATTTTATATCTTAGTAAAGTTGTTTTAAAATTCTAATTATGTACATTATTGGAACAACCACAAGGTTGCTACTTACTAGCAAGGTAATGTTTTCTTTCGTCCTACAACTACTATCTTCACTTTAGGGCTGATTTTTTGTTCTAGGATCCAGAGATTTCTTCTTCTTTTTTTTTTTTTTTTTAGTTTTTATTGTGCTTTAAGTAAAAGTTTACAAATCAAGTCAGTCTCTCACACAAAACCTTGTATAGACCTTGCTACATACTCCCAATTGCTCTCCCCCTAATGAGACAGCCCAATCCCACCCTCCACTCTCTATTTTCGTGTCCATTTCGCCAGCTCCTAACCCCTTCTATCCTCTCATTTCCCCTCCAGGGAGGAGATGCCAACATAGTCTCAAGTGTCCACCTGATCCAAGAAGCTCCCTTCTCACCAGCATCCCTCCCCAACCCATTGTCCAATCCAATCCCTGTCTGAAGAGTTGGCTTTGGGAATGGTCCCAATCCTGGGCCAACAGAAAGTCTGGGGGCCATGACCACTGGGGTCCTTCTAGTCTCAGTCAGACCACTAAGTCTAGTCTTTTTACGAGAATTTAGGATCTCCATCCCACTGCTCTCCTGCTCCCTTGGGGTTCTCTGTTGTGTTCCTTGTCAGGGCAGTCATCTGTTGTAGCTGGGCAGGATCTAGTTCATCTGATCTCAGGATGATGTAGTCTCTGGTTTATGTGGCCCTTCCTGTCTCTTGGGCTCATAATTACCTTGTGTCCTTGGTGTTCTTCATCCTCTTTTGCTCCAGGTGGGTTGAGGCCACTTGATGCATCTTAGATGGCCGCTTGCTAGCGTTTAAGACCTCAGACGCCACTCTCCAAAGCAGGATGCAGAATGTTGTCTTAATACATTTTATTATGCTCATTGACTTAGATGTCCCCTGAAACTATGGTCCTCAAATCCCTGCCCCTGCTTTGCTGAACTTCGGAGCATTCAGTTTATTTGGGAAACTTCTTTGCTTTTGGTTTAGTCCAGTTGTGCTGAACTCCCTGTATTGTGTGTTGTCTTTCCCTTCACCAAAAGTAGTTCTTACCTACCATCTAATTAGTGAAACGCTCTCCCTCCCTCCCTCTCCCCCCTGTCATAACCATCAAAGAATATTTTCTTCTCTGTTTAAACTATTTCTCAAGTTCTTATAATAGTGGTCTTATACAATATTTGTCCTTTTGCAACTGACTAATTTCACTCAGCATAATGCCTTCCAGATTCCTCCATGTTATGAAATGTTTCACTGATTCATCACTGTTCTTTATTGATCTGTAGTATTCCATCGTGTGACTATACCATAATTTATTTATCCATTTATCTGTTGATGGGCACCTTGGTTGCTTCCATATTTTTGCTATTGTAAACTGCTGCAGTGAACATGTGGTTGCATGTATCTGTTGGTGTAAAGGCTCTTATTTCTCTAGGATATATTCCAAGGAGTGGGATTGCTGGATCGTATGGTAGTTCTATTTCTAGCTTTTTAAGGAAGTGACAAATCGATTCCCAAAGTGGTTGTACCATTTCTCATTCCCACCAGTAGTGTATAAGTGTTGCAGTCTCTCCACAGCCTCTCCAACATTTATTGGTTTGTGTTTTTTGAATTAATGTCTGGCTTGTAGAAGTAGAAACCCTGGTGGTATAGTGGTTAAGTGCTACATCTGCCAACCAAAGGGTCAGCAGTTCGAATCCACCAGGTGCTCCTTGGAAACTATGGGGCAGTTCTACTCTGTCCTATAGGGTCGCTATGAGTCGGAATCGACTCGATGGCACCGGGTTTGGTTTTTGGTTGGTTCTTGTTGGAGTGAGATGAAATCTCATTGTACTTTTGATTTGTATTTCTCTAATGGCTGATTATTGTGAGCATTTCCTCATGTATCTGTTAGCTACCTGAATATCTTCTTTAGTCAAGTGTCTGTTCATATATCACCTTTGTCTTCTCCATATGAAAGGTCTATGACTACATTTCTTAGTCCCTTTTTATTGTTTTAATGTTGTCTTCTTTTACTTAATGACATTGCTGTTTCCCTGTTTTGAGCATTTTTTTTCCTTGATTTATTTTTTTGTGATTTCCCTCTATGGATTGACCTCTGGTTGCTCTGTCCTGTGCTCTAGTCTTGGGTTGATACCTGATATCATTGATTTTCTAACCAGAGAACTCCCTTTAGTATTTCTTGTAGTTTTGGTTTGGTTTTTACAAATTCCCTAAGTTCTGTTTATCTGGCAGTGTCCTAATTTCACCTTCATATCTGAAAGACAGTTTTGCTGGATATATGATTCTTGGTTGGCATTTTTTTTTCCTTCAATGCTTTATATAAGTTATCCCACTGCCTTCTTGCCTGCATGGTTTCTGCCATGTAGTCCAAGCTTATTTTTATTGACTCTCCTTTGTACGTGACTTTTCATTTATCCTTAGCTGGCACTAAAATTCTCTGTCTTTGATATTGGCAAGCTTGAATGTCTTGGTGACTTTCTTTTAACATCTACCTTATGTGGAGTTCGATGAGCGTCTTGGATAGATATCTTCTCATCTTTCACAATATCAGGGAAGTTTTCTGCCAACAAATCTTCAACAAATCTTTCTGTATTTTCTGTTATCCCTCCCTGTTCTGGTACTCCAATCACTCGTAGGTTATTTCTCTTGATAGAGTCCCACATGATTCTTAAGATTTCTTCATTGTTTTAAATTCTTTTATCTGATTTTTCTTCAAATATATCAGTGCCAAGTGATTTATCTTCAAGTTCACAAATTCTACCTTCCACTTACTCAGTTCTGCCCCTCTTTCTATTGAGTTGTCTACTTCTGTAATTTTATTGTTAATCTTCTGAATTTCTGATTGCTGTCTATGGATTTTTCCAGCTTATTAAATTTTTCATTATGTTCCTGAATAACCTTTTTAATTTCTTCAATTGCTTTATCTGTGTGTTCCTTGGCTTGTTCTGCATATTGTCTCATTTCCTTTCTGATGTCTTGAAGGGTTCTGTATATTAAACTTTTGTATTCTGCCTCTGGTAATTCCAGGAATGCACTTTCATCTAGAAGATCCCTGGATTCTTTGTTTTAAGAGCTTGCTGAAGCAATCATGGTCTCTTTCTTTATGTGACTTGATATTGACTGTTGTCTCTGAGCCATCTATAAGTTATTTTATTAGTTTATTTTATGTTTGCTTACTATGTTGTAGCTTTGTGCTTTGTTTTGTTTTGATATGCCCAAATGGGTTGCTTGAGTGAGCTAGCTTGATTGTTTTCACCTTTGGAACTCTGACATTGTGTGCTTAGATGGCTAGAGCTGTTATCAGGTATGTCAGCCTAGGAGTCCATTCACTTTTCTTGTATGAATTCAGCTCAGGTGTCGAGGTAGGTGATTATCAAGTGTGTGGTACAGGCTTTGTCCTACAGTCTTAGAGGGGCAGCTGTGATTGGTGTAGGTACCGGTATCTGGTTGCAGCAGGGAGTCACACTCTGAACAGGACAGGGGGCTGAGAATCTTTCCCCACATGTCTCTGAGGAAAGCTTGTCTCTGTTCCCTAGAGTGTACAGATCGGTGGGTTCTGTAGATGGACCATTGGACCCAGTGTTTTTGGTTGTAAGGTCTGGGAGGTACTGGTTATCCCTGGACCCCTGTCATGGGTAGCTGGGTGACCTGAGTGGAGCCAGCAGTCCTTAGGCCCCTGCTTTGAGTAGGAGAGGACCCTGTTTAATAGGCAAAGCAACGTCAAATATCAAACACACACCTCTCCACCGCACAGCTGAAACATTTGGAGTCTACACCTCTACTCCAGATTTCTCCTTGTTCACTGTTTTCACTCAGTTTTTTTTTCCAACTGGTGTTTGATCCAATTCTCTGTCCTTTGATTTGATGCTCAGGGTTTCAGGATTGTCCTCTGTATCTGTTCTATTTGGTTTCTTGGGCCTTTTCTATAGAGGGATGGAATGGTATGTCTGACTAAGCTGCAATCTTGGGCCACCCCCTAGAGGTTAGGATTTACAGCACATACTTTTGGGGGAAACAGTTCCATTCATAGCATTCCACCCTCTGTTGTTGTTGTTGTTAGGTGCCGTTGAGTCAGTTCCTACTCATAGTGACCCTATGCACAACAGAACAAAACACTTCCCAGTCCTGAGCCATCCTTACAATCATTGTTATGGCTGAGCTCATTGTTGCAGCCGCTGTGTCAGTCCACCTTGTTGAGGATCTTCCTCTTTTCCGCTGACCCTGTACTCTGCCAAGCATGATGTCCCTCTCCAGGGACTGATCCCTCCTGATAACATATGCAAAGTATGTAAAACACAGTATCACCATTTTTGCCTCTAAGGAGCATTCTAGCTGTACTTCTTCTATGTCAGATTTGTTCGTTCTTTTGGCAGTCCATGGTATATTCAATATTCTTTGCCAACACAATTTAAAGGCATCAATTCTTCTTTGGTCTTCCTTATTCATTGTCCAGCTTTCAGATGCATATGACGCGATTGAAAATATCATGGCTTGGGTGAGGCGCACCTTAGCCTTCAAGGTGACACCTTTGCTCCTCAACACTTTAAAGAGGTCCTTTGCAGCAGATTTACCCAATGCAGTGCGTCTTTTGATTTCTTGACTGCTGCTTCCATGGCTGTTGATTGTGGATCCAAGTAAAATGAAATCCTTGACAACTTCAATCTTTTCTCCATTTATCATGATGTTGCTCATTGGTCCAGTTGTGAGGATTTTTGTTTCCTTTATGTTGAGGTGCAATCCATACTGAAGGCTGTGGTCTTAAATCTAAAAGGATAAAATACCTAGGAATAAGTCTAACCAGGGATGTAAAAGACTTATACAAGGGAAACTACAATACACTACTGCAAGAAAACGAGATAGACCTATGTAAACTGGTGGCGTAGTGGTTAAGTGCTATGGCTGCTAACCAAAGGGTCAGCAGTTTGAATCCGCCAGGCGCTCCTTGGAAACTCTATGGGGCAGTTCTACTCTGTCTTATAGGGTCGCTATGAGTCAGCACTGGGTTAAATGGAAAAACATACCATGGTCATGGATTGGAAGGTTTAACATTGTGAAAATGTCAATACTACCCAAAGCAATCTATAGATATAATGTAATCCCAATCCAAATCCTAACAACATTCTTTAAGAAATGGAAAAAATAATCTCCAACTTTACAAGGAAAGGAAAGAGGCCCCAGTTAACTAAAGCATGATTGAGGAAGAAAAGCAAAGTGGGAGGCCTCATGCTTCCAAATATCAGAACTTACTAAACAGCCATGGTCAAAACAGCCTGATGTTGGTACAATGACAGACACATAGGCCAGTGAAACCGAATTGAGAACCTAGAAGTAAATCCATCTAGTTATGGACAGCTGGTCTTCGACAATGCGTCAAGGTCCATTCAATGGGGGAAGAGATAGTCTCTATAACAAATGGTGCTGTCAAAACTGGATATCCATTTGCAGAAAAATTAAACAGGATCCATACCTCACACCATACAGAAAAACTAACTCAAAATGGATCAAAGATCTAAACATTAAACCTAAAACTGTACAGTTCCTGGAAGATAACATAGAGACAAAGCTAGGCATCCAAGTGTATGGCATAAATACACTATGAAACTTAACTAAAAGTGCAGAAACAACAGAAGATAACTGGGACCTCCCAAAAATTACTGATGCTTATCAAAAGACTTTACCAAAAGAGTAAAAAGAGAGCATAAAGACTGGGGAAAAAAGTTGGCAACAACAAACCTGACAAGGGTATAGTCTCTAAAATATATACAACACTTCAACAACAAAAAGAAAAACAATCTAATCAAAAAATGAGTAAAGGACATGGGAAGGCACTTCAGTGAAGAAGACATTCAGGCTGCTAATGTACATATGAAGAGATGCCTTGCAATCATTAGCCATTAAAAAAAAAAGAGAGATGCAGATCAAAACTACAATGAGATACTGTCTCACCCCTGCAAAAGTGGTTCTGATGAATAAAACAGAAAACAACAAATGCTGATGAGTTTGTGGGGAGTTTGAAACTCTTACACACTGCTGGTGTGATTGTAAAATGGCACAGCCACTATGGAAAATGGTGCGGCATTTCCTCAAAAAGCTAGAAATAGAAGTACCATACGATCCAGCAATCCCACTCATAGGAATATATCCTAGAGAAACAAGAGCAGTGACACGAATAGACATATGCACACCCATGTTCATTGCAGGATTATTCACAATAGCAAAAAGATGGAAACAACCTAAGCGTCCATTAAGAGATGAGTGGATACCAACAAAATGTGGTACATACATACAATGGAATACTACAGAATGATAAATAATGATGAATCCGCAAAACATATCACAGATAAATCTGGAGGACATTATGCTTTGTGAAGTAAACCAATAACAAAAGGACAAATATTGTATGAGACCACTTTTATAAAAAGTCAAGAATAGGTTTACACAAAGAAAGCAACATTTTTTGATGATTACCAGAGATGGAACAGGGAGAGAGGGAGATAGTCTAGCTGATAAAAAAAAAAAAAAAGATAATAGACCCGTGTTAATTCTGGTAAAAGGAAAGACAATACACAATACGAGGAAAGTCAGCACAAACGTGACCAACATAAATGAAGACACTGAGAGGTACACAAGAATAAAGGATAACTATGATAAATGCTGTAACATATATAATTGTGCAACAACAGTAATAGCAAACAAAAATTTGTGAGTCATTACATATGCATATATGTATGTTGTATATGTGTGGGAGGGTATACTGGAGTACATGCATGTGCATATATTGGTATAGTTTTGGGCATTTGTATATACATATTTATATGTGCTGCACGTGGGGGCACAGTTATGAAAACTTCTTAGACATGTCCAAACACCTCATGGGAATGAGTTACTGGGCTTGAAAGCAAAGGACCATAGTCTTGGGGGACATCTAGGTCAATTGGCATAACATAGTTCATAAAGATAACGTTCTACATCCTAGTTTGGTAAGTAACGTCTGGGGTCTTAAAAGCTTGCGAGTGGCCGGGTAAGATACAACTATAGATCTCTTCCTATCTAGAGCAAAGGAGAATGAAGGAAACAAAGACTCAAGGATGCAATTAGTCTACACTAACCACAGCCTCCTCTACCTTGAGACCAGAAGAACTAGATGGTGCCCGACTACCACTAAAAACCACTCTTACAAGAGCACAATAGAAGGTCCCGGTTAGAGTGGGAGAAAAATATAGACCAAAACTCAAATTCATAAAAAAGGCCAGACTTACTGGACTGATAGAGACTGGAGGAACCTTCTAGACTATTGCCCTTAGAAACCCTTTTAACCTGGAACTGAAACCACTCCCGGAGGTCACCTTTCAGCCAAATAATAAATTGGCCTATAAACAATAGCACCCATGAGGAACGTGCTCCTTAGAGCAATCAAGTGTATGAGACCAAACAGGCAACATTTTCCCAAAAGCAAAGATGAGAAGGCGGGGGAGGCGGGGTGGTCAGGGAAACCGGAGGGGTGAAAATGGAGAGAGTGCTGATACATTGCAGGGATAGCAACCAATGTCATAGAACAAACTGTATAAATTGTTGAATTGAATGGGAAACTAATTTGCTATGTAGACTTTCACCTAAAACACAATAAAATGTTTTAAAAAAATCATAACCTCTATGCCTGTGATTATAATCCCATTTGGAAATGAGTTGTCTTTGTTACGTTAACAAAGCAGGATTAACGTAGGGAGTATTTTGAATCAATCTCTTTTGAGATATAAAAGAGATTAAACAAACGAGCTGAGGAGAGATGGGATAAGATAGATGCTAAGACACATGGAGACTCCTTGGAACCAGGAAGCAGAAACTGAAGAGACAAGGACCTTCTTCCAGAGCTGACAGAGAAAGCCTTCCTTCCCCTAGAGCCAGCACTCTGAATTCAGACTTATAGCCTTTTAAATTGTGAGAAAATAAGTTTCAGTTAAAGCCATCCACTTGTGGTATTTCTGTTATAGCCAAAAAACCCATTGCCATCAAGTCGATTCTGACTCATAGTGGCCCTATACGACTGAGCAGAACTGACCCATAGGGTTTCCAAGGAGGGCCTGGTGGATTTGAACTGCCAACCTTTTGGTTAGCAGTCAAGCTCTTAACCACTGTGCCACCAGGGCTCCTCTGTTATAGCAGCACTAGATCACCAAGACAAAAGGCTCAGAAAAAAATGCATATATTCCCAATCTAATACTTGTAATTGTTTTGAAAAAATAGGTTGGAAGAAGAAAAAACATTAGGTAAAAAGTTATTACCAACATAAAGACTAAAACGATAAAGATCATGGAAGAAAAAATAGGCACAACATTAGGAGCCCTAATACAAGGCATAAACAGAATACAAAACATTACTAAAAATGACAGCCTGGTACAGGTACAACAACAGGCACATAGACCAATGGAACAGAATTGAGAACCCAGATATAAATCCATCCATGTATGAGCAGCTGATATTTGACAAAGGACCAGTGTCAGTCAAATGGGGAAATGATAGCCTTTTTAACAAATGGTGCTGGCATAACTGGATATCCATTTGCAAAAGAATGAAACAGGACCCATACCTCACACCATGCACAAAAACTAACTCCAAGTGGGTCAAAGACCTAAACATAAAGACTAAAACGATAAAGATCATGGAAGAAAAAATAGGGACAACCCTAGGAGCCCCAATACAGGGCATAAACAGAATACAAAACATTACCAAAAATGATGAAGAGAAACCAGATAACTGGGAGCTCCTAAAAATCAAACACCTATGCTCATCTAAAGACTTCACCAAAAGAGTAAAAAGACCACCTACAGACTGGGAAAGAATATTCAGCTATGACATCTCAGACCAGCGCCTGATCTCTAAAATCTACATGATTCTGTCAAAACTCAACCACAAAAAGACAAACAGCCCAATCAAAAAGTGGGCAAAGGATATGAACACGCACTTCACTAAAGAAGATATTCAGGCAGCTAACAGATACATGAGAAAATGCTCTCGATCATTAGCCATTAGAGAAATGCAAATTAAAACTACGATGAGATTCCATCTCACTCCAACAAGGCTGGCATTAATCCAAAAAACACAAAATAATAAATGTTGGAGGGGCTATGGAGAGATTGGAACTCTTATACACTGCTGGTGGGAATGTAAAATGGTACAACCACTTTGGAAATCTACCTGGCGTTTTCTTAAAAAGTTAGAACTACCATATAACCCAGAAATCCCACTCCTCGGAATATACCCTAGAGAAATAAGAGCCTTTACATGAACAAATATATGCACACCCATGTTTATTGCAGCACTGTTTACAATGGCAAAAAGCTGGAAGCAGCCAAGGAGTCCATCAATAGATGAATGGTTAAATAAATTATGGTACACTCACACAATGGAATACTACGCATCGATAAAGAACAGTGACGAATCTGTGAAACATTTCATAACATGGAGGAACCTGGAAGGCATTATGCTGAGTGAAATTAGTCAGATGCAAAAGGACAAATACTGTATAAGATCACTATTATAAGTTCTTGAGAAATGGTATAAACTAAGAAGAACACATTCTTTTGTGGTTACGAGAGGGGGGAGGGACAAAGGGTAGGAGAGGGTTATTTACTGATTAGTTAGTAGATCAGAACTACTTTAGGTGAAGGGAAGGACAATACTCAATACAGGGAAGGTCAGCTCAACTGGACTGGACCAAGAGTGAAGAAGTTTCTGGGATAAACTGAATGCTTCGAAGGTCAGCGGAGCAAGGGCAAGGTTTGGAGACTATGGCTTAAGGGGACTTCTAAGTCAATTGGCATAAAAAACTCTACTATGAAAACATTCTGCATCCCACTTTGAAGTGTGGCATCTGGATCAAAGGAGAATGAAGAACACCAAGGTCACACGATAACTATGAGCCGGAGACAGAAAGGGCCACATGAACTAGAGACTTACATCATCCTGAGACCAGAAGAACTAGATGGTGCCCGGCCACAACCGATGACTGCCCTGACAGGGAGCACAACAGAGAACCCCTGAGGGAGCAGGGGAACAGTGGGATGCAGACCCCAAATTCTCATAAAAAGACCAGACTTAATGGTCTGACTGAGACTAGAAGAATCCCGGCGGTCATGGTCCCCAAACCTTCTGTTGGCCCAGGACAGGAACCATTCCCGAAGACTACTCATCAGACATGGAAGGGACTGGACAATGGGCTGGAGAGAGATGCTGATGAAGAGTGAGCTACTTGTATCAGGTGGACACTTGAGACTGTACTGGCATCTCCTGTCTGGAGGCAGATGGGAGGGTAGAGAGGGTTAGAAACTGACAAAACGGTCACGAAAGGAGAGACTGGAGGAAGGGAGCGGGCTGACTCATTAGGGGGAGAGTGAATGGGAGTGTGTAGTAAGGTGTATATAAGCTTATATGTGACAGACTGACTTGATTTGTAAACTTTCACTTAAAGCACAATAAAAATTATTAGAAAAAAAATAATGGATCAAGTTTGGTAGTCCCCCAGTAACTGGAAAATAAACCATTGGAAGTGTGAAAAAAAATTATTACCATAATGCAGAAACACTTTAGTTACAAATATAAGATTTTATTCACCTGGACAAACATAAGCACTTAAGTGAAGAAGGTATCATTCAGTAGGCAATGCTAACACTTTGTGGGAGAGATCATGATCCCCATGACTAGAGCAGTGAGCATTGTGGTAGAGATTTAGAGTTAAGGTGTATTTTATTCATTGTTACTGGTAAAAACTTATTTTAATTGTTCAAATGGGTATGAATTCTTTTAAGGCTCTATTAGAAGAAAACTCAATACAGATGTTCATTGAGGAAAAAATGGTTATATGTGAATTATCTCTGACCCCCCAAAAAAACTTTCAATGTAGTTGAGGAGTCAAAGCTTGCATATATGAAACCATTATAGACATGACAGAATAAGAGCCTACTTTAATTAAGCTCTTAGGGTAAGCTTTCTATCCAGGAAGTCTTCATGGAGGAAGTGGGATTTGAGATGTATACTGAAGAATTAACCGGCTTCTTCATGTTAAGATAAACTTTACCTCTTGCTATAGAACAGGTGGTTTGTTTGTTTTTTTTTATAGAACCAACTGTAGCTATTGGTTGACATGCTTACTGGTTGAACTGCACTGTCGTATACTAAGAATGTTGAGCACAGCTTCTGAAGTCAGAATGCTTGGATCCAAATTTGGATTCCACCACTTCCTAGCTGCATCACTGTAACATGGGGATATTAATAGTTTCTTTCTTATAGGGTTGTTAAGGATTAATGAGAGTAATGCATCTACAAGTAGTAGGAACAGCATGAGCTCTGGATTTTGACAGACCTTGGTTCAAATCCCAACTCTGCCACTTGCTAGTGACCTTAGGCACTTGACTTCTCTAACCCTTGGTTTTCTTATTTATAAATGGAGATAATAAAGCCTAACTGGTAGGGTTGTTCTGATGAGTAAATGAAGCAATTTATGTAAAGCACTTAGCAGAGTGCCTGACATAGTAAAAGCCCTATAAATAATGACATGTTGTCATACAAATTAAGTCATGTAGCAACTTCAGTTTTATCTTTTTATTTATGATTTCAGGGCGAACCTGGCCTGCCTGGATACCCAGGCAACCCTGGTATCAAAGGTTCTGTGGGAGATACTGGTTTGCCTGGCTTACCAGGGACCCCTGGAGCAAAAGGACAACCAGGCCTTCCTGGATTCCCAGGTAACATTCCTTTTCTTAAATTCTAACTTTCTTGGAGTTATTTTTTCTTTCCTTATCTACTCTAGCCAGGACCACAGAGCAACTTCTTATTTGGCAGACTTGTATTCTATTTCCCAGATACTGACTGGCAACAAAATCTTGAACTAGTTCTTTATCTTAGCCCAAATTTCTTTCTGTATAAAATAGAATGAGTATTACCAACTCAGCAGGACAATATCCTGTGGGCAGAGAGACTGTGTGGTGGAGAGTTTTTCAATCTTTGACCGCTAGCCACAAGTCAATTAGAAGGTCTTACTATTTTTGTAGGTGATAATATACACTGCCAAGCCCTAGCCTGCTGCTGATTCTCTTAGCAAATTGTACTCAGGCACACAGCTGGTGGCTGTTGGTAGAACAATGGTACAGTTCATTCAAATGGCAAGGACTGAGTCATTCAAGTAAAAGAAATTGGCACTATAGTCAAGCAGGTAACCTGAACTAGATTATTATAGTATCTGCTGTGTTCATGCTTGTATTTAGTTTTTTTTTTTTTTTTTTGTATTACACAGTGGAATGGATGAATGGGATTTTGGTTATATTTTTCTTTCTTTTTTTTTATTGTGCTTTAAGTGAAAGTTTACAAATCAAGTCAGTCTCTCATACAAAAACTTGTACACACCTTGCTATGTACCCCTAGCTGCTCTCCCCCTAATGTGAATTGACTCGACAGCAATGGGTAATGGATTATTGAAGAAATACTTGTGTACTTAAGGCTATGGAAATATTCTCTTATATTTTTTCTTACCACATTTAATGTTTAGGCCTTCACATTTATGTTTATGATATGTCTTGAATAAAAATATTTTTATGCTATTAGGTAGGGGCCAAGGTTCATTTTTTCCTTAAAGAGCATGAGTTCCCCCAATAAATTGCAGTGGCTTCTTGTCAGGAAATCAGATTACCAAATATACACCAAAAACCCAACCCACTGCCACCAAGTTGATTCTGACTCATAGCAACCCTATAGGACAGAGTAGAACTGCCCATAGTGTTTCCAAGAGTGTAATCTTTACAGAAGCAGACTGCCACATCTTTCTCCCACAGAGTGGCTAGTGAGTTTGAACTGCCAACCTTTTGGTTAGCACCTGAGCGCTTTAACCACTAGCCACCATATATATGGAGACCTACTTCTAGACTCTATTCTGTTCCATTGGTCTAATTTTCCTATTCTTGCTTCAACAGGACACTGTCCAAATTACTGTAAATCTATGTTAAGTCTTAAAATATGATAGTATAAGAGCTACAACTTTGTTCCAACTTTTTTGATTTGTCTTGGCTATTCTAGGTATTTTCAATAAATAAATTTTGGGAATCAGCTTATCAATTTCCATGTGAAAAAAAACCTACTGAGCTTTCAATTAAAATGGAATAAATCTCCAAAGGACTAATGGGCCACATCTACCACGACCTCCACTAGACTGAGTTGAGTAAAACTAGATGGTGCCCGGCTACCACCACTGACTGCTTTGACAGGGATCACAATAGAGGGTCCCAGACAGAGCTGGGGGAAAATGTAGAACAAAATTCTAACTCAAAAAGAAAGACCAGACTTGCTGGCCTGACAGAAACTAGAGAAACCCTGAGAGTATGGCCCCCAAACACCCTTTCAGTTCAGTAACGAGGCCATTCCTGAGGTTCACCCTTCAGCCAAAGATTGAACAGGGCCACGAAACAAAACAAGACTGAACGGATGCAGCAGCCCTGGGGCAGGGACTGGAAGGCAGGAGGGAACAGGAAAGCTGGTAATAGGGAACCCAGGGTTGAGAAGGGAGTGCTGACATGTCATGGGGTTGTTAACCAGTGTCATAGAACAATTTGTGTACTGTTTGATAAGAAACTAGTTTGTTCTGTAAACCTTCATCTAAAGTACAAAAAAAATTACAATTAAAAAAAATAAAAATAAAATGCAATAAATCTCTAGGTAACTTTGGGAAGAATTAATATTTTAACAGTATTTATCTTCCAACCCATGAACATGTTATCTGTTCATTTATTTAGGTATTTAACTCAACAATGTTTTCACTTTTCATATTGGAGACTTTGAACATCTGTTGTTAAATTTTTTCCTGGAAATTTGATGTTTTCTGATGGTATTTTATATGGTATTGCTGTTCCAAGCTCATTTTTCAATTGTTTGTAGGTAGTGTATAGAAATAACAATTGGCTTTGAAATATTAAACTTGCATATAGGAAAATTGTTAATTTCACTTATTAATTCTAAGAGTTTGTTTATAGAGTTTTTTTTTTTGTTTTATTTTCTAAACTAACATATCACCTCAGTCATTTTTACTTCTTCCTTTCAGTTCCTTAGGCTTTTTATTCTTTTTCTTGCCTAATTACACCGATTACACTGATTAGGACTTCCAGTACAATGTTTAGTAGAACTGGTGATAGAACATGATATCATTAATCTTTTTCCTAACGTTAGAAGGAAAACGTTCAATATTTCTCCATTAAATATGTGTTAACACCAGGGTTTTTACACGTATACTTCTTAAATTAAGGCAATTCCCTTCTATTCCTTGAATTTACTGAGAATTTTTGTTACGAATGGGTGTTAAGATTTATTATATTCCTTTTCTGAATCTACTGACTTGCTGTTGAGTCGTTTCTGACTCACAGCAACCCTTTAAGACAGAGTGAAACTGCTCCTTAGGGTTTCCAAGGAGTGGCTGGTGAATTCGAACTGCCGACCTTTTGGTTAGCAACCAAGCTGTTAACCGCTGCACCACCAAGGCTCTGAAATCTACTGAGATGTTCATAAATTTGTCTCCTTTACTCTGTAAATATGGTACATTATACTGATTGATATTTGATGTATTTGTATTTTTACGGAAACCCTGGTGGCATAGTGGTTAAGTGCTACGGCTGCTAACCAAGAGGTCGGCAGTTCAAATCCGCCAGGTGCCCCTTGGAAACTTATGGGGCAGTTCTACTCTGTCCTGTAGGGTCACTATGAGTCGGAATTGACTCAACGGCAGTGGGTTTGGGTTTGTATTTTTACAAAAATTTAAAAAATGCAAAAAAAAAAAAAACCCTTGCATCTTGGGGATAACCCTCACTGATCATGATGTATTATTATTGTTAAGTCTTGCTGGATTCAATTTACTAATATTTTAAAAAATCTTTTGTATATGGTCATGAGAGATCTTGACCTGTAAATTTTCTTTCTCACAGTACGCTTGACAACATTTTGGTATCAGGAACTTCCTAGCCTAATAATATGAGCTGGGAAATTATAAATCTTACAATTCATTGCTACTCTTGCAGCTTTAAACAATCAGTTGACTTCTAAAGAATGTAATACAAGAAAAAATGTAATTTTATATTGACCTACATATTTTTCATTTCCAGTACTCTACCTTCCTCTAGATTCAAACATCTATTAGGTATCATTTCCCTAAAGCCTGAAGAACTTCCAGTATCTTCTGTAAAGTGACTTTGCTGGTGACAGATTGATTTACCTTTTATTTATCTGAAAGTGTCTCTGTTTTGCTTTCATTTAAGGAAAAATTCCCCCAGACTTAGAAATCTATTTTTTATATATTTACTTTCTTCATTATTTTAAATATTTAAATATTTCTTCCACTGTCTTCTAGCCTCCATGCTTTACTGATTAATAAGTCAGCAGTAATTCTTATTTTTTTCTCCTTTGTGTTATATCTGGTTTTTCTCTGGACACCTTTAAGATTTTCTGTCATTGGTTTCCAATAGTTTGTCTTTTTTGTGAATAATTGTGTTTGTATTTATTTTGCTTGGAATTCATTGTCTTCGTCAGAGTTCTCTAGGGAAACAGAATCAGTGAGATCTATTTATCATCTATCTATCTGTCTGTCTGTCTATCCATCATCTATCTGTCTATCTATCTATCATGAGAAAGAGAGAACAACAGAGAGATTTACTTCAAGGAATTGGTTCACGCCATTGTGGGGGGCTGACACATACCAAATCTGTAGGTCAAGTCACAGGCTGGAGACACCTACTGGCTGAACTGATTGTGGGGCACTCCAAGATCCATAGGTCAGGTGACAGAATAGAGAAGACATCCTGTAGGCTTGCATCCCCCACAATTCAGGTGACAAGAAGAGCGAAGAGTAAGAGCGTTCTGGCAAAATGTGTATGTTTAGTCTGGAAGCAGAACAAACTCTAGGGAAACTTCTTCTAAGGCTTTCAACTGATTGAGGCCCACCCACATTATGGAGGGCAATCTGTTTTCCTTGAGGCCAACTGCGTTAATCACATGTAACTACTTTATAATAGCAACTAGGCTAGCATTTTACCAAACAACTGGGCACCATAACCTAGCCAAGGTGATACATAAAATTTGCCGTTACTCACCTCCACAATAATTTTGATTTCCGTTAGGTTCTTTTTAGTTACCGTATTTCTGAAATTTCAGGGTTTTTTTTTTGCCCATTATATACATCTGCCTGTAGATTCTTAACGTATTTTTTATGATTATTTTAAAGCATATTTTCCGTTTATTCCAATATTGTAGGCATCTGTGGGTCTATTTCTGTTTGTAGTTCTTTACTTCTGAATAAGAGTTACATTTTCCAATTTCTTTGCTTCTATTTAATATTATTATGATATATTGAATGTTGTGAATAGTATAATGTAGCAATTTTGCTTTCTGTTATATTCCTGTGAACGGTGTTGAATTTTGTTCTATCAGGCAGTTCAATAACTTGAGAATCAATTGATCTTGCAATGGTGGAGTATTAGGTTTTGTTAGAGCAGAGCTATTTCCATTTTGCCGTTACTCTTAGACCTGACATGTGAAGTTTATTAGTAAGGTGTGGCCTTTGCAGTGTCATTTCCTTTTACACTGAAAATTTTCCTTTTGTATTTTTTTATAGTGGAATCTGTTAATGACAAATTCTCTCAGCCCTTGTTTGTCTGAAAATGTTTTTATTTTGCCTTCATTTGTTATTCAGTTGTTATAGGCAGAATTCTAAGATCCCCCCTACCAAGATTTCCAGCTCCTGGTTATTCAGTCAAACACTAATCTAGGGATTTCTATGAAGTAATTTTGCAGATGTCATTAAAATCTCAAATCAGTTGATCTTAAAACATAGCAGTTATCCATTTGGGCTGAATCTAATCACAAGAGCCCTTAAAAGTGGAGTTTTCTCCAGCTAGTGGCAGAAGCCAGAGAAATTTGAAGTATGAAAGGGATTCAGCACAAAGGAGGATATCTATTACTGAGATGGAGAGGCCCATGCAAGGAAAATGTGAGTGGCCTCCAGGACCTGAGAATGGTTCCCAGCTGATAGCGAGCAAGGAAACAGGGATCTCAGTCCCACAACTCCAAGGAACTGAATATAGCCAATAGCATGAATGAGCTTGAAAGCATATCCTTCCCCAGCACCTCCAGATAAGTGCCCAGCTAAGCTGTGCCCAGACTTATTACTGACAGAAACTGAAATAATAAATGGGCATTGTCTTAAGCCACTAAGTTTGAGTTAATTTTTTATGCAGCAATAGAAAAGTAATGTACTGCTCCTCTGGTCATTCTTTAAGTTTTTACTCGCCTCCCCAATATGGCTGCTAAGTGTTTACTTTGAGTCCTTGAGTAGTTGCTTTCTGTATTGTGTCCAGAATTTTTTATTGTAATCAATGGGAAAGAGGGCCTTACTGCATCTTGGCTGACCTCAGAAGTGTTTAGGTATAAATTTAACAAAACCTGCTATGAGAAATTTTAAAATACCTAAATTAATGGAGAGATATATTCATGGACTAGAAGACCAAAATTGTTAAGATACCAGTTCTCCCCAAATTGATCTATAGATTCGAAGTATTCCAATTAGTAACCTAGCAGATTTTTTTTAGTAACAAATGATAAGCTGATTCTAAAATATATATGGAAATGAGAAGAACCTAAAATGTCCAAAGCAATATTGAAAAGGAAAAACATAGTTGCAGAACTTACACTGATTTAAAGATGTACTGTAAAGCTACAGTAATTAAAACAATGTGGTACTGGCATAAGGATTGGCAAATAGATCAATGAAGCAGAATAGGTAGCACAGAAAGAGACTCATATTTGTAATAATTTGATTTTTGATAAAAGTGCCAAAGAAATCCATCAGGGAAAGGAAAGTCTTTTCAACAAATGGTCCTAAAACGTCAGGATATTCATGTGGAAAAAAATGAAATTCAAACCATACCTCATACCATATAGAAAATATTATTTGAGTTGAATCTTAGTCCTAACATAAAATCTAACACCATGAAGCTTTTAGAGAAAACATAGGTGAATATTTTCATGACTTAGGGCTAGGCAAGGTTTTCTTAGGACACAGAAATCAATAACTGTAAAAGAAAAAATTGATATATTAGGCTCAATAAAATGAAAACTTCTGTTTATCAAAAGACAGCGTTAAGAAAATGAATAGGAAAGCAACAGACTAGGCGAAGATATCTTCAAAATATATATCTGACAACAGACTAATATCTGGGTTATGTAAAGAGCTTCTGCAACTCAATAATAACAAGACATACAATCCAATTTTAAAAATATGAAAAATTTTAACAGACATTTCACCAATGAAGATATATGAATGGCCAATCAGCACATGAAAAAGTGATCAATATCATTAACCATCAGAGAAATGCAAATTAAAACCACGATGAGATAGCTCTACATACCTTCCAGAATGGCAGTTATTAAAACAACTGACATCACCATATGTTGTGCAAGGATCTACAGCAACTGCAATTTTCATATATTGTTGTGAGTGCAAAATGGTTTAGCAATTTTTCATAAATGCTAAACACACAACTACACTCTGACCTAGCAATTCTACTCCTAGGTGTTTACCCAAGGTAAGTTAAGACATATGTCCACAAAAAGACTTGTGCAAAAATATCCATAGCAACCTTATTTCTAGTAACTAAACTCTGGAAATAGTCCAGGTTTCCATAAATAGAAGAATGGATATTTTTAACAGCTAAAATCTGGCAACAACCCAAATGTCCAACAATGGGTGGGTGGATTTTTAAAAAATCGTGGTATATACATACAATGGAATCCTACCAATTCTACTGGTATAATATGGTGGTAGTTATTTTTATGTTTATAGATATATAATTGTGCCCATAATTTTCACCATCCATATGGAAGACTCAGATTCAATTCCCAACCAGTGCACCTCATACACGGCCACCACCCATCTGTCAGTGGAGGCATGGGTGTTGCTGTGATGATGAACAGGTTTCAGTGGAGCTTCCAGCCCAAAATGGACTAGGAAGAAAGGCCTGGTGATCTATTTCCCAGAAAATCAGCCAGCGAAAGCCCTGTGGATCACAAAGGTCTGATCCGCAACCCATCATGGGGATGGCTCAGGACAAGGCAGCATTTTGTTCTGTTGTGTGTGGGGTCTCGCCATGAGTTAAAGGCAGACTTAACTGCAGCAAACAACAAAAGCAACTGGATAAATAAATTTAAAATTTAAATTTTTTCTTAAAAATATGCAGCAAATATCGGCATCTTTTGGGTTCCCTTTCTGTTTTTCACTGCTTATATGCCAACGCTATAAATCATACCTCTGAATTGTAGCCATCAAAATAATGCAGTTTTTCTTTTGTTTTTAATTGCGCTCTTTACCCTAGGAACCCCAGGCCTTCCTGGACCAAAAGGTATTGATGGTCTTCCTGGGAACCCTGGCCTTCCAGGAGAACCTGGTCTTATCGGTAAGCATGTTATGTAAAACTAAAGCTCATGTTCAATTTGGGAAAGTCACATCTTTTCTGTGAGCTATGAACATCTACAAGGCAAAGAAACATGGTGATCCTTCACTTAGCTCTGCTTGTTTGTTAGGTGCAAAGTGAACAACTGTTAATAAAAGTTAAAATTATTATGGGATCTTATTTTCTGGGCTTCGTTTCTCTGGGGAGTTATTTCAGATATCACATAATAGCAGATAGAAGTTCTGATTTTTAGAACTGCAGGGTGTAGCAGTTTTTTTTGTTTACCAGCTTCTAAAGGAAATCACTTCTCTTGGCCTCGTATCAGGCCTATAATGCCGCTCCTTCCCACCTTACTGTCTTGGATATCCTAAAGCCATTTATTTATTTATTTAGGCATACCTCTTTTTATTGCGCTTTGCTTTATTGTGCTTCACAGGTATTGCATCGTTTTACAAATTGAAGGTTTGTGGCATCCCTTCATCAACCAAATCTATCAGCACCATTTTCCAACAGCATGTGCTCACTTTCTGTCTCTGTGTCTCATTTTGGTAATTCTTACAATATTTCCAACTTTTTCATTATTATATCTGTTATGATGATCTGTGATCAGAGGTCTTTGATTTTACTATTGTAATTGTTTTGGGGACCACACACCCCCCCCATATAAGATGGTGAACTTAATAAATGTGTGTGTTCTGACTCCCCCACCGACTTGCCATTCCCATCTCTCTCCCTCTCCTCGGGCCTCCCTATTCCCTGAGACACGACAGTATTAAAATTAGGCCAGTTAATAACCTTACAATAGCCTCTAAGTGTTTAAGTGAAAGGAAGAGTTGCATATCTCTCACTTTAAATCAAAAGCTAGAAATGATTAAGCTTATTGAGGAAGGCATGTCAAAAGCCAAGACAGGCCAAAAGCTAGGCCTCATGTGCCAAACAATCAAGCTGTGAATGCAAAGGAAAAGTTCTTGAAGGAAACTGAAGGTGCTACTCCAGTGAACACACGAACGGTAATAAAGTGAAACAGCCTTATTGCTGATATGGAGGAGAAAGTTTTAGTGGACTAGATAGATCAAACCAGCCACAACAATCCTGTAAAAACGACATGGGAGCAGTGCCTGACCTCCTCCAATCCCACAAAGGGGAATGAGAACCATGATCAACGGTCTAAGGCTGGTTCCTATGAGGTGGCGGTTAGACATGCCTCCTCTCTCCACCATCTCTACCAGCTCTGACACCAACTGTCCCACCCATAGCACTCTCTACTGGGTTCGATAATTCATTGCAGTGGCCACACAGAACTTAACCACCATAATGACAATTACGGGATTTATTAGGGAAGTAACAGTTACAATTCAGGCTCAAGAATACTCAGGATACAGTTCTTCCATCAGGATAGTCTCTCCCCACCTGTGCTCAGAGGCACACCTCTCCCTGGTCCTCAGTCTACCCAAAGGCAGCCAACTTTCTCTCTCTGTGGGCCGGGAAGCCCACCGTGCTGTCTCCTGCTGCTAGGTCTCTCCTTCCCTGGTGGTGGTGGTGGACTCCTCCTCTCTTCTCTGGAATTGGCTCTCTCTTAAGGCAAAACCAACCAATTCCCTCACTGGGCCACAATTATCTTGTTTGCACAGCCCTGCCCAATCACCTGGGTGACAGTCACAAGACCATGGCTAGAAAGGCCACACACAAAATTAATTAATTGCACCACAACTCCCTTAAGCCAAAGCCTAAGCCAGAGCAAGGACCTAACTCTTCAATTCTATGAAGGCTGAGAGAGGTGAGGAAGCTGCAGAAGAAAACTTTGAAGCTAGCTGAAGATGGTTCATGAGGTTTAAAGAAAGAAGCCGTCTCCATAACATAAAAGTACAAGGTGAAGCAGTGAGTGCTGACATAGAAGCTACAGCAAGTTTTCCTGAGGATCTAGCTGAGATAATCGATGAAGGTGGCTACACTAAACAACCCATTTTCAATGTAGATGAAACAGCC
This sequence comes from Elephas maximus indicus, assembly GCF_024166365.1. Classification (NCBI taxonomy): domain Eukaryota; kingdom Metazoa; phylum Chordata; class Mammalia; order Proboscidea; family Elephantidae; genus Elephas; species Elephas maximus. The sequence continues at coordinate 49,065,754 of NC_064846.1, read as the reverse complement.
TTGTATTGGAAGAAGATGGCATCTAGGACTTTCATAGCTAGAGAGGAGAAGTCAATACCTGTCTTCAAAGTTTCAAAAGACAGGCTGACTCTCCTGTTAGGGGCTAATGCAGCTGGTGACTTTAAGTTGAAGCCAGTGCTCATTTATCATTCTGAAAATCCTAAGGCTCTTAAGAATTATGCTAAATCTACTCTGCCTGTGCTCTATAAATGGAGTAACAAAGACTGGATAACAGCACATTTGTTTACAACATGGTTTACTGACTATTTTAAGCCCACCGTTGAGACCTACTTCTCAGAAAAAAAGATTCCTTTTAAAATGTTACTGCTTATTGACAATGCACCTGGTCACCCAAGAGCTCTGATGGAGATACACAAGGAAATTAATGCTGTTTTCCTGCCTGCTAACACAGCATCCATTCTGCAGCCCATGGATCAAGGAATAATTTCAACTTTCAAGTCATAATTATTTAAGAAATACATTTCGTAAGGCTCTCGCTGCCATAGATAGTGATTCCTCTGATGGATCTGGGCAAAGTAAATTGAAAACCTTATGGAAAGGATTCACCATTCTAGATGCCATTAGGAACAGTCATGATTCATGGGAGGAGATGAAAATACCAACATTAACAGGAGTTTGGAAGAAGTTGATCCCAACCCTCATGGATGACTTTGAGGGGTTCAAGACTTCAGTAGAGGAAGGAACTACGGATGTGGTAGAAATATCAAGAGAACTAGAGTTAGAAGTGGAGCCTGAAGATATGACTGAGTTGCAACAATCTCATGATAAAACTTTAACAGCTAAGGAGCTGCTTCTTATGGATGAGTAAAGAAAGTGGTTTCATGAGATGGAACCTACTCCTGGTGAAGATGCTGTGAACATTGTTGAAATGACAACAAAGTATTCAGAATATTAGCTAAACTTAGTTGATAAAGCAGCAGCAGGGTTTGAGATGATTGGTTCCAATTTTGGAAGAAGTTCTACTGTGGGCGAAATGATGTCAAATAGCATTGCATGCTACAGAGAAATCTTTCATGAAAGGGAGAGTCAATCGATGAGGCGGACTTCATTGTTATCTTATTTTAAGAAATTGCTACAGCCACCCCTACCTTCAGCTCCCTGATCAGTCAGCAGCCATCAATATCGAGGCAAGACTCACCACCAACAAAAAGATTACAACTCACTGAAGGCTCAGATGATGGTTAGCATTTTCTAGCAATAAAGTATTTTTAATTGAGGTATATACATTGTTTTTTTAGACACAGTGCTATTGCACAGTTAATAGACTACAGTATAATGTAAACATAACTTTTATATGCACTGGGAAACCAAAAATTTTGTGCCACTCACTTTATTGCAGTGTTCAGAACCGAACTTGCAGTATCTATGAGGACTTGGAACCGACTCGACGGCAGTGGTTTGATGCCTGTATATCAGTAAATAAAGCCATTTAGGATATCTTAAAAATGAGAAACTGAAAAGTTTGGGATAATGAGGGAATGATTAGGCTATTCCTTATTCTCATTATATCCCTTTGTTTATTTTATGCTTCATTTCCACAAAATTTCATGATTTAAAGGAGTGTCTCAGAAGCTCTTTGTGTCTTTTAGATAAGACTAGCTGAAGGTAGTGTGTAGAGAATGGGAAATATAGAAGGAAAAGGGAGTTGAGAAGATGGGTGTAAACTGATGTGCTCTGTTCTTTAGGTGGTGGAGGTCGTCCTGGCCCACCAGGGCCTCCAGGTGAAAAAGGCAAACCAGGTCAAGATGGTATTCCTGGACCAGCTGGACAGAAGGGTGAACCAGGTGCTATATATTTTTTTATTCTTTCTAGTTTTCTAATTTCCTCCTTTTCTACTTTAACTTTTGTCCTTTTTACCCACAATGAAAGTTTATCTTTTTTCTTACCTTTTAAGCTGCCACAGACTTTTCCCTTCCAAATTATCTTCTTCCTTAACTTACTAAGGATATTATCTCACATCTGCATTCTTCTTATTAAAGACTCCTTTGTGGCCCAGTTCTTCACATCAAGAAGTTACCCAGCTTTTTCAAACTTCTGTGGATGACCTTTCCTTATGCAATCTATATTCCATTTATATATATTCATATGATATGTGGATATAGGGGCATATTTAACACTCATCACAAATAGAATATATATTTATTCTATTCTCATGTAGTTTTCTCATGTTAGATTTGTAGTTCCATGTTGGAATAAGTCTTCTCTCAGTTCCATGTAACTATACATTGTAGCAATTAATAAAAATCTTAATGATCTGAAAATAGTTTGTCCTTATTTCAGTTGCTTTATCCTTTTGAGATTTTTGATTTGCACCCTGACAGGTCAACCAGGCTTTGGAATCCCAGGACCCCCTGGACTCCCAGGACTTACTGGTAAACTTTAATAAAACATGCTAAATCAGTCCATAAAAAGAATATTCTCTAGTATGCTTATTTTTCCATTTGTACCATTTACTGTAAAGAATGCACATGCAAACCCAGAAAACACAAAGCTAGAGTTATATCTCAAAGCATTTCCTATTTAGCAATTTAGTGTATAGAGTTAACCTGTATAAAAACATGCATCCTTAAGGAAATTTACGTGTTGGTATCTCTTCATTAACTTTATAAATAAATACTGAGGAAATGCTAAAGAAAGAAGACAAAATTATAGGGAGATTTCACTACAATTTTTTTAGCCTTTTTAGCTGGAAAATAAAACACTCTTTTCCCCCTATGGAAGCAATATTGAGGTAATATAAGGAAATTCTGTGGAAATATGTATCAATCAATAAATCAAGAAAGTATCTCTTAGAAACTCAATCTGAATTTACTTCTTGCATATTTGGATGGATGTGTGCACGCATACACATCTACCTTCCCTCACTTGTGCTTACTGTCATTGGTAATCACGCAATAGTTAATCACATGACTAAATGTATAGCAGCCCTATAGGACGGAGTAGAACTGCCCCACAGTGTTTCCAAGGAGTGGCTGGTGGATTCAAACTGTCCACCTTTTGGTCAGCAGCCGTACCTCTTAACCACTGCGCCACCAGGGCTCCTAAATGTATATAGATATATGTAATATATATGTTTATGTTCTGAAATTACCATTGGCTATTCTATGGAGGCTTTTCTCAAATACACCCATATCGCCCAGAAATTCTGATATCCTTTCCATGATTCCAATATGAAAATTATTGCTTTTAAGTGCCACTGTTATATACCCCCCAGGAATGTTGGTGGTGCAGAAAAAATACTGAGAACAGTTTGTCTAGATTGTTATTACAAATCTTGAGTAGAATGGTCTTCAGGGACACACAGCAACCATTAAAGATCCACATCTTCCATTAGACTCAAAATATTGTTTCAGGAATTTCTTCCAGCCATCTCAAACCTATTGTTGCAGATACTGTATATATTTCCTTTTTTTATTTTTCCTCACAGGTACTGGTCATATGATCATTGCACTATGTAGTAATACAAAGGGTAGCTTTCAAGATGCAAGCTACTATTGTTTCTACCTTTCAATTTATACTGTAATGATGGTTCTGATAACAGATACATATGTTTAATGGGAAGAATTTTTTTTGAGTGGGTTGGGGATTCACAGTAACCATAGTAAATACCATTACTTGCTCTAGTAAGTGTAAGTAGCTTTCACTTTGTAGGTAAGTCTTTTTTAAAAAAAAAAAAAGTCTCTTAGTATCATTTAGTGTGTTCTCTAATGTCACTTTGTTTTCATAGGTCAAAAGGGTGATGGGGGATTACCTGGCATTCCAGGAAACCCTGGCCTTCCAGGTCCAAAGGGCGAACCAGGCTTTCAGGGTTTCCCTGGTGTGCAGGGTCCCCCAGGCCCTCCTGGTTCTCCAGGCCCTGCTCTAGAAGGCCCTAAAGGCAACCCCGGGCCCCAGGGTCCTCCTGGGAGACCAGGTATGTACATCAGTGGTAGGAAAATGGTCTGTTTATTAGTCCATTTATTGCATTTTGCTGGTAGGTTATTCAGTCTTTAGTACTTTTGAATTTGTCTTTTAAGAGCTTGCAGGTGGATGGCTTGGCTTATACCTATCTCTGTCAATTTCTATGGCATCTAATATTTCTTTTCAGTAATATATTTTATCATTTATCAAAGTTGAAGTAAAACAAAACAGCTTGGAAGAAAACAAGGAAGTAGCAGTTTTATTAGTCTGTTTATTAAAGGTAAAACTATGCTGATAACCTGGCAGCAAAATGCCATCTGCATTTTTAAATGTGAGCTTCTCAGCATGACATCACAGAAATCATTTTAGTGGTCACCAAATAGATGCTTGTGGTCCATACCAAAAGTGTTTCTATGGTTCTGTCATGATCAACAGATGTCACCAGGCACAATAAACAAATTTTATCTTCCTTAGCAACTAGGCAATCAAATTTATCTTCACCATCACAGCATGATCAAATTGAATAGTAATCTCTTCATACCAGCCTCATGTCTGTACCGCATTTGTCCTGTGTAAACTGCTTTAGTAATCTCAACTTTGCATCCAATGTTCACCTTTTCATTTTGTGTCTGTGCAGTGTCATTTCATTTTACTAATTTTTTGGAAATGCTCATTTTCATCCTGAGTTAATTTTGCTGAGTCCAGTCACTGGTGATATGTTATGAGTAGATTTTTGAGGCTTGGTCTTTAATTTTTATGTTTCTGGTAATTGAGAACTTGGCCTTTGTTGATTTAAAAAAAGATAAGAGAAATCTAAAATTAAAGAAACAAAGCAATTACCCTTTTACTCCTTGACAATCTCTGACTTTTTTTTTCAAATGCATTTAAAAATGAAGATTGCCATTTAAATTACAGTAGACTCTAAAGTGACGGGAGTTAATTTTAATAAGATATGCTCTAAAAACATGAATTAAATGGAATCATGTATTGTGTTCAGAAGATCATTTTCAAAACCAGATTTTATTTGCTCTGATTTGATTGTTTATAGAGGTTACGATTTAAGGTTTTACTTTGGTTTACTATTGAAGAAAATCAGTGACAATCTCCTCAGCCAGGTTAACTCTCTTGCATGTATTGTAAAGAATTGAATTCCTTGCTTGGTTATGCATGCCATAATTCAAATAAACCAAACTATTACCCTTTTTATATTTTAATCCGCACTGTGGTTGTTTGTTCTTACTAGTAATGGTTGAACATTACTTTAAGATATTTCAACATAAAGCAATTAGTCACAAAGGCTATTAAAATTTACTATTAAATCACAAAAGCTATTAAAAGTACCATTTCTAAGGAAACAATAACAAAAGTAGTCAGAAGATTAACGCACATCTCATGAGTGTGTGTAACTTCTTAATTTGTTCATAAACTGCAAATTAAAATGGAGTTTTAAACCCAGCTACTGTTAGAATTGATTGTTCTAGTCTGAGCTCTTAGTGATGATTATTATAAAAATGATTTCTGGCCTTTCAAAATATGTAACATGGTATTTTCATTTTAGTGTTGTCTCTAAGTGGTGATAATTTGGTTTAATTTCAGATGCATGAATATGAACTTTCAGAGTATTCTTTTATTGAAGTAAATTTTAACTTGGAAGAGTTTAGCGTAATGCTTTTAGTTTCTTGATATTTCTAACAGTTTTGATATTTTTCCCTTTTGCTAATGATGACATTGGACCTTGGTGAACTCTGATCCCTATCTAGGTCCTACAGGTTAGCTCTTTAACTGCAAAATAGTTAACTGCATGAAGTTTGAAACTTTTCTTATATATTTATATACATATGTTTATATATGTGTATATATAAACATATGTGTGTGTATGTATGTATATGTGTAAATATATAGACACCTAATTTTTTTATAGCTAATGTTTTCAAGTATTCAAATATATTTTAGAGCATATATGTCAATTCAATTCTTACATGTTGGCTTATTTCTGCAAGTTGTCAGGAACTTGTAGAGTCCAGCGTTTCTGTCTGTCAGAATGACCCAAAATGATATAATTAGGAAATCTAATGTAGCATGTCAAAGTTCATATGTTCATGTCTCTTTTGGTTGAAAATTATAGTACCCAAAACAGGATTGTATACTATTTTACCCTTACCTTCAGAATAGAGTGTATTTTGTGTCATTGCTGTCTATGTTAATAGAAATGCAAATGAATTGTCCTTCAAGAAGGCATTCATTTTTAAAACAATAATAGCTATTATACATAATTCTTGTAAAATATGTAATTCATGACTTGCCATACTGCTTGTAGGTTTTCACATCATCCCATCTAGCATTTTGGGCTGTCCCAAAGTTCTGAATTCTGTTGCTGTAAAAATGGCCAAATAGACACAGAGTAAGGGGGAAAAAAATCAATGCAATCAGCTCAGATTAGGAGCTTCTTAATCTTATTTTCATTATTCACGTGTAAACGCTACACACCAAAGAACAATTACCAAGAACTATCCAATGGAAGAAACCCTGGTGGTGTAGTGGTGGTTAAGTGCTACGGCTGCTAACCAAGAAGTCGGCAGTTGAAATCCACCAGGCACTCTTTGGAAAATCTGTGTGGGGCAGTTCTACTCTGTCCTGTAGGGTCGCTATGAGTCGGAATCGACTTCAACGGCACTGGTTTTTTTTTTATCCGATGGAAAATTGCTGATTCATAGGGAAAAATGTTCACTTAATCAGAAGAAGAGGGACACATATCGGAATGCATTTATTATTATTCAAGATAAGTAGCGTTTTTCAAATTTCTAAGGAGGAACTAAAAGGGAGAGAAAAAAAAAGTGTACTCCTAAAATCTGGTCTGGGGAATGTCAGGAAATTTTCTATTTCTATAAATTTAGAATTCATAATTTTTCAGGATGCTTCTTAGGAAGCCATCTATCTCCCTATCTGAACTGATCCCCTAGTTTCTTACTCGCCTTCGAATCTATTTCATAGAGCCATAGAATATCAGTTATAGAAGGGACGAAAGTTTTATATAGGAGAAAACTGAAGCTCAAAAGCTTTTAAGAAGATTGCTGAAAGTCATACTGCTAGTTATTAGCATAATTGAGTCCTTCCTGTAGGCCTCCCCAGTGCTTAGTTAAGTACCTCTTTGACTAGTAATATTATATCATCCTTCCACAAATGCAGTTGGATGCTTATAATCTGGCCTCTTATTCTAGTTATAAATATGAGTGATGGAGTAAAGCTACTTCTGTCATTTAAAAGACTCTTAGCATGCGCCTGGGCCCTCCCTCCACTTTCTTGTTTCCTGTTACTTCAAAAACTCCGTCAAACCCTTAGTAACTGTTTCTGTATTCTTTCTAAATGGATGGCATCAAAATATTAAGACAAGTGCAGCCTATTTAACTATTACCAACATAAAAGAGAAGACTAGGATGTACTTTGAAGGAATTTGGAGTCCTACCTTGTCTGACTTTTGTAGAATTCTGCTGCCTTGATCACTGACAGACTTTATTGTCGTCTAGAAGGAAGACTGCTTTCTTCTCAGACAACTAGATATATTCAAATAAGAGAAAGAAAAGGAGTTACATTATTTTAAATCTGATTTAACAACTTCTTGTTTACCAGATGTGCTCTAAATTGCATAATAATTGAAACCTGGTCTCTGCAGTGTTCTCTGCAGCAGTTGAAGACTACATGTTAAGTGGAAATGGATTCAAAATATGCTGATCAACTCATCAGTTTATCTTTAGTAATTACCAATTATGTATGAGACTAGGTTTTTACTTTATTTTTCAGTTAAACTTTGTTAGGTGGTTTGAAAAATAATGGATTGAGAGCCTCATGAACAAAATTGACTTGACATATAACTCATTAAAGTGTTACCTTTCAGAAATTGATATCTTAGAAGTTTTGCTATGATGTGATCCCAAGTTTTCCTTATTACTCACTCAGGCTGAAGTATCTTACATATCAGTGAATTACTTTTCTAAGAGTTCTTGTTACTGGTTTTTCTGTACCAAACACACATATGAAATATCTGTTCCCAAACTCTGAATCATCTTAGATAGGAATTCTGATTATTTAATTAATTATATGGTCAGACTGCTTTAAGCAATGCCTTGAGTTAGTTTTCTGGATGTGGTTTAGAAACCATTTAAACAAACAGGCTAATTTTTAGTCTTCTGAATTTCAAAGCATCAAATGCTTTAAAAGTGTTACTTATTACTGGGCAGCAATGGTAATGTTTTATATTTATATGGTTTGCCGTCATTTACGTCATATAACATACTTTTACTATAAGATCCTTGAGGGTAGAGTTTGGGTCTTGCACATAGCAGACATTAGGTCAATATTTAAAAAATTGAGTTTTATCTTTAAAACAACCCTTTGAGCAAGGTTAGGGCACATAACACTATTCCTGTTATATGGGTGAGAAAACGGACTCAGAGTGATTGACTTGCCCAAAGTCACAGAGTTATTAAATAGTGGAACAAAGAATATATCCTATGTCTCCTAATTCCTAGGATTTGGTGCTCCAGCACAATTTATTCTCTCTGCTAACATTCAGTGTTTTATAAATCATAGCAAGACTTGTAAGAAAAGGAAATTGTATTTATAGTCAATTAACACTAACCAAGAGGTATCTTATTTGTAGGCTTTTTATCTTTTTATTTAATGATCCTTTTTTTAAATAATGAATAGTCTGGCTTAATATGTGCACTGAATAATAATAAAGTAAATGTGAAATTTTCTGTGGTTTGGGATGGGATATTGCATGCCTAAATATATTTTAAAGCATCCCTTCACTTATGGTCTTCACTTCTTTGGGAAATTTGAATCTTATTTCCAAGTTCAGTGGTGAACAATATAGATTCCATTTTTCTCTTTAATTACTTATTCTAAGTTATAATGAGGAATTCTGAAAAAAAAATCAGAATGTGGCTTCCTGGAATGGTTTTCTATAAGACAAACTGTTTCAAAGTACAGTTGGTAATGGGCATTGTATACTCGTCTTTTACTTTTTCTCTTCAGATCTGTGATCTTTGTTTTTGTTTTTTTGCCCACGAGAACTTTAAAGTTAACAGTATCTCTTTGGGGCAGTCTGAACATATAAAAAACATTTTCATCTTGTGTTTTCACTAAAGGATGGTAGAGGTCAGGATACACTTAAATAATTATCTAAAATTACCCTTTCGTGAAAGGAACTGAAGGCTGTCAGTGAAGTGTTTTGAAAAGCTACCTTTTGGAAAGCCACCGTAGCAGTGTTTACATGATGTCTTCGCTAGACCTTTTCATTTTTTGGATTAATAAAGGCCAGCAGCTTATTTTCTAGAATAAGCTCTATTTGAAAAGGTTTGGCTGTCCATACTCCTGTGTGATCTGTTTGCATACTGATTATGCTGTAAGTATAAGAAGTGCTGACAAAGAAGATTATTGTTTAACTTCTGCTATAATGTAAACCATTTCTAACTCATAATCTTATTTTGTACTGTGTGGTGTCTGATACTGCTAACATCGATCTTTGGGCTTTGGTGAACTCTGATCTTCCCAGGTTTTCAAGGTTAGATTCTTCACTGGTCAATTCTTTTCTTTTTTTTTTTTTTAATGCTTTGTATGTGTGATAAGAGAAATACACTTTTTTGCTATAATTCAGAAGGCATTGAAGAGTGCTGTTACCCTCTGATACTACCTGCTCGGGTTGTAACATTTTGGTGAAGGTAATGTGACTTGTTTAAAATTGAGTTTGAAATGACATTCAGTCTTTGTGGTTTCAATTGTTCATTATAGGTAATCCATACATAAAGACATGTTGAATATTAAATGAAAGTGTACTTATTTTTATTCAATACTGCATTAATATATTTAAACAAGCATATGGCCCATTTGTAAACTCTACATACTAATTTTATTTTCTTGATTTTTTTTGTTGCCTGAGATTGCACTAATCCATGTACTCATGGCTACATTTAATGGAAAAGGTGAATACTGTTAAAAATAAAACTTAATGAGTCCCTGCGTCCTTAGTGGAAACCCTGGTGGCCTAGTGGTTAAGAGCTACAGCTGCTAACCAAAAGGTCAGCAGTTCAAATCCACCAGGCGCTCCTTGGAAACTCTGTGGGGCAGTTCTACTCTGTCCTATAGGGTCGCTATGAGTCGGAATCAACTTAATGGCAACGGGTTATGTCATTAGCAACTCGTTAATTTAAATTTGAGGGACTCTAGAACAGCAGGTCCGAATTACTGACATATTAATTTTTCAGTATTTCCTTTTAATTGCAAAAAGAACAGTGCCCATAACAGGCTTAGCTTTTTGGTTTTTTTCCTAAATGACACAGTGTTCTGATAACTTTTCAGACTGGAAGAGAGAGCCATAAAAGGTTCCCTCTTTTTTTTCCCATTTTAATCTTTACTTTGTCCTCTTACCAGGCTGATTCACAGATAGTTTCTTTTTCTCTTAGTAAGCTCATTTGCTACATGATTTCTAGTTCAAATCATGTATTATGAATGAAACTTAGCAATTTTGCTTAGAAAACCCTAACCAGTTGTTTGGAACTCAACAGTTGCTTTTTTAAAATACGAAGTACCCCAACCCTTTCTTTATGATTACTCATCACCTGTGAGTTGATTCTGACTCATAGCAACCCTATAGGACAGAGTAGAATTTCCCTATACTGTTTCTAAGGAGCAGCTGGTGGATTTGAACTGCGGACCTTTTGGTTAGCAGCCAGGCTTTTAACCACTGTGCCACCAGGGCTCCTCTTTATGATTGGGAAGGGAATTTCAGAGTATGTTGCCTGGTTGCTGGGCTAGGGGGACTATAATAATTAAATTGTTTAAAGATAAAATGATTTTTCTACTGTTGTGAGCCTGCTTTCTCTATCTCACATGCCAGGTAGTGTTATATTATGAAATCACATAGAAATACCTGAGAGATTAAAAACTGGCTCATTTTTTAAAGATATGTTTTTACCTTCAGTTACAATGACAACAATAATAATCCCTTACATAGTTTTTACTATGTGCCAGGCCAGTGATTTATACATGTTAATTCATTTTACCCTTGGCAACAACCTGATATGGTAGGTACTATTCTTATTTCTATTTCATAGAAGTGGAAATTGAAGCCAAAGACAATAAACTTACTAAGGTCAAACAGCTAATGGTTAATGGAGCCGGGATTCAAACCCAGCATTCTAGCGCCAGAGTCCAGTGCACTTACTCACTATGCCATGCTGCCCTGTAGCATTGATTCTGGGTCTTAGAGTATTGGAAAGGGAACTAAAGTCAGAATCTTATCACTGATCAAAAGATAACCCCTTGCCCATATGTAAGCATGAACATAGCATTGTAAATTCATATGCCTGTGATACTTCCTTCAAAAATATCCTTACATGTCTTTCCTTTTTGTCAAAATCAATGAAAAACTAAGGTCACCACAAGAGAGAATGTATAAGTCTATTGGCGGTTATTTAGGGGTTCGTAATTATTTTCTTGGGAGCCCTGGTGGCGCAGTGGTTAAGCGTTCAGCTACTAACCAAAAAGTTGGCAATTCGAATCCACCAGCTGCTCTTTGGAAACCCTATAGGGCAATTCTGTTCTGTCCGATAGGGTCGCTATGAGTCAGAATCAACTCGATGGCATCAGGTTTGGTTCTTTTGATTAATTATTTTCTTAAGGCAGGACTACTTAGTCTCAGCCTCAGCAGCTACTTAACACTCTGCAAGCAAGTAACAGCTATTTCCCACCTAGTGACTAAAGACTTGGCCAATGATAAGAGCTCCTTGGTTGCTTAATGGACCTGATGTCTTTATTTAGAAAGAAAGGTTAAAAACGTGGTATAGAGAAAAGAGCATAGCAAAACTCCCATTTTAGATTATTTTTTTTGTTCACAGGATGCGTAGAAAATTTATTATTTTCTTCAGAAATATTTAAAATGTATAGAATATGAAAACATATAAAAAATAAGTTTTGAAGATACTAGATTAAACCAGTAACTCTGATATTTTTAAATACTCCCATGTATCAAACATATCACTAAAATGAAATTAAGCAGTTAGTTTGCTTAAATAACTATCTAGTTTACATAGTAAGAAAAACTGAATAGAAATTTTATTTTAATCACAGTTAGACAAATTAATCTCTGATTGCCTTACCATAAACCAAAACTAAGCCTGTTGCTGTCAAGTCGATTCTGACTCAGAGCGACCCTATAGGACAGAGTGGAACCTCCCCATAGGGTTCCTAAGGAATGCCTGGTGGATTTGAACTACCAACCTTTCGGTTAACAGCCATAGCTCTTAATCACTATGCCACCAGGGTGGTCCTGGAACCAACTGCTTCAGCATTAACAGGGTAGTTGTTAGACTGCAAATTCTTGAGCCCCTCCCCAGCCATGCTGAATCCAAAACTCTGTGATGGGGCCCAGCAGTCTGTGTTTTAACAAGCTCTCCAAGTGATTCTGATACATGCTTCAATTTAAGAACAGTGTCCTACAGTATGTACTTTATTTCACTTTAAGCTATACACTTCAGTAAGGGTTACAGAAGCAAACTTTATTCTGTCCTGTATCTTTTCTTTAGATATGAGCCTAGTGGATTTAATGCATAATAAAATGCAAACCAGAGTCTGAAAACTAGTGTTAATAACAACAAAAAATTTTTTTACATTAGAAAGAGCGGCAGCATATCTCTGTTTTAATGTAGTCCGGGCTTGTGTTCTGCAAACTAGTAGAAGATCAGTATTTTGAAAGGCTGACTCTTATGCTACTCACTCTTATGCCATACTGAATTGTGGTCATTTGTTGTGCGTTATCAAGGTCTACCAGGTCCAGAAGGTCCCCGAGGTCTCCCTGGAAATGGAGGTATTAAAGGAGAGAGGGGAAACCCAGGCCAACCTGGGCAACCCGGCTTGCCTGGTTTGAAAGGAGATCAAGGACCACCAGGACTCCCGGTAGGACATGGGAGTAGATGTTTGACGAGAGAGGGATGAGGGCGTTTACATTCAAAATGAGAATTCTAAGGGACATCATTTTAATTAGTACTTACTTACTAGACAAAGCTCTATGAATGGCTCACTGATGAATTACAAAAGAAAGTAGAAGGCAAGTTTTCTGTTGAAGGGTTGCTTACAAATTACTTTACCTGGAGTATTTGGTATATATAGTATTTAGGTTTGAGAAGACTTGTTTTTTCAGTGAAAGCAAGTTTATGCAAAGGAGATAGGTATAACAGAGCACTGGGTGTGGATGAGTGCGCCAATAGGGAAGTAATTATGGTGAGTGGGCATATTTTAGATTTTGAAATTAGATAGAGTTAGGGTCAAATTTCAGCTCCACCACATGTCTGCTTTGTGCCTATGAGAAAGGCAAATACCGTAGACCCTGGGTTTCTGTCTTCACTTATAAAAAAAGAATAATAGTATATCCCCACATCTATGTGCATGCACTTTCCACCTTGGTTTGAGTGACCCAGAGAGTCACAGGCTTCGTTATGTACCCTCAAAGCTTCCTCCATTTATTCCAGAGGATTGTTGGTAGATTCGACAGCCAACAGAGTCTGGTATCAGTCTTTTAACTCTGACGGCTGTTTTACAGCAGACAGAAAAACAAAAAATCTAAAGTTGTTGTTAGGTGCAATGGAGTCAGTTCCAACTCATAGCAACCCTAATGTACAGCAGAAGGAAACACTGCCCAGTCCTGTGCCATCCTCATAATTGTTGCTATGTTTGAGTCCATTATTGCATCCATCTTGTTGAGGGTCTTCCTCTTTTTTGCTGACCCTCTACTTTACCAAGCATGATGTCCTCCACGGACTCGTCCCTCCTGATAACATGTCCAAAGCGTGTGAGATGAAGTCTCGCCATCCTCGTTTCCAAGGAGTATTCTATTTCTTCCAAGACAGATTTGTTCATTCCTCTGGCCGTCCATGGTATATTCAATATTCTTCACCAAGACCGTAATTCAAAGGTATCAGTTCTTCTTCGGCCTAAAGTAGTGACTCTTAAAGCTTTCCAACATCTAACCTCTTCTCCCATGGCATCACTATTTTCCCAGTCACCTAGACTTAAAATTTTAGTCCTATCCTTATTCAATCTCTATTCACCCCCTCCCTCATTCATCTCCCATATACCTTCACTTCACATGTCACTATACCTGATTCAAGACTACTGCGTGATACCAACATTTTATAAACCTAGTGTTACCAAATTTTATTCATTTTCTTCTGTGCAAATTAGTTTTTATATTTGCACCTTTTCTAACTTTTTATTTGAAAATAACTTTAAACTTATAGGAAAGTTGCAAGAATGGCGCAAAAAACTCCCAAGTGTCATTTATTCAGATTTACCAATTGTAAATATTCTGTCCCATTTGCTCTTCTCTGTATATGTATGTGTATGTGCATATGTGTGCATATACACACATACATAATTTTTTATATATATATAATACATCTGTCATGTATTTTTATCCCTAAATACTTCAGTGCAGATTTCCTAAGGATAAAGATTTTTATATATATATATAACCACAGTACAGACAATAACTTCTGGAATTTCAACATTGATATGATATTTTTATTTCTACCTTCCATATATCAATTGTATCATTTGACCTAATGTCCGTTATAGTACTAGACTAGATGATGTATTGCATTTGATTGCCTTATTTCTTTTGTTTTTATTGTTGTTGTTAGTTGCCATCTAGTGGGCTCTGACTCATAACTACCTTATGTGAAACAGACTGAAACGTTGCCAGGTACTGCACCATCTTCATGATCATTCATATCTCTTTAGTCTCCTTTAATCTAGAACAGTGCCTAAGCCTTTTTTTTTTTTAATTTCTTCATAACCTTGATCAGTTCCTATACATGATGATGCCACGTGTGTAGAGTAAAACTGATCTACAGTGTTTTCAAGGCTGGAACCTTTTAGAAGCAGATCGCCAGGCCTTTCTTCCGAGGTGCCCCGGATGGGTTCGAACCTCCAAAGTTTTGGTTAGCAGCCAAACACGTTAACTGTTTCCACCATGCTGGGAGAATTGTAGGCCCCCCTATTGGCTCATGTTTCCTCGTAATTAGATTCAGGTTATGCATTCCTAGCTGCAGTACTACCTGAGTGATGTGCCCTTCTCAAGGTGTCAGATATGGAGGCCTGCGATGTCCATCTGCCCCTCAGTGGTGATCTTAATTTTGATCACTCAGTCAAGGTATTGTCTGATTTCTCCACTGTATGATTACTCTATCCCTTCTTGCAACTAATAAGCAAAACTGTGGGAAGGCACATCAATATCATGTAAATATACAGCTCTCATCAAAAATTCCCCTTAGATTTAACATCTATTGATGATTTTTGTCTCAACCAATCTATACTGAGTTAGTTGCAAAATGATGATTATACAACTTTAATGTGCCCTCCATATTTATCAGTCAGTTCGACTGTAAACAAGAGCCCTTCCTTCCCTCTCTATTTACCAATTTATTTCAGTATGAAGTCATGGATTCCCATTTTTCAGTGATTTACTTTGTTGTTAGGTGCCATTGAGTCAGTTCTGACTCATAGCGATCCTATGTACTACAGAACGAAACACTGCCCAGTCCTGCGCCATCCTCAAAATCGTTGTTGTGCTTGAGCCCATTGTTACAGCCACTGTGCCAGTCCATCTCGCTGAGAGTCTTCCACTTTTTGCTGACCCTCTGCTTTACCAAGCATGATGTCCTTCTCCAGGGACTCATCCCTCGTGATAACATGTCTAAAGTATGTGAGATGAAGTCTTGCCATCCTTGCTTCTAAGATTTCTGGCTGTACTTCTTCCAAGACAGACTTTTTCATTCAGTGATTTATATATTTTTAATGGTCATTACTTGTTTATATGCTTGAATTGTCCCCGACTGGGCAATGGGAACACCTTCAAGTTGGATCCTATATCTCTTAGACATATCTCCCCTCTTTTTTAGCACTTTCATACTTTTTGGCATAACAGGATATATCAGGCTTGCCCTTTTGTTTTTCATTCCTACTAGTACAAGCTTCATTGTCCCACATTTGGACTAGTGCAGTAGCTCCCTAGATGTTCTTGTCCTTCCATATTCTTCCTTTCTAGACTTATTTTCAATGCTTTTTCTTCCTATACTTTTCCGCACCTTCAAACTCAATTAATTACCCCAAACCCACTGCCATCGAGTCGATTCTGACTCATAGCGACCCTATAGGACAGAGTAGAACTGCACCATAGAGTTTCCAAGGAGCGCCTGGCGGATTCAAACTGCCAACCTCTTGGCTAGCAGCCGTAGCTACTTAACCACTACACCACCAGGGTTTCCAATTAATTACCAGGCCCTACTATATTTTTGCTAAGACTTTCGGAAGTACCTACACTCATTTTTGCATGTGTGATTCTAATCCAAACACCACAGGTAGTGTAGACCAAAAAAGAAGTGTGTTAGTGATAATAAAACAATAGCTACTACAGTGAAGCCTATGAGAGCTGGAACTCAACGGGACTGCCTTGTTTTTCTGGGTCTCGCAAGTTTTCTGCCTATGACAAAGTGCAGTCTTACCACTTTTCTGTCATTCGTTTTAGTGGAAAATATTTGCGTTTTCCTTCTTTGACAGGTTTCTGCCTTACGCAGGTTCCAGCTTTCACAGGTTTTACTGTAGTTCTTAAGCACACGCCACATGCCAGTCAGTTTTCTAAGCACTTTATATGAATTATCTCATTTAATCCTCATAACAACTTCATGAAGTAGATACTATTATTTTCTCCAGGTTACAGTTGAGAAAACTGTGGCTCAAAGAGGTTAAGTAATC
The DNA here is from genome assembly GCF_024166365.1 of Elephas maximus indicus. Lineage (NCBI taxonomy): Eukaryota > Metazoa > Chordata > Mammalia > Proboscidea > Elephantidae > Elephas > Elephas maximus. Next base: position 49,049,026 of record NC_064846.1, on the reverse strand, counting down.
AACTCAAGGTCACACAAGGTAATAACCAGAGAGATTTAGATTTGAATCCTGAAATTTTGCCTCTAGAGCCAGTGCTGTAAACTAAAAAAAAAATATGCAATAAATACCCACCTATACCCTCATCCCTGTCCCTCCTCCTTTTTTTTTTTTTTTTTTTGGTAACATTAATGATTTTTATTTATTCAGGGGAATCCTGGCCGGCCAGGTCTCAATGGAATGAAGGGAGATCCTGGTCTCCCTGGTGTTCCAGGATTCCCAGGTATTTAAAGGGATGTTTTGGGATTCCCCTTTACATTAGACTCTTTGTAGCAAGATATCCATTTTCTGATTTGGCTGGGTAAAGGATGTAGCCTTGCTGCTTCACTGTGCAATTGTGTATGCTTTCTTTGTAGGCATGAAAGGACCCACTGGAGTACCTGGTTCAACTGGCCCTGAAGGGGAACCAGGACCTATTGGCCCCCCAGGTAAGACTTATTTCTGGAGCTAGTTATACCTGATACTTAAACACACTGAAGTATTTGAATGTTTACAATCCATCTTTCAGCCCAACTGTCAGAGTCTAAGTCCCCAACAAGGGGAAATAGCCAGGACTCTTTTTCTCCATCTATCTACTAATTTCTCAAGCTCCCTTTTTAGTTTTATTAATGCAATATTCATAGCAGACCTTTTTAATGTAAGATAGATTCAGGGTAAACGAGAATGCCTCATTGAGATTTTTATTGACTATTACACTAACTTTCCCATCTTCAGTTGAATGGATCACAGGTCACATATGTATATGCTCGTGTATTTTCTATATGAAAACAGTTCTTTTTGCTAAGGGGCTTAACGGGATTTCATGTAAACTGTGAAACTGTGCATCTGCTAAATTCCCCTACTAGTTCAATGGATTCCTTGACAAGTACAACGAACAAGAACTACAAATGATTGAGAAGAAGGAAGATATGCATGTTTTGTAACCATTGACCCAAAGAAAATTATTTTTCTGAGTCTGGGTGAGATAATGGTACAGTTTTCCCAAACAGATTTCTGTTGGGTATGATAACAATCCAGTACATGTAATTTGTTTCTCTCACAATGATTCTTACTCTGACCGTATGTGACTTTGGCAGGTATTCCTTCTGGTATTTCTTTTAACCCACCTTCAAATCTGTGTGTTTTGACTCTCAGGTCCCCCTGGATTACCTGGTCCTTCAGGACAGAGTATTATAATCAAAGGAGATGCTGGTCCTCCAGGGCTCCCAGGCCAACCTGGATTAAAAGGTCTACCAGGACTACCAGGACCTCAAGGCTTACCAGGTATCTTTGCAGATCATCTATTTTAAAATAAATAAATAAATTAAATAAAATAAAATTAACATGCATTTAAGATCTAGTGCTTCCTCTGTCCCATCCATCTGAAAGATAGGAGGCTGATTTGATAGGCTATCAATTCTCCACTGTTAGGACTCATGGCTACTAAACTAAACCATATCTAGTTAGCCATTTGACTATATGCTTGCAGCCAACTTTGATTATAAAATAAAGCTAAAAAACCAACTTCAGATTTTTTTTCTCTTATTAAGTGATTGAGTGGCAGTCTTTCCATAAAGTATATCAGGTAGTAATAGTTATACCTGATGAAGGTTGGACCCTGAGGTCCCATCTGATACTGAAGGCAAAGGGGGCATAGCTACCATATTAAAGGAGTCTTCTCAGAAGCAAATGGAATGTTTAATGATAAATCCTTACGTGATTTTTCTGTCCTTGACTTGAGCTTTTCCTTTATTTAGCTGGGCTCAAGACTCCCAAGGATCTTAGGTCTCCCAGATCTGTCTGGATATAGAAATTCTACCCACATTTGTAAACTCCATTTCTTTTTTCCTTTAGGTGCAAACGGCCCTCCAGGAGATCCTGGACGCAATGGGCTCCCTGGTTTTGATGGTGCAGGAGGGCGCAAAGGAGATCCTGGTCTGCCAGGCCAGCCAGGTGAGTCAAGTAAGGCAATGATGCCAATACCGGTCTTTAAATCTGTGAAACCTCTGGACATACAGCCTTCACAGCCTCCTCTTGGGAGAGGGCAGCTAGCTGGTGAACCTGGAACTGGGGGGAAATAGGAAGGCACATTCAAAGAGACTTGGAACTACAAGAGAAACATAGAAAGGTTGTTTATAGTTTGTTTATATGTTTAGAGCGCTGGAAACCCAATGCTCTAAAGATGGGGGTTTTCCAGGTACTTACTGTACTTACCTGTTTAGCTAATTTTCAATATATTGATATAAATCCCTCGACTATCTTGAAACTATTGTGAACCCTTCTACATTTGAAAATATCACAGTAGGATGTAATTTCCCTCATAAAATGCAGTAAAGGATAATTGAAAAGTTTAAGTGGTTCCCATAGAGTGTTAATGAGAGTCAAGTTGAGGAGAATAGAACAAATCCATGCTGAGATGACAAATCGATATGCATATTTTTGAGGCCATTCATCACTAGGTACTCCTGATAATATTGAATCTGTTGTCTACTAGATTTCTAATCTATACTCAACCTACTTGGAAAAATAATTTTTGCAATAAAAACATACACTAAAGTAAGATTGTTAAAATAGAAATAGAAGATTATAAACGAAATAGATTTTCAGTATATGTTAGCAGTTCTAGATATATAATAAAAAGAGTGCGTTTTGGCAAAAATATCAGTGGTATTAAGGCAGAGGGGTGACATATACAGACAGCTTAGAACCAACACCGTGTCATTTTATTAGCTGTATTTCTAGGCAAGAAACAAGTTAGCGTCATCCTCATCACATACAGGCATTGCCGTGAAGTTTCTTTAAAAAAATCTATACAGGCAGTAGCCTAAGGCCTGTATATTAAGAGAATTTTAAAATGGGCTTAAATCAAGAGGCTAAATGGGGAAGGGGAATCAGTGGTAGATTGAAAAGAAGCATTTTGAAAAGGCTTCTTCAGAATGCCCTGCCTAGTCTCTAAACAAAAAGGTATGCCTGAAAATAATTCCCCAGAAAGATTCAAAGGAAAATGTTGTTCAGCATTGAAGCTAGCAGACTGATGGCAACCACACCCTTCTTTTCTCATTGATTAACAAAACAGCAGCCTGGGATTTGGTCATGGAGCTTCTACTCCTTTAGTACAGTAGGAGACTAGATAATGTGTAAAAGATAATGTGTAGGCTCTCCAAATAAGCATCACTTCTTCCCACCTAAAATTTCATTCATCCAGTATTTATTTAGTACCTAATGTCTTCAACCAATTCCAGAAGGAAAAAAAAAAAAGTATCTGAGGGCAGGGATTATATCTTATCTCTACAGCCATGATATCTGACATCTGACAGTCTGTAGATATTCTAAAAATACTAAATTAATCTAGTGAGGCCATAGTGTTTTGTCAAAAGCCATAATAATGGATCAGAGTTTACTTAATCTTGCATCCTGATAATTCCATGGAAATAGGTACTCGTGGTTTGGATGGTCCTCCCGGGCCAGATGGATTGCAGGGTCCCCCAGGCCCACCTGGAACCTCCTCTGTTGCCCATGGATTCCTCATCACACGCCACAGCCAGACAACAGATGCACCACAATGCCCTCAGGGAACTTTCCAGATCTATGAAGGCTTCTCTCTTCTGTATGTGCAAGGAAATAAAAGAGCCCACGGTCAAGACTTGGGTGAGATAACTGGCATCTTATTTCTGACTGTACAATTTGCTTTTGTTTTGAAAATCCTGTTAGTCAAAGAGTACATCTATTCTTTTGGCGCTTCTAAGTTGAAGACCATGTCAAGGGCAATTGAACATATTTACAATGATATTTAAATGAATAATATTTAACCTGAAAAGCATTATTTAACTAGTGTGAGGTACAGTTGTTGGCCTAAAGCAAGACATTTGGAAATGGCCACATTTACTTTTAGTTAGCTTAGTTATAAAAGAAGAGTCCCTGAGATCTCTAGAGTATAGCAGCTGCTTGAGTGGGCAGCATTTATAACTCATGGGAGATAGTTCCCTCTTCCCTGACACTGGCCTTCAACAAGTTGAAAGATGAATTCTGAAGAGAATCTTGGTTCCTAGATCAAAGAATGTAAGGTCAAGTTCTTAATTATGCTAATTATAGTTCCTAAAATAAGTGTCTTAGCTTTCTAAAGTATTATCAGTGTACTTTAAAGCTATACAAAACACCGTATTTTTTATACAAAATCCATTTCACTTAATGTGTTCCCGTGCATTTTCTCTATACTTGAGTGGGCAGTTTGGTTAATACAACGAGGCCGAACTGGATGACTCTCAAGACCTCTCCATCCCTAAGATTTGAAGATTCTGTGCTAACGTTCCTTTTATAGCTTCCAAAAACTGAGAGGACCTGTTCTGGAATTTTGACTTTGATGCTGGAGTCCCGGATTTTGGCCTGGGACTGCCTATTTTAGGGGTCACTTTTGGCCTCCATAAAGCCATTTAAGAAGATAGTCTAGTCTTCAAGTTTCTGGGATCTTTGTAGTGAGAGGTTTCCTGAGGTCCCCTTGGCTAGGCCATTCTGTGAAAACAGTTCTGTAGCAGCAGAGATCCTCAAGGGTCTGCCCTGCTCACTATGTTCCCAGACAGCTCTGGCCCACTGGAGTAGGCATGTCACCTTGTGTGGAGGCCAGTGGTCACAGACCCGTTTATGAATCCAGATAAAATAGTTTACCCAACATCACTTTTCTCCCTCTTCTACTTCTCTTTTCTTTTTCTCTTTTTCATCTTTCTTCTGCTACCTTTCTTTCTTTCTTTTTCCTTTATGTTACATTGTTTTTCCCTTAATTTCACAACTGATATATTTTCATTGTGAAAATATTTTTTAGATAACTTTCTCTAGTTTTTTCTTCATAAAATTCTTCTCCTTTTTAGTCCATTCTGTCTTCATTGTCAAAGCCTTACTTATACCCAGAATCAAACTTGTAAACTTCAAATCCCTTCTCTCTCTTCCATACCTCTATCAGGTCAATGAGAACCATTATAAGTTTTTGAGAACTATGAAACTCAGAAATGTAATGCAAAGAGAAAGTAGGGTCAGCTATTTAAATGTTCCACTCTAACTTTTCAGAATGTAGGTATTTGGTCAATCAAGAGCAGCCAGAATATGCATTCCAACTTGGAGGCTACAAATTGGCCCTGACTCTGGTAAAGTTTCAGCCTCAGACACAGGAAGCCCATGATTGGGCCCAGGATCCCAAGAGTGGTCCTATATTTCAGGGGCTCTGCTAATGCTCACACAAGGATCAAATTAGAGATATCTTCATGAATAAGCAAAGAATAGAGGCAGCTATAGGTTTGATGTTAAAGAAACAACCACCTGAGAGAGTAAACAGTCTATGCTGGACTAGTGGAAGGATTATGGTAGAGATAGAAGGAAGATTAAAAAAAAAAAAACAGTGCCATTGAGTCGGTTCTGACTCATAGCGACCCTATAGGACAGGATAGAACTTACAGAACGAAGATAGAATACTAAATTGTTCTGGCTGGGAGAAAAATCATACTGAGAACCATTAGTCTCTTGAAGCCTTATAATTTTAGGGTGTGGGACACACTGAGAGTACATGGGATCAATCTCTCTTCGAGAATTCATAGACTGTAACCCAGGACTCTGATTTTTTGTGGGCAGCCTGCACCACAGATGCAACCAAGCACACCTGATCTCATTGTTATTGGTCTTCGTCTTATGTACCCTTCCTTGTCTCATTTTGGTCAGACCAGGAGTATTCCCAGCTCTGTTCCTAATTAGTGAGTAATATTAGTTTCTCTTTGTAAATTACTTTACATTGTACAAAGCACTTTCACATTCCTTATCTAATTTGGTTTTCATAATTATGATCAAGACTGATACAGAAAAAGTATTGTTGTTTTTTCCATTTTACGCACAAAGAAACTGGCTAAGAGGTTAGGTGACTTAGTCAAATGACCTTTTGAAAAGATTTTAAAAATCTTTTTTGAAGTTTTGGAAAATCTTCAAGGGAAGCTTTTGAAAAGATTCCTAGGCCCATACTAGACCTAAAAAACAAAAACCCAAACCTGTTGCCATCGAGTCGATTCCAGCTCATAGCGACCCTATAGGACAGAGTAGAACTGCCCTATAGGGTTTCCAAGGAGCGGCTGGTGGATTCGAACTGCCAACCTTTCAGTTTGCAGCCCAACTCTTAACCACTGTGCCACCTACTGCATCCTACTGTATAAAAATTCTCACTGATGATGACGATCCACCAGGTTTAAGAATCATTGGTCTTTTATCGGTCATCTTTAATATGAGGTAGACATACCCCTTCGGGTACGTGAAGGATTGCCAGGGGCTCCACAACATAGTTTTAAGGGAATCAATTTTCAAAGTTTCGGTTTTCGTAGGTACTTTCTCCTAAAGTTGTTCTGCCCGTGGTATGCTTTGGGTATTCTCCTTTCCCGCATCTCCTTTCGCTATCACTCATCTCCCACTTTATAAAAGAATTATACTATGGCACATTGCCTTAAAGTGTGGGGAACAGATTGAAAGGGACAATTCAAAATAATGGTTTTGTTAAAGGCTCCATTAACCCAGGCTCTATAACTCATATATCAAATCCATTGCCAAAAAAGTTTACTTTTATGTTTAATACTTATAAATTTTATATCTATATTTTTATTAATTGTGAATTAATAATAATTATAATATTGACTCAGTTCATAATAAAATATTTAACATGTAAAACCTTATGAAAACAACATTCTAAAAAATTATTTTAAATTTTTGTTTCAGAGAAATATGACAGGATGGTCAATAAGAGTTTCAAAAATAAAATTATATTACAATGAAACTGTGTGGGAAATGGAATGGAAATATAATTTCCAAATGCCAAAGGAACAATGTAAAATTTCCATCTGTTCAGTATGAGTTTATGTATTTTTTTAAATGCTAGTTTATGTACAGGAATTTTTTTAATGGTTATTGTTAGGTTTCAAATAATTACATTGGATACATTTAAAAGAATGATGTAAAAAAAATCCCATTGCCATTGAGTCGATTCCGACTCATAGCAACCTTATAGGACAGAGTAGAACTGCCCCATACAGTTTCCAAGGAGCGGCTGGTGGATTCAAACTGCTGACCTTTTGGTTAGCAGCCATAGCTCTTAAGCACTACATCACCAGGGTTCCATAAATAGAGAATAGAAAGGTGATTCTGAGCTGAGAGACAAGAACCAGTATCTTAATAACTGGCATAGTATAAATTTGAACTTCTAATTAAAAGTTTTAGATGTCAACTTAAAAATATATGAGGAGCTACATCATTTTTCATCATCCTTTTGTGAGTAAATGAGGGAAAAAAAGACTTGATCACTCAGAGATAACCTCCATTACCCCTGCTAGTTCCTTTTCATTCTTTTTTTGGTCACATCCTTTATTCCTCTCTTAGTTTTTCATTTTTTCCTTCTTAGTCTTTTATTTACCTCTGAACCTGTCCATGGTTACTATGGGTATTGGTTAGCACTACTGTTATCTCTAGGCTTAAACAGATTGCAGACCGTGCAAGATATATGTTGTTGTTGTTGTGTGCCATTGAGTCGATTCCAACTCAGAGTGACCCTATAGGACAGAGTAGAACTGCCCCGTAGGGTTCCTACCTGTAATCTTTATGGAAGCAGATTACCAGGTCTTTTCTCCTGTGGAGCCACTGGTGGGTTCGAACTGCTGACCTTACAGTTAGCAGCCAAGTGCTTAACCACTGCACCACCAGGGCTCCTTCACAACATATATATTGTGGATATTCTGGAAGAAGAGAGTGCAGCCTGGAGTAGGAGATAGTAATATAATGTTGTAAGGACGCAGTGTACGCCCTTCATTTGTCCACAGTAAATTATTAAATATTCTCCATTTGAAGACACCATTGTTTATAGTATGTATTACCAGTTTAAAAAACCTGCTTTGGGGAATGCATAATGAGCTACCACAGTAAATGTCCACATAAATCACATTCTGATTTTAGAAATTTTAAAATAAGAGTAAATGTGTATCTTAGATTTGAAGAAATAAAGTATATTATCCAAGAAATAGGGCAAGTTGTTTTTTGTGTCATCACGAGGCAGCCCTTCAACTTTTTCTCTCCAATTCTTCCTAGGGACGGCTGGCAGCTGCCTTCGTCACTTCAGTACCATGCCTTTCATGTTCTGCAACATCAACAATGTTTGCAACTTTGCTTCAAGAAATGATTATTCTTACTGGCTCTCTACCCCAGAGCCCATGCCAATGAGCATGGAGCCCCTGAAGGGGCAGAGCATCCAGCCATTCATTAGCCGGTGAGGCATTGGTGTAACTTTTACTTTTACCAGTCCCCAGTTAGTTTAGTCAGAAATGAATCCAGTACTAATAATCTGATGATATTCCTCCCAGGTTGGGTAGAACAGATGTGCCTTTATAATATTCAGTTCAGTATTTTGTTTGAGCCATATTTATTGGTATCTGCTTTTGACCAGGCCCTGTGGTAGACACGGTGTAATATACAAAGAGCCCACAGTCTTGTCATTAGGAAAATACATGTAAATGAATCTAATATAAATCAGGCTTGGGCTAAGTGCTACAATGGATCTAAAAAATATTATGAAAGCTTAAGGAAATGGATATTTATTTCCAACTGGAGAAATCTAGGATAGCTGTACGGAACAAATGTATCTTGAACTGGTCAATCTTAAAAGATTGGAAACACTTTAGACATAAACAGTTAATAAAGGGGAAGGGCATACTAGGAAGAGAAAATGGAAATGGGTAGTAGTTCTGTGTAGCTAGAATGCAGGGTAAAAGCGGCATGGGGAGAAAAGATTGGAAAGTTAGCTTGGGCCCAGATGGCAGAAAGCTTCGAGTACCAGATTGAAGTTTGGAGTTTAATTGGTATATAATGGGGAACCCTCAAAAGTTTTTGAACTGTGCTTCAGGGAAGATTAAAAAGGCATCAGTATGTAACATGGATTACAAAGGAGATATCTCTGAGATAGGGATACCAGTTACAAAGAAAGATATTACTGTAGTCCTGGTATGAGTAGACTGGGAATCACAGCAGGGGGCATTTGAGATATCACATTGATAGAATAGATATGTTTTGGCAGTTGATTAGCTACGGGGAGGAGGGAGTGATAGCTGAAGTTTTGAAGCACGAGTAACTAAGAGGAAGGTGATACCAGTAATAAAGATATCCTCGGGTTTTGCCACATTGGAATCCTAGTTTAACTCACTCTCCTAGGAATATTGAATATTGCCGTTTTCAGTCTGAACCATGACCTGATTGATCCAAGATTCCAGTGACCATAAAGAAGAAATGACTGGGTAGTCTAGTTTCTTTGATATTGAATGTAGAGGTTAGACCTAGTTCAACTTCTCTTAGTAGAAAATTTATAGTGCTTTTTTTTTTTAAATACATTTACCCAGATCCATTGGGCATTCTTTTGTTTGTTTGTTTTTGTGAGTCCACCACTTAGGAGTAAAAAGTCCCCTAAATGTATTCCATCTTATGTGAGTAAAGCGTTTGTGCCAAACTGAGCTCAGTCATATTTCAAAGAGGTCCCCTCATGTACTTTATTGAAGATTTGGTAGACTCAGCTGTATTTACTTCTCTTTTGCTCTTTTACTTGATTTTATAGATTTCAGTCACATCCCCAAGTGCCTTGGGTAGTACCTTCCCAGCATTCTGGATATGTTGCACTTCTCTAGATATGGCCAAATGGTTAATGAATGTCCTTTGGACCAAGAATAATGAGTGAGGATTAAGAATGTGTCTGTTCTTTATCTGTTCCAGTTTACCAAATGTTGTTCTTACCACAGTTTCAGCGTTACTCTGGATGGGCATATTGACAGCAAGTAGTGTGCACAATATCCTAAGCCAAACTCTTAGAGCAATTGTGGCATTGACTATAGCAAGTCTGAATACAAATTTAAGGCAGAATGGAACATGAAAATGCTATAGCAGTGGTTCTACCGTTTCTTGAAAAAACTTACTATTTTAGTTTATAACTTCATTTATGTATATTGAGAGACAGGGCTTATGTAAAAGGAGTTCTCAAAGTACATTTTTCTCCTCCTTTTCTGAGCATTGAAGACAACTTAATGGGCCTCTATGTCAGGAAAGCTTCCAAAGAAGAGGGGCTGTTATTTCCCACATACTTACTTTGTAGATTACGTTTCCTCTCCCTTTTCCTTACCAGATGTGCAGTATGTGAATCTCCAGCTGTGGTTATTGCAGTTCACAGTCAGACAATCCAGATTCCTCGTTGTCCTCAGGGATGGGATTCCCTGTGGATTGGCTATTCCTTCATGATGGTACGAAACATTCTTCCTTGCCTTTGTCATCATAGCTAACCCTCTGTCAAATCTACATTTCTCCCCAGCATGAGAAACCCCTGACATTTGCATAGTAAGAAGCTTGAACCTCAGATAGCTTCTGTCCAAGCGCGATGTTTCTCTCATACATTTTCTGGAACATATTTTCATAATGTGCCCATTGCTTTTACTGACTCCCTTGGTGTAGACCCTGTCCCCTGTTCCCTGATCTTAGTTCCTTCACAGGATTTTAATTTTGGGCCAAGCTTAGCATGTATCTTTTGGGTATTCACTAAGATATTATGACACCTGGGCATTGTGGCATATTTTTCCGTGTCTTTTCTAGCACACAAGTGCAGGAGCAGAGGGTTCAGGTCAAGCCTTGGCCTCCCCTGGTTCCTGCTTAGAAGAGTTTCGCTCAGCTCCTTTCATTGAATGTCATGGGCGGGGTACCTGCAACTACTATGCCAACTCCTACAGCTTTTGGCTGGCAACCGTGGATGTGTCAGACATGTTCAGGTAAGGTGTTTATGGCTTTAGTTCAGGTCCTCAGCTTCCTTCAGAGATGCTCGAGAAGAGAGATCCAATTCATGGATGATTTATACCCAACAAATGTTAGGAATTGGTTGGACTGTGTTCTTTATTCTTGCTTTTTCTCCTCATATACCTGGCTCAAGTCAGAAAAACAGACTTGACTAATATTAGTTAAATGTATTTTGAGATGATTTGGTAGTAATCCTTCAATAGCAAATCAGATAGAGTTAAGGAAACCTGCTCAATAGCAAATCGGCAGCTGTTCAGCTAGATTGAGGCCACTCCAGGAATTGAAGCTATAGTCTGTATTCTCTCCCCTAGCCCTGTAATTTCCTTTTCCAGGATGTCTTCAAGGTTCTCCTCCACGTGTTTGAATGAGTAAAACCACATATAATCCATGTACCTTAGGATTTTTGCATTCATTTGATTTTTTTTTAGTTTAAATTCATTTTCATTTGTTTCTTTTGAGTTATTACTTCATATTTTCCTTATATTCCTTATTATGTATTCATCTTCAGTTGCCCAGATCTTCGTCATTCTAAGACTATTAGAAAACTGTGTGAGAGAAAGAGAGACGAATAGACAAAGATAATAGTGATGGAGAGAAGAGTCATAAAAATACCCAGGACCACTACTAGCTCTCAGGCCATAGCAGTTGCTGCATTTGAGCATGCTGCTTAAAAGTAAATCATTAAGTTATTAGGAGAGCCGCTAAACACAAATGGAATGTTTGAGTTTGAATTTGAACCAATAATAGAATTGAAATACCAGAAAAGGCTCATCTTATTGTCTTGGTTCCTTTTTCCCAGCAAACCTCAGTCAGAAACGCTGAAAGCAGGAGATTTGAGGACACGTATAAGCCGATGCCAAGTGTGTATGAAGAGAACATAACATTTTGAAGAATTTCTTGTGTTCCAATGTGAGATATATATATATATAATTCCCAGGATGCAATGTCTCACTGTACCCAACTTTACCACTGCTGCCACCAATGGTGCTACTATATATGACCAAGAGAACATGCTGACTAGTAACCATGAAGATTCAGATGTACCTCAGTAATGTGCCAGAGGAAGGTCTCTGTTATGTTGCTACAAAAGAAATGAGGAAATGAGTTTACTTTTTGGGTCCAGAATGACTTTCTCCAAGGATTATAAGATGAAGATTATATATTTTGCCCAGTAACTAAAATGGCACGTTAAAAATTCAATTAAGAGAAGAATCACACTGAGTAAAATAATAGACTGCAGTTTGGGAGAAGAATTATTTTTCATGGTGCTACTAATCCTACTGTATCCCAGGTTTTTAATATAAAAGTGTTTAAGCTTATTTTGTCCTGTAAGTAAAGAATGTGTATATTGTGTAAACAGCCTTTTAGTTCAAAATGTTTAGTCATTAGATGTGACCCGGCATGAATCATTCTTCACAGAAAACATAGGAACGCCTAGAGTACAGACAGTAAGATTTTATATCCATGTTTATCAAAGTGGGAGAATTTATACTCTTGCATCAAGTTACTACTGAGAGTAAATTTATTTTGAGTTTTATCCCCTATGTTCTTACTCGGCTTTTTAAAAAATAGATTATTTTTTAGTCGCAGTTATCAGAATTTTAAATGTTCATGTTATATACCGAATTATAATGTCCATAGAGCAATTTATCTTTTGCTGTATTATCCAAGACACTCTTAAGATCACATGCCCCCTATTTCAGTGTTTTTTCATCTTGTGTTTACTCATCCCTGACTAGGCAGAGCTCCCTAAACAATTTTGTAAAACAAAAAAAATCTACAAAAATACTGACTATTACTTTCTTGGTGCTTGTTATATAAGAATTATTCTCTTGTGGTCTCTGCTCGTATAAGAACTGGGAAGATTGATTTGTCTTCCCTCTTTAATTACAAAAAGCCAATTGCCGTTCCTTACTTTTTTAGGTTTTAAACATTTTATCATAAATAGTCATAGCATACCTTATTTCCCTAGCTGTCATCTTCTCATTTAATGTCTTTTAACCTGTCGATATCAACTTAATTAAAGATGCCATATGTTGTAAAGATGGTTTGTTGTGTATTTCTTCAGCCTATATGCTTAAGCCTGCGTGTTTACAGATAGGCTATTCATCTGAACATCAGCAAGTAGTTCCTTCTCGGAGAATCATTTTTAACAGTTCTAAACCAAAAGATATTTCTGCAGACTTTTATTACTCAGATAGGTGATAGAGAACATATAGTAATGTAAACTATTTCTGATGCGAAAACCACTCAGTGGAAGGTATTTGTGGTAATAAGTTTATTGACAATATTGTGTTGATGGCTAGGAAAGGAAACAGATCTAGCTTCTATTTGGGGAAGAATTTATTAATACTATTTAAGCAGATTCCCTGCTGCCCGTTGCCATCGAGTCAATTCCAACTCATAGCGACCCTGAAGGACTGAGTAGAACTACACCATAGGGTTTCCAAGGAGCGCCTGGTGGATTTGAACTGCCAGCCTTTTTGGTTAGCAGCCATAGCTCTTAACCACTACGCCACCAGCGTTTCTTGAAGCAAATTAGTGAGTTACTATTCCTAATGATTAAGAATGAACATGCAGCTCTCTAACATAGTCCAGGGTTTGCTAAAAGTAAGAGACATTAAAAGCCGCTATGATAAAATGTGTGTTGCATCTAAAATACAAAACTACCAAAACAACTTTGAGAACTTTAGACCCTATTGTGAACTGTGTAAAATCTAAAGGTTACAGTGGTAAAATTTAGTGTCTAAACAATGGTAATTATCTAATAATTCTCTTGATTTCAAGGCTAGCCTGTTGTAAATTTTAGCTTTATTTTTCCATATAGCCACATGCATGAAAACAATAATGGGTAATTGTAACTGAAAACACCAAATTATATCCCACAGATTTTTCCACATGGTGTACACACAAAGGTTGCTCCTTGATGTACAGTTTCCAACACTAATTCCAGAGATTTTTGCTGTTTGAGGCTTTCCCTCACATTTTTTGCTGGCTGAAAACCTTGGCACAGAAAGAACCTCCTAACTTTTTGTCCCTGCATGTGCAGCTAAGTCTATGTGTTTCTTAAATCCTCTATCACCAGCCCTGCTCTGTTGTTTGAAGTACAGGAACGCAATCCATTCCGGGACCTTAATGTCGTTGACCTTGCCTTACCGCGGAATATTGAAAGATTATTCTGATGTAGCTGCTTTAATAGTTAACCTATGGTGAGTTTTGCAGTCATACATAATTAATGGTTTTTCCGCATGGGCAATGAATGAGCTGTTCTTCTTAATCAGTACTTTGATTACCAAATAGTTATTAGGTGTTCCAAAAGTGGTTGTACCAGATGTCAATTTTTCCCAGTTCAGAAGTTACTTAAGGACCAAATTCTTAATTTCCCATAGCTATATGGGAGAGTAGAGCCCTGGTGGCACAGTGGTTAAGCATTCGGCTGCTAACCAAAAAGTCAGCAGGCAGTTGAAATCCACCAGCCACTCCTTGGAAACCCTATGGGACATTTCTGCTTTGTCCTGTAGGGTTCCTGTGACTTGGAATCTACTCAACAGCAGTGGTTTTGTTTTTTTTTTTTTTTGGGTATATGGAAGAGTTGGTGTCTGGAGCCATCCACCTCCTAATAGTCCACATATGAAAGTGTGTAGAAAAGCGTACAGTCCCATTGCTTTTATGCTTGTTGGGTTGGTCTCCAGTCTGATGCCATGTTGCCACACACATAACTACCAAGCTTCCAAAGGAAGTTTTGTTGGACACCTTATGATTGTACAGTGGCTTTTCCTACCCAGCCAAATTCAAGGAACAACTTCGAATTCTTGTGGTACCAACGAGGTTCTTTGCCTCAATCAGTATGGTTAATTGAAAACTCGCTGGTCATACCAAGCCATCAAAAGTTAATCCAGAAGAGGGCACTATTGCCTATAAAAATGAATCAACATCAGTGATGATTTGTGGAGTTCAACTGATGGTAGTCCCTGAAGCCCTGCCTCCAGATTCCTTGTTCTGAGCTTCATGTATTCTTTCAGCTTCATAACGATCAGTAGTAAGTATTTAAAGAGGTGGTCCGGTGTCCCAACGTCTGCATTCTAAATGAAGGGACAGCTTTGCTGTCAAAGATTCTCTTCTTAAGAGCCTAATTAGGAGTTGGCTCTGGTATCACTTCCCATGCCTCTCAACACGGTAGCAAAGAGCAATCACTTTTGTTTGGCCAGGACTTCAGTTGGCTTCTTTAGCAGAGAAGCTTGGTTCTCAGGCTGGACTATACAAACACTTTAATCCCTAGGCAGCTCCAAAATAAATTGAATAATATTTTTAAATTATATCTTTTCCATATTAGAGCAGTGGTTTCTAGAGTCTGTTCAGGGTGCTTGGAAGGTTTGTATGGGTGGAAATACTCAGAAGTTGGAACATTAATCAAATCCAGATAGGTCTGTGTCCCGAGTTCCACATCGGTGAAAATTTATTGGATGTTTACTAGCTATAGAGCACCATTCTAGGTGGCAATCCAAAATTGACTCAGCTAGGAAAATATGTATTTACCATACTATATGCTCTGGTGAAGAAATATGCTATTCTATCTTTAACTACCAAATCTGGCCTAACTCTAGGCCAGATCATGAGGCTTTTTGCCAACAGTAACTGTCCGGAGGATGCTGGCTCACTAACCTGAGGCCCAGTGCATGGACAGGCAAAAGTCACTTTAATGTTACCTTAATTCTCTATAAGTAGGCAGCATGCCCATCACCTGACCCCACAGAATGATGAATTACTGGCATCTTACCAACTTACACTAGATGTCTTCTGTTTTCCCCTACATATTCACACTGCATCCTTCACCCTGCTTTCTGCCCCAGAGGGTTCCTGTGCCCTCCGGTTTCTTGTTAGGGTTTGACCAATGGGAGGCCACAGCAGACTGTAGAGGGAGGGATAAGAGTGATGATGGGTCAGGGTATTTATTTTAATGGCTCCATCTCTGCGAGGTTACCTCAGGTTCACTTATGTCCCTCAACTGAATATCTCTGCTCTTCTCAAAGTGACCATCTCTTCATAATTATCTTTCCTTCTGGTTCCAGTAACCTGTCCTTTTCCTCATACCTTTAGGCCTATGGATAGAGACAAGTCTGCTGTTGCTGCGCTGCTAGCCCTGGATTCGGACACTATCTTGTAGTCCTCCTAAACACCACCTAGATCTTTGTAATTAGTGTCTTCAGAAACTCTCCTCAGATTGTCCTAACTTAAGAGTGTTGTTTGTTTACTGCTGTTACCCTGATGAGTACACAACTGTTCTAGTTTCCAATATCTAGTGGAGGGGCTTTATTCCATACATGGCAAAATGAGAGTGAATTGATTAAAAAAAAAAAAAAGACATGCACGATTAAGCATCTTACACTTGGATTTGGGGGATAGGAGAGTAGAAAAATGACACCACCGTTTAAGCTAAGACTGAGTTTACCAAGCTTTATTGAAAGCTGTGTTCCAAAATTCATAGGGTAAAGTGAGGCAACACATTTTCATTATCATCCTAAATTATCTAGCATTTTCCAAATATTGTCCCACTGGATCTCTAAAGAATGTGCTTAAACTTCTCCCAGGTGCCGCTCAGTTGGCTTGCCATCTCCTACTCCAAATGAAGAATCTCGGTTGCCTCATTGCAAGATGTCTGGACTAGATTCTAAGCACCCATCTCTGGAAGTTCTAGAAAGATAACTCCTGGTAGTACAACTTTCACCAGAGGAATCTGCCAAACTAGGTGTTATTAGAGCAAGGAATAGGCAATCAATTTATTAGTGGTTTTCTAGCCTTGAGCCTTTGTGAAAGGTGAGCCTGCAGCATCTCTTCAGATCTGCTTCCCTTCTGTTCATCAAGGGTACCAGAATGGGCTCTTAAGACTGGAGATACCGGAAGATCAGACAGGTTGTAAAGCCAAAGGCAGTCTGAGACTACTTGCTAATTTCAAGCAGGACCTCATGGAGCCTACCAAGAAGTAGATACGCTTTGCTTTTAGCTGAAATAGATTTCTGGTTGATTTCCTCAGGGCCAGTAAAGTGCTTGCCATTGTCACTCTACCACAAGACACAGTGGTAAATCCAGATACCAGATCTTTGTATCTTTCTCTAATGCAATAATGTGACCTCTAATGCCTCAGTAGCAACAAGAGTAATTCCTTACATTTGTGTTTTGTTGTTAGTTAATGTGACTCTGCATACATTATTTAGTCTGAGCCTTAAGCCCTCTGATGTACTCTCAGTGAAAGGATTGGTCTCCATTTTACAGATTTAGAAGCTGAGCTGTGGTCCCAAGATCCCAAGGTCACAAGACAAGTTATTAAATTCTTTTCATTCAAAATTAATCATTACCTTCTAGGCATGAAGGTGCCTATATCACAAAATTCAGAATCCTGAGTGATAGAGTCATAGCACTAGAGCAGTCTCTGCCTTATGAGAAGTGATAAGCTGCATGTTTTGGAAATTTTGTTTCCCAGTTAGGCTGAGTGCTTTGTCCAGCACTATAGCAGCACTTGGAGCCCTGATGACACAGTGCCCAGGAGCTACAGCGAGCTATGGCTGCTAACTAAAAGATCAGCGGTTCGAATCCACCAACCACTCCTCTGAAATCCCATGGAACGGTTCTACTCTGTCCTATAGGGTTGCTATGAGTCGGGATCGACACGATAGCAATGTTTTTTGTTTTTTGTTTTTTTTTACCAGCAGCACTTGAGACCCATTGGGATCAGCCTTTGGGCACAGGGACTTCCGGTGTGTCCACTGTACCTCAAGATACTACTCTTGTCTGTCCTGCCTGAGCCTCTGTAGCTAAAGAAAACCTTATGTGAACTTTCTCAGGGTTCCTGAATCCAAACTGTGAACTTTCTCAGGGCTCCTGGAATTTGAATGTTCTCTGGTCTGCAAACTGGAAAACCTGGTGGTGTAGTGGTTAAGAGCTATGGCTGCTAACCAAAAGGTCAGCAGTTTGAGTCCACCAGGCGCTCCTTGGAAACTCTATGGGGGCAGTTCTACTCTGTCCTATAGGGTTGCTATGAGTCAGGATCGACTTGACTGCAATGGGGTTTTTTTTTTTTTTTTTTTGAAGGTCTGCAAACCCTTCGGTGCTACTAGTGTCCAAGTGAGGACCAGTTTGTCTTGATTGTTATGTAAACATGATCGAGGATCCAGATACTATCATCTACTATAGACAATTGTAGAAAGTACTCTGTGGAGGGGAAAATTTCTTGAGTTCCAACAGGAAAGTTCGTTATATTTTATTTATACACAATATACATAAGCACACAGAAGCAACTTGAGTTTGCTAAGCATACCATCTACTGGTCATACTTCACATGCAGTAGCTTTCATTATTTGGCTTCCTTCAGAAATTTAGGCTGGGAATCAGATGAGCAAACATCAAGCCAACTGGGCCAAGTAGTATGTAGTTATCAGATCAGAGAGGCAAGAAAGCTGAAAGACAAGTTGGAAAACTAGGCTGAAATGGAATCCTGCTTAGTTTATAGTAATCAGGAAATAAGGAGTCAGGCTTTGAGGTTACTGGTTTTAACTATGTTGTTACATTGACTTTCAGATGTGGCATCTGTTGCCCACCTTAACGCCAGCAGCAGCACAGAAAATTTCCCCGGTGGAGTGTATAGTGATAATAGCCTGAAGCCATTTTTACAAACGCTTCCTTCTGCTCTGGGAAGCCTGTATTTTCTTTAATCCTTTCTGAACAACCCAAAGCAGCCACAGGTGTATGAAAATGTGCTTAAGTTTCTCTTCTTGCAATTCCATCAGTTTTTGTTTCATCTCTTTTGAAAATCTGTTATTAGGTGCATAAACATTTATGATTGCTATGTTCTCTTGATGAAGTGATCCCTTTTATCATTATGCTAATGGTACTATGGTAAAGAATATGTTAATCTTTGCTCTGAAACCTGTGTTGGTATCAACATAGCTATTCCAGCTTTCTTTTTATGAGTGTTAGCTTTGGTACATTTTTTCCATCATTTTACTTATAAAAATTTTCCTCCATCATTTCTTGAGATATTTTTCTTCTCTTCCTCCTTTCCTTCATGGACTCCGATTATATATATTAGGCCATTGAAGTTGTCTCGAGCTCACTGATGCTCTGTTAAATTTTTTTTACTTCTCTTTTTTTATTTTCTCTTTGTGTTTCATGTTGAATTGCCTCTATGGCTATGTTATCAAGTTGACAGATCTTTTCTTCTGCAATGTCTAATTTCTCATTAATCCCATCTAGTGTAATTTTTCATCTCAGACATTGTAGTTTTCATTTAGAAGTTGCATTTGTGTCTTTTATACATCTTCCATGTCTCTACTTTTTTTTAATTTTTATTGTGGTTTAAGTGAAAGTTTAAAAATCAAGTCAGTCTCTCATACAAAAACTTATACACACATTGCTATATACTCCTAGTTGCTCTCCCCCTAATGAGACAGCACAATCCTTCTCTCCACTCTCTATTTTCGTGTCTGTTCGGCCAGCTTCTGACCGCCTCTGCCCTCTTATCTCTTCTCCAGGCAGGAGCTGTCGACGTAGTCTCATGTGTCTACTTGATCCAAGATGCTCACTCCTCACCAGTATCATTTTCTGTCTTATAGTCCAGTCCAATCCCTGTTTGAAGAGTTGGCTTTGGGAATGGTTCCTGTCTTGGGCTAACAGAAGATCTGGGGAGCACGACCTCTGGGGTCTCTCTAGTCTCAGTCAGACCAGTAAGTCTGGTCTTTTTAGGAGAATTTGGGGTCTGCATCCCACTGATCTCCTGCTTCCTGAAGGGTTCTCTGTTGTGTCGCCTGTCAGGGCAGTCATCGGTTGTAGCCGGGCACCATCTAGTTCTTCTCTACTTAACTTTTTAAATGTAATGAATATAATTATAATTACTGTTTTACTACTAATACTAATTATATCATCTTTGTCATTTCTACGTAGGTTTCAATTGATTTCTAAAAATTCATTGAGTTATATTTCTCCATTTATTTGTATGCCTGGTAATTTTGTATTTGATTCCAGACATGGCACATTTTATCTTGTGTGTTGGGTAGTTTTGTAATCCCGTAAATATTCTTTAGTTTTTTTTTTTTTCTAGAAATACAGTTAAGCTGCTTGCAAATACTTTGTTCCTTCCTGCTTGTATCTGTTTTGGTAGGTCTGAAGTACTCTAGGACTAAAGAGCTATGGCTGCTAACCAAAAGGTTGGCAGTTCAAATCCACCAACCACTCTTTGGAAACCCTATGGTACAATTCTACTCTGTCCTATAGGGTCACTATGAGTCGGAATTGACTCGACAGCAACAGGTTCAGTGGGACTAAGGGAAGAACTTTCTGTGTACTCTACCCAGTGTTCCATGAATCTTGAGGTTTTCTGTTCCGGCTAGTGGGAACAGACCCTATTTCTGAGCCTGTGTGAGTCCAGGTACTGGTACTTCTAATCCCTTCAGGTACTCCTTTCTCTGGCCTCAGGCAGTTTCTTCATGTGCACAGGCTGATCAGTATTCTGCTGAGTATTCAAGAAGAACACTCTGCAGATATCCAGAGTTCTCTCTCAGTGAAGCGTTCTTCTGACACTCTATCCTGTGAACTCTAGTCACTTGGGTCTCCTTGGACTCTGAGCTCCATTTCCTCAATTCAGTAAGTCTTCCAGGTTCCACCTGGGTTCTCCCTCCCTGCACCATGGGTTGAAATCTCTCTCAAGGTCATAAGCTGGGGCAATTTTAGAGCTTAGGGATCTCTGTCCTTTATTGGATGATGTCCAATGTCTTGGAAATACTTTTTTCATATTTTCTGTTTTTGCTTTTGTTTGGTTGTTCAGGTTGGAAGGTAAATCTGGTCTATCTTGGCAGGAAGTAGAAGCTTTGCTAAGGCTCTTTATTTTTCACTAATTGCAATGCCTTGGCGTTAACACAAGGTATATATTTACTACAATATCAGGTCAAAATCATTGCAGAGGATTTTGTTTCCTATGCAGCACATTGGGTTTTCAATGTGGGCTTCTCTGGTGTGTCTCTTGCAAGATGAATATCTGTATTAGGATGGCCTCATCTTTTGTCTCAGTTGTGATTTAGTAATTGGATCTTCAGTTAAGATGTTTTTCTCATTAATTCAAGCAAGATGGAGTTTTTCTTTATCATAAGTGGGGAAAGTAGAAAAAGTCTCTGACTATACAGAGTTGAAAGATTGTGAGCACTGGTGTAATGAAGTCACTTCTTGTTGGGGGTCAGGATGGGTAGGAAGAAGAGAAAATCCTCCTTTCACATTGTATATAGCCAAACAAAAAAACCCAAACCCACAGCTGTCGAGTCAATTCCGACTCATAGCGACCCTGTAGGACAGAGCAGAACTGGCCCATAGAGTTTCCAAGGCTGTAAATCTTTATGGAAGCAGATTGCCACATCTTTCTCCCACAGAGTGGCTGGTGGGTTCAAACCACCGACCTTTTGGTTACCAGCCAAGTCCTTTAACCACTATGCCACCAAGGCTCCTTTGTATCTAGCAAACTCTCATATTTTATGGGGCATTATGGGTTATAAAACTCTAGACTAAGAAGAAATCTTGCCATTCATTTTATCCTATTCCCCTACTAGACTTTTTTTTAGAACTTTAATAGCTAGGAAAGATGATTAATATAACTTATCCAAGAGAGAGGACTGGATGAACAGAAAAACCGTTGAAAGGCTGATAGGGCCCAGTCTACACCACCTGTAAGATTGCTTGTAGTTCTAAACCCAATTCCAGAATATCAGCTCTACGCAAACCAAGAGTTCACCATTGTTTTACATGGTGTTAAGGAACCAAACTAGACCTCTTGGAGACTAAAATATTGACCTAGTGTCATTGCCACACCTTCACAAAAGGATGTGTTGGCCTTGCAAAAAAGTGTCTGTATGTTACACAGGTATATCCGCTGTGTAATTAATGTGATATATTTTTACTTAGGCTATAAATCTAAGCATTGTATTCTCTGCCTCTCTCCCCTCCCCTCCATACCGTCTGTCTTCCTGGAATGAGCATAATCTTAATATAAAGAGGAAAAACAGTGGATTAAAAAAGCAAGGCCAGAAAGATGATTCCTCAATTGCTTCTGGGAAAGTTAAAACAATAACCACCACCACCACCTCAGCATGGACAGATTTAAAATGGCCTACATGCATTCAATTTCCTGAAATTGATGGGGAAAATGCAAAAATATTAAAAAGCTTCTTGGGGATTACAAGTGTAGAAATTCAGAATGAACCCTAAACGTCGCATTTCTTTCTGTAGGCACTTAAGAACCTGCTTTACATTTCAGTATTTCCTTACTCCTTTTGTTATTGAAATACTTATTAAGATTATTGCCAGTAAAATAGAAGACATTATAATGGATATTCTGAGATTGAAAAATCAAGGAGATTGCCTCTAGTTCAGTGCTATGGACCCAAATGTTTGAGATTAAGTAAAATCATTGGTCGCCTCCTAAATTCTCAGGACATTATTCTAAAGTTCCCCCACCCTTACAGAGCACAGCACTGACGTTGCTGACAAATTCCAATATAGTATGCAACAGTGGTTCCTAATTGCTTTAGCATTTATCATGCACATGGTTCTGCCTTTTGGCAGTTTTGTTTTCAAAACATTAAAAAAAAAATCATTTTGGTGCATTTCCAAGACGCCCTTTGGGGTCAATTAGCACCTAGTAATATTTTTCTAAGCAGTCACTGGAGGTTCTTAACTAGTGTGGACTTAGGCATGTTTTACCTGAAAAGTCTTCTGAACAGGTTTTATGTTTTAAAGAAACAATACCCCTTCACATTCTACACTGAACATTCATACATTCCCTTCAGTGTAGATCTTTCTAGCTAGTGAGTTCTGCTGATTGTACAAACAGCCACACTATAACTACCGTTAGAGGATGTGCCTATTTGAGGGGCTGTTTAGAATGAAAAAAACATATTTGGGCTGTTGTTGTTAGTGGCCATAGAGTCAATTCCACCTCACGTCTACCCCATGTGTGCAGTGTAGAACTGTGCAGATGGCCAGGCCTGTCTTCCCATGTTCCTCTGGGTAGATTTGAACCTTTCGGTGCTTAATAGTTTGAGTCACCCAGGGACTCTCATATCTGGGTTATGTCCTGACAAAACTACACCACCTTCTTGAAGTGAGGATTAATTCTTAGTAACATATATTTTTAATTGCACAGCTCCTAAAATTGTCTCTGTCGTGGACAGCTTCGAATTAAAAGGGCAGTCTAATTACACCTTCCATTGTGGTATTCTTTTACACACAACTTCTCAAGGGCATTAAGTGAGGTCAAGCAGCATAAGCAACTCAATTGTCTGCATACAGACACCCCATGTAGCTTGTGGATTATGTACCTGATTTTAGAACTGCCTGTCTACACTGTGGCCCATCTGATTCCACAGATGCTTCTCCCCACCCCCACCCCCCCATTGGGGGAAATGCTTGGTCAGGCATTGTTCCCAAAGTCTTATTTACTTTCACAGCCCCTGGGTGTAACAAAGGCTATTTGGTAAAGGGAGGGCTCAGGGAGGCAATTTTTTTTTTAATGTTCCTTTAAACCTTTGGTTTCTGATAAGGCTGATGATATGCTTTACTACTAAATTCTTGATACTCAATCCATCCATCCTTCTATATCCCATCGACGCAAAAAATGTTTTCTGTTTGTTCTTTAGTATATTTTGTACTCATATATACTTTCCCAGTGGTTAAAAATAAGGAAATTAAAAGGGGGTCACTTAAAGGGCAAGAGTGACAAGGGAGATAGAAAATTGTAAATGATTACCTTAACCTCTTCAACTAGTAAATACAGAATTCACACTGTTACCAGTCAACAGAAACACTCAGCTGTTTTATAAATTGATATAAAAATTATAAATTTTATGAATCGATACTAATATGCATCACCTCTAGATTTGGAGATGCAAGAGGTGACTGTATTAACTCCACTGAAAAACCTGGCATAGTAAATTTAAGCCAAACCCTAGACTACCACAACTCCTTCATTCTGAAGCAGATCAACTGCAGTCAATTCTACCCACAAAACCCACAAAGCTGGGAAATATATAATGGAGTAGAGACAACAGGATTCAGGGGGGGAAAAATGAGCCTTCACACCAAGAGCTGGCATGAACACATTTATTGCAAGCAGCTCTATGGAAAGGCAGGTCAGATATATATATAAACACTATACAGAGTTGCAAGTTTGTCTCCCAAAACTGCAAACAAGGTGTTTAAAAAGAAAAGAGTATAACAGTATTTACAAGGGAAGACAAAGCCAGAGCAACTCAAAGCGGATCTGTGAAGCAGAAATAGCAAATGTAATGAACTGTCAGAATTTTAGTTTCAATTTTTACTGACCAAGTGACTATGTCTGACACCAAATTAAATGTAGAGATCACATACGTGCACGCGCGCACACACACATACACAAAGTCGTTCCGTCATTGGTTTTTCTTAACAGCAGCATAAACTGGTAGCTGGAAGGTAAGTGATATGTTGGTACACATATTCTTAAAAGATTCTTCCAGCACAATACTGAATAAATTAGTTATGTCTGTAAACTAAGTAGTGGAAAAAAGGTTGCATATTTGTTATGCCGTACCTGCGACTATTTGTATGTACTGTTGTGTATGAGGTTTCCCATTCATTTATTCAGCAAGTGTTACATCTGTGCTGTACCCTGTCTGCTGGCAGCCTCTGAACCTAATATGTAAATAAAGTGAGATAACTTTTTCCCACAAATAATCTTTCTTTCCACAATCCTGAATGACTTCCCTTAACTTGAAAATAAAATGGTGACAGAAGGCTTGAAGAAAGACTGCCTATAGAGCGCGTTGTTATCATAAGGAACAAAAGCCACACTGCATTACTTGATTAGGTTGGAAACCAGAGGGGTGTGAAGGAACTGATGAAGTCAATGCTCTAGCAGTGACCAGTAACTGGAGTAGCCACTGGTACTGCAGCCACATTCTCTCCTCAGCACCACTCACAAGGGTTAAAAAAAAAAAATCAACTCAGTTCTTCAGAAAACTTAGTTTAGCAACATGTACTATAGCCTGCTCAAAGATAGAAGTACACGCGCTAAGATGTCAAAACTGAGTGGCAAAAAACTTTAGGCAAATAACAACACCACTTCTTCAAAAGTTGCACATTAAATGCAAAGCAATTTTTTTTCACAGTTACACACAACGGGTACATCTATAATCACATGTACACAGGTACACAAAGGTGTGCATACACACAAATATGTGCTCGTACACACACACCAACATTTGCACACTGATACACTCATACACTCACACCCATCTGTGGTATGATGAGGTTTGCTAGTGATGGTACGACAAGCCAAGATTTGTGTGCCATCACGTAACAAAGCTCTAAGCAAACTTCAAGACCTTTGTACCTATCCTCTGTGGTCACCACCTGTTGGTGTCATGTTCTCAAAGGTCCAGGTTCCTAAAATCTTAATTCAGTTTCCATCAGAGGCAAGCAAAAAAAGGAAGGGGGAGCTTGCTCTGATGGTTGTTTTTTTTTTTTTTTTAAACTTGATGCATCTTATATAGGCTCATTGTCCAAAGGGAAACAAGGCTATATAAGAGGCTCCTTTTGGCTTAAGTTTTAATCAGAATCTTTATTAATAAGTACACACTAAGTTCTTGAATACGGGAAACTGATCTCTTTATAGGAGCCCTGGGCATAGGAGGGAGAGAATGTGTTGGGGAGAGGGCCAGAAAGAGGGGAAGAAGGGAGTGTGAAAGGGGGAAGGCCCAGAGAGGCAGGAAATGGGGCTTGTGAGAGGGAGACTTCGAAGAGCCTTACTCCTCGTAGGAGAAAAATGTATACTTCTAAATAAAATAAAAAATAAATTTGGAAATGTTTAATTGGTTTGCAAGCAGAACATCACAATGTTGTATATGAACAAATAGAATCTTACCTATTCCATAGTTCTGC
The DNA here is from genome assembly GCF_024166365.1 of Elephas maximus indicus. Classification (NCBI taxonomy): domain Eukaryota; kingdom Metazoa; phylum Chordata; class Mammalia; order Proboscidea; family Elephantidae; genus Elephas; species Elephas maximus. The sequence continues at coordinate 49,023,232 of NC_064846.1, read as the reverse complement.
CTTTAAAATGTTGGAAATGCTCAAGCAAGATGTCAATTTAGGTGACACTTGCTATAGACAGAATGTTGCAGTTTTGCTACTGGGCAAAAACTGAGATAATCTGCCCTTTGGTTCTGCCTTTAAAATATTAGAAATGTCCCATCAAGGTATCAGTTCAGTTGACACTGAATTCCTCGATCAAGAAATGTTTTGTGTATGCACTACTCAGAAAAAAATTCCAGATCATACCTACCTTCTCATGAACAGTATTTTCTTTATCTGCACCTGTTTAAATGTTTTTCAACTTTAAAATCTAAATAGTATACGTGATTAATATTGGTACTGGCCACATCTTATGAAAACTTTTTTTTTTTTTTTAAAGAGCGAAAGGAAAAAGATGCTCACTTTTATAGCACTTGTTTCCTTTCAAAGAGAGAGATCGGGGAAGGGGAACCAGGAAACAAAAACAAAGCACAGTGTGAATATCCTTAGTGCAAAACCAGCGGATTCGTAAACCAGCAGTGTGAATGATCTGGGTAGACTGGATCATCCAACTGCCAGCATCAAAGTGTAGACTCGTAGAAACTCAGGTGTCTTTCTATTCAGAAGCCTCGGAATTTTCTTGTAGGCAGATCTGGAGTAGATTAAGATGAAATTCCATAAACATCATTTTTCTTCTAATGTGTTTTTATGGCAATGTAATTACTCTAGAGAAAAGATAACAAAACAAAAATTAATTTAGCATTACAACATGAAGCACTTTCACCCCCACCCTGTTACCAAACCAAACCAAGCCAAATCTAACCAGTAATTTTTAAGAAATATATTCAGGAGACTGCCTTGGCATGAAGGCACCTGAGTGTTGCAAAGGGCTAAATGTTCGACCACTAACCAAACGGTTGGCAGTTTGAATGCACCCAGAAGTGCTTTGGAAAACAGGCCCAGTGATCCGCTTCCAAATGGTAACAGTCTTGGAAACCCTGTGGAGCAGTTCTACTCTGCACACATTGCACACATGGGGTCACCGTGAGTCGGAATCAACTCAACAGCAACTAACAACAGCCTTGGCACGCAACTCTGCAAGCAACCTGTGATGAACACCAGTACAAGCCCAGCAAAGACAGAAGGGCAGTTACTCCTTTTGGCCCCAGGCTGCCACTCCGATGTTTCTGGTATATAACAGCTTTGCTCGTGCCTACACTGTTAGACTTCCTCCCAGTGGCACCAGCAAGTGAGCCAAGCATTGGGCAAAGGGATTTTTTTTTCCTTCTACATGGCTGATCGTGTCTTCACCTGGTTATGTGGCACAAATCAAAGGTTTTACACACAGCCTTGGTGGCAGTCTCCAGACTCAGTCCCTAAATTTCTTCTAAAACAGTAGTCATACCTGCAAAAGGGATTTCACCAAAATCCCAAACTAATAAAAAGAGGTCCCACCAAAAGCAAAAAAGTTTCCGGGATAAACTGAATGCTTTAAAGGTCAGCTGAGCAAGGGTGGGGGTTTGGGGACTATGGCTTAAGGGGACTTCTAAGTCAATTGGCAAAATAATTCTATTATGAAAACATTCTGCATCCCACTTTGAAAAGTGGCGTCTGGGGTCTTAAATGCTAACAAGCGGCCATCTAAGATGCATCAATTGGTCTCAACCCACCTGGATCAAAGGAGAATGAAGAACACCAAGGTCACACGATAACTATGAGCCAAGAGACAGAAAGGGCCACATGAACTAGAGACTTACATCATCCTGAGACCAGAAGAACTAGATGGTGCCCGGCCACAACCGATGACTGCCCTGACAGGGAGCACAACAGAGAACTCCTGAGGGAGCAGAACAGTGGGATGCAGACCCCAAATTCTCATAAGACCAGACTTAATGGTCTGACTGAGACTAGAAGGACCCCAGTGGTCATGGTCCCCAAACCTTCTGCTGGCCCAGGACAGGAACCATTCCCGAAGACAACTCATCAGACATGGAAGGGACTGGACTATGGGTTGGAGAGAGAAGCTGATGAAGAGTGAGCTACTTGTATCAGGTGGACACTTGAAACTGTGTTGGCATCTCCTGTCTGGAGGGGAGATAGGAGAATAGAGAGGGTTAGAAACTGGCAAAATTGTCACAAAAGGAGAGACTGGAAGGAGGGAGCAGGCTGACTCATTAGGGGGAGAGTAAGTGGGAGTATGGAGTAAAGTGTATATAAGCTTATATGTAACAGACTGACTTGATTTGTAAACGTTCACTTAAAGCTTAATAAAATTAAAAAAAAAAAAAAAAGAGGTCCCAGTATCGCTCCCTTGGCCTTCTGCTTATTTTGAGGGTTCATGACTGGAGGGGTTGGGAAGGCACTGGACTGGAGAAGAGATGGGGATAAATGGCTAGCAAATTGATTATGGGATGCCACTGTTACTTTAAGATTGGGCCATATCCAAGTACCAAGTATTCTACTTCATTTGTGCCAACCTATGGAAAACATCCCCCAGAACAGGCTTCAGGTACCAGGTCCTGTATTAAACCGGCAGTATACATTTTAACTATTCATTCTTTCATCCAAGGTTTGAAAACTATAAGGTCCCCGATTCCCTTCCCACCTACTTGTGGCCATTAGTCATGATTGGTCTGTTCCTCCACATTAAAAGGTTTAACAAATAATCATCTTAAATTAGTACAGATGTTGTTTTCTTGTCAGCAGTAGGTTTAGGAAATTTTAGATGCTGATGTAGATAGCTTACCTAGGATGAAAGGAGTCTTTGATGGCCAGAGGTTCACCTTAAAAGAGTACATACTAGTCTACCGCAAAATTAGGCTAGACTACCATCACAGAATTTTGCAGATACTATCAGCTAGAAGCAGCCCTGCTGGCGCAGTGGTTAAGAGCTCGGCTGCTAACCAAAAGGTCGGCAGTTTAGATCCACTAACTGCTCCCTGGAAACCCTATGAGGCAGTTCTACTCTGTCCTACAGGGTCTCTATGAGTTGAAATTGACTCAACTGCAACCGGTTTGGTTTTTTGATTTGGTATCAGCTAGATGTTTTCAACAGAAATTTGAGTTTAAAAAGTATCTGACCTAATTTAGTTTAATTTGCCGTAATATGAAAATATATTCAATATGTGTAAATGATAGCCCACTGCATGTGCTTTAGAGGGAATTTCTTACTGTCCTATATGATGCACTACATTTCGTATGTATATTTTCCGGAAACATACAAATCAAGCTCTATGTAACTACTCCATCAACATTATACTAAGTCTGAAATTCAGGGGCATTTGCTGCTATTCAAGTTGTTTTTCTTCCTCCTTTACTTTTTTTTTGAGGAGCCCTGGTGGTGCAGTGGTTAAGTGCTCAGCTGTTAACTGAAAGTTTAGTGGGTTGAACTCCAGTTGCTCCCCGGGAGAAAGATTTGGCAGTCTGCTTCCTTAGAGATTTACAGCCTTGGAAACCCTATGGGGCAGTTCTACTGTCCTATAGGGTTGCTCTGAGTTGGAATCGACTGGACAGCAGTGGGTTTAGTTTTGGGGTTTTACTTTTTTTTTTTAATGACAGAAGCCCTACTAAAATTTTGATTATTCATGTTACCACTGCTTTCCTGTAACACCAGTATTGAGTGAATGCTTGATAACTTACTAAAATCTAGCAAAAAATGGAAGAGGGAGCTTGCTCTGTTTTTTTTTTTTTTTTAAACTTGATGCATCTTATATAGGCTCATTGTCCAAAGGCTCCTTTTGGCTTAAGTTTTAATCAGAATCTTTATTGATAAGTACACACTAAGTTCTTGAACATGGGAAACTGATCTCTTTACAGGAGCCCTGGGTATAGGAGGGAGAGAATGTGTTGGGGAGAGGGCCAGAAAGAAGGGAAGAATGGAGTGTGAAAGGGGGAAGGCCCAGAGAGGCAGGAAATGGGGCTTGCGAGAAGGAGATTTTGAAGAGCCTTACTCCTCGTAGGGGAAAAATGTATACTTCTAAAAAATGGTGCAGTTTCAAGTTTACAGTATACATTGGTCAACTCTTGATCAACCATGCTAGTGCAAAGGAATAATGCCATCCAAAACAAGATAATCCAAAAATAATTTACTTTGCTTTTGAAATGCATTATGGGAACTTGAACCACAGATTTGCCTTTATAATCCTGTTTTACTTGGGCCAATATTAAAATGAGTTTGCATTCCCTGAGCACATTCCAAAGAGCAGCATAAGGAAGTAACTCAGAAGCTTTCTGGGTGGCAGGATTAAAACTCAGTTGTTAAGAGTCTGCAAAACGAGTATCAGTGGGTTGACAATCATACCTTTAGCATCTATCTCCTGTTCATTTTAATACCATTTCATCACCGAAAACATAAAATGGTGATGGTTTTCATAATGTAGTCCATTTTCAGTGTATAATTCCTACTCAGCACTAACAGGTTATAAATAATTGCTTTATGGGGTATTCTTCCTTTCTAATTAATCAAAGATCTCTTTAATGATGAGTTAATTCCATTTCTTTTAATGGGAGGTATACTTTTCAAGTACTTTTTCTCCATAATAGAAAAAATCTCTATGAACTCTGATGGGTCAAAACATTTCCCTATTCGTCCCCCCAAAACCTGCCAGGTATCACTTTTTTCTCAAAAATAGATGAGGTAAATTTTTCTGTTTCACTTTGTATAATGATATAAACCCACAGTAATCATTAATATACTAATTAATAATGCACACATGACTTCTGTATCACTGGAAATTTGTAGGGTGAGCCAAGAAGGAAGTTCCTCCAGGTCATTCCAGACCTCTTTATATAAATCATAAACATGCCTCTATTACTAAATTTGAGGTCCAAAACAGCAATGGTTCCCCTTCCCAGAGAAATGTGAAACTATAACAATATAGCCAGTCATTCTCTCATTCTCTTTCCACCCTCCTCAATCTTACTGCCTCAGTTGTCTTTTTAACTCCAATCTTCCTATGCTCAAAAATATTTTTTCAAGCTCTTTTGAAGGTTCCTCACTCTGTTCTTTAGTCCACATGCTATCCCTGCAATCAACTGGCAATCACACAAGCAAGGGTAGCCAAGTAAAGCCTCAGAAGTAAAAACAAAATAAAGGAAATGAAGAGAAATAGAAGCATACACCCCAAAGATGAACGTGTGATGATGCAATTATATTATTCTGCTTAGCATTGCCTCTGGCTCATATGTAGGTTTGTTTTTTCATCAACTTTTTTTTTTTTTACATTTTTCTTGTCAATAAGAATAAATCCCCCACACCTTTTGGTGCCCTGTTGAATGTATTGGGGATGATTACCTAGGACCTGATATAAATCTAAGTGCTGCCCTTCAAGGTGAAAACTGGCAACAATTGCTGCTCCTCTGAACAATTGCAATTATACCAGACTATTGTCTCCTTCCTAGGTCAGAAGATCAAACGAGTTTCTCCTCATGGTAGCAACAGTTTTGCAACAGAATAATCAAAAGAATGTATAAGGGAAAGAGATAACACTTGTAAATCTTCACCTCCTCAAAGGTCAGCTCAATTGTTTCATATCTGCTCTTTGCTAGTAGCTGCTGGGCCACATATGCATGTCCATCATAGTCTTGATTATCTGGATAGGAGCAGAGAAGCAGCTACAGGATTTTCATCCCAGGTCAGCTTCTCTGCTACCTCCCAACACACACTGGGGCCACTTCACTCTGCTGCCTAGTTACTGCAAACTTAAAGAATGCAAGTTGCTAAAATTCTAATATAGGCTGTCTCTAATTTACAAGACAGTCATATTCCAAAGTTCATTGTTTAACTGAGGCTCAGCATAAATTATGTCACAGAGACAGTGTTATAAATAAGTGGTAGATTGGTTTATTGGTTAGTCTACAAATGCCTATATTTAACCTATGCAGTTCCCAGACTAACAGAGGGACTTAATTTTGATTACACCCAACCATCATTTATAACATCATTTCTGTGGGAAGATGTACTTGTAATTTCAATTTGGGATTCCAAAAAAAAAAAAAGGCATTTTTCTTCTAGCCATGGCCATAGGAATAAAATAAAAAGCCGTTGCCGTAGAGTCGATTCCGACTCACAGCGACCATATAGGACAGAGCAGAACTTCCCCATAGAGTTTCCAAGGAGCACCTGGTGGATCTGAACTACTGACCTTTTGGTTAGCAGTTGTAGCACTTAACCACTACCACCAGGGTTTCCGCAATAGGAATAAAAAAAAAAATAGTGTCCTCTAAACTCAAGCAGCTGGAATGGCTGGGGGCAGGGTGGCAATGGAAGGGAAAAGAGCTGCAGTTACAAAAGGACTCCTTCATGGGTGGCTCTGAGGGTGAAGACAGGGCTGGTATGCCTTCAAGGCTTGAGGCACAACTTATTAAAAGCAAGAGTTTAAAGTTACATTTGCTGGTCAGATTTTCAAAGGCACCATCAGTGCACATGTGAATAATTTTCAAGATGAATTCAGAGACTTCATTGATATTCTCACTAAGTTTCAAGTCTACAAGTAAAACATAAGTAATCACAGAGAGGCAAATTATATAAATTGTAAAAACTAACTAAAGTGACCACAATTTATGGGGAATTAGATATTCAATAAATCCAGACTGTCTGGCTAGCATCAAACATATCGTGGTCAATCCGACCATGAAAATAGCTTCGAACACCAGCCTAGCTTAGCTGCCTGTGTGCCAGCAAGTGAGAGTAGAATAGGCAGTGCAGCCTTGGACGTGCAGAACAGAGATCCATGCAGGGAAGACTGTTCCTGCAAGCTAAGTGCAAGCAGCCTATGGACTAGGAGCACACAACATCTGGGGGACGTGAGTCCTCTGTGGGCTTTGCAGGACTCTGAGTAGCCCTTACCTTCTCTGCCTGAGAGACTGGGAAAGGACACATTTTCCTGAAATCAGGGGCACAAGTCTGATAAAGAGCACATGAAGGTAAGATGCACAGAATACACCTCCTAAGAAAGGAGTGTCAGAAGCTGGGGTGGGGGGTGGGGGGAGGCAGTAACCTTCTCATTTCACTAAATATTTAAGTATATATTTTCCATTAATTCTATAAAAGAATTAAATCCTTAGCCAGAAGTCAAAAGGTACTCTAAAATAGAATGTAAACCTAGAACAGGATATGTCTACATTAAAAAAATTTTTTAATTCCTATTTCTGAAGTATTTAGCTAGCATTTCCAAAAGAAGATGGAAATGTAAGACCTTTAGCTGCATAACCAAGAACCAATGCAAAATTGCTAGAGAATATATTTTAAGTTCATAAGGCAAGCATTGTCATTGCAATTTTACCAATAGCTTTAGCATTAGTAATCCAATAATAATCCAATAGCTGTGGTAAAACGAATTGTGCTGTAATGTATTCACATTTCATTTTGATAAAAAGTAGTTTTGTGTTTAAATCTCTCATTTTTCTCACTCAGGACCAAGTAATGTTTTCCAGTAAATGATCTTCACCATCTAAGAGCCTGGCAGTACCTCTCAGATAAAACGTACTGCAGACTTTAATTAAGTATTTTACAAAAGCTATTTTCCAATACTGCCACTAAAACATCTGGGCTATTTTTACATCGTCTTAAGGCACTAAAAAGGTGCTAAACCAAATGAATTCATTTTAAGCAAGGATTTTTATGTCCTAAGGAGAGGATTTGATTGTCAAGGCTTCTAAAAACTACTTCCCTGACTGCCAAAAGCAAGTTCACTTTTTAAACAAAGAGCATCCATACAGTACTTTTTCTTCTACCTGTCTCATTTTATTCTGTTTTACCCACTGTGATGGTTTCGATTAGAATATCAGATTTTACACATAAGAAATTAAATGAAAAAGACTTTTTTGCTATAACTTGCGAATGTCACTGGATTATTAGGAAAACCAAGGAAGTCTAACTTCAGTTAAGAAAATGACTGTTAATGGAAGTTTACTGAATGCACCCTGATTTTACTTTCTTTCCTTTTAATATTTCTGTGCGATCCAAACAGATACACGTACAGTGGTTGGCCGGTGGGGGCGGGGGGTCAGCTAACTCCTCCCCTAGAACAGATTTAAAACATTCAATTCCAGCACAGGTCAAATTCTTTTATCCTAAGAACCGTGGCAAATAGATCACTGTAATGAAAATTACCCAAACCCTGGTAGACCGTCCATAGTTGTAATGCTTTGAATAGAGTTACTTACAACATTTGCTATTATCAAATGCAAGGACAATTTTTTTTTCCGAATTCTTGCCTATAATAATCTTTCATCAGTAGGAGAAAAACCAAAACAAAACAGATTAAACATGCAATTAAAAGACTGTGTGGTATGCTGGGTGGAGCACTGGCCCTGAAATCAGATGTATGCGTGTGATTTTCAGCTCTGCCACTTACCTTTTTCACCCCAGGCAAAGCTCTTAACACCAACTTCAGTTCTTCACCTGTTAACTTGGGTCAGTACCTACCGTCCAACAGTAAAATAATAAACGTGAAGGTGGTTTGCAAACTATAAAGCAGTATGCAATGGGAAAGCATTTCCTCATTCAACAAGTTAACAGTTTTACCTATAAACCAAAACCAAACTCAGTGCCGTGGAGTCGATTCCGACTCATAGTGACCCTATAGGACAGAGCAGAACTGCCCCATAGAGTTTCCAAGGAGCACCTGGCGGATTCAAACTGCCGACCCCTTGGTTAGCAGCTGTAGCACTTAACCACTATACCACCAGGGTTTCCAATTTTACCAATAGTCCCTTTTAAATCACACACACTATTCCCTACTTCTCCCTACGCTGGCTACCTGCATCTATTCTGACACAGAATTTTTGGAGTCACTCTTAAGAGGCCAGAGTTGGCTCCCAAAACAGCTCCCAGACAAAGACTTTGAAGTATTTCGGCCCATTTTTGGTGATGCAGGAGAGGAAAAGGCAGCAAGAGATCTCGTTTTGAGTTTTTATGCATGTGTGATATTCTGGTGTGCTTCATTCATGTTCTAGTCCTTGTGTAAAGCAGTTTTATAAGTGGTCGGAATTTTTACTCTGAAAGCATCACTCTTAAACCAGAATGAATGCAAATGGATAATAATTGGAAACAAATTTAGTTAACTTTAATTGAGTGAGGTTTTCTTTGATTGTTATAGGTCAAATGCCTCATCACTCCAAACAACTGTCTCATTTTGAAGGGTTGATTGTTGCCTAAAATAAGTGACCCATCAAGAGAAATCTTTGGTATATGGATTTTTTTATTCTAGTCATTTATAATAAATAAGTCCAATACAATGAAAATAATTTGCTATTGACACCTATAATTCACAGTAACAGGATTTGGCAGGAGCACAATGAAAAGAAGCTTATGTTGCCTTCATGTTAATGATGGCGTCCACAATTTCCAAAGTTAATTGCTACAGTGTTGTTGTTTGTTTTTGGTTTTTAATATCAAATGCTATCATGACATTACTAATTTGGCTGATCAATTAATCCTCTCACCCTTTCTAGAGCTGCCCTTCTCATCCTCCCATCTACTGAAGGGAAAATCAGTGAAAGGTTTTACCTCACATTGTTTCTAACAATGAGTTTTACATTAGCTAAAGAAGTAAAAATGCAAACATGGGTCAAAAGTCAGACAAAATTATGAGGAATTACATTCTCCTAAATTCTAATGCCTATAACCCATGGTTTTAAAATGTGAAGACTTCAATCTTCAATTAATGTTTTAAAATTATTTCATTTATAAAAAGGTCAAGTCTGGGTTATATTTTTGAGTATTTCCTTCTAACTGACTTGAACAAATGCTCTTAAAGTACTTACTTAAATGCAGTGTGACGGTAGGTAAATGAGATTATATATTAATTTTGTGCTACATGGAAAAGTTGTTTCACTGTCTTACAGCCTCATGTGTCTTAAATTATAAACAGACCCCAGCTATAAAGATTCTCGTTAAGAACAGACCACGCAAACCAATTTAAAAGAAAATAAAGACTAACTGGAAAGTGGGACTTTGAGGACAAAAGAGGACAGAGAACTTTAATTTAGCTTTGTGGTTCTAAATGTAATAATAACAGTAACAACAATGACAACAATAGCTGTATGATACTATGTGCCAGGCACTGTTACGAGCATTTTCCATAAATTAAAATTACCTTTCCAGATACCTAATTGATAAGATTGTCTTTGTCCCTCTGTCAAATTATCTTTTTTGTTGTTTGTTTCCTAACATGATCTTTTTTTCTCTCTCTAATGGTAGATAGGAAGATAAAGAGAGCTAGGAGATGCGTAGAAATTACTCTACAGCTTTGTAGTAAAAAAATTCTTGACCAGAATCATCCAGCCTACTCTTAACACTTCATGGACAATGACAATTTACCAAATCAATTTACAATAAAATGGTAACCAAAATCATTCCCTGCAATGGGTTGTTTCATACCCCCTCCCCCTATTCCTTCTGTATACCTCAGGAAATTGTGCCTGAATCACCTCAGGACCAATCTTTGTGCAAGAAACTCAGTCATGAATTTAAGCTGTTGAAACTTCACTTCAGTGTTAATCCAATAACACCATTAAAAAACCTTACATTTGTAAAGTGCTTCCACGTTCATTCTCTTACTTCAACCTCCCTGTGAGATACAGCTGTAGTCACTTAAAGTTAGGATTTTCCTCAATAAACAATATGTTTAGAGAGTTGTTAAATCTCAAAAATAGCTACAAAGTCCTTTGAAGTTATTTACAAATCAGTAACTTATTGAATTGAGATAATCCTTGGGAAGTCAGGGTTCATTTAAGCAACAAAATTTCACAATTTTTTTTTAATCTTTGCTTAAACAAACATGAGTATTGGAAAGTATAGACAAACTTCTATGAAAACTGGTCCTTTTCAAAGTGCAACAGGGGCACAGGCAACTCTATATCACTTACATCAATATAAATAGTGTCTTCAGCAGTTAGGCTCAAACAATAGCTTCAGACCAATTTTCAGGTGTACTTTACAGACTAAAATAGATTACGTTCCTGAAAAGCTGCCGATGAAGTGAATTCTTGGAAATGAAATCATTTTAAATGTATGGTTATGGCAGTAGTGGTGGTCATGGTGTGTGTGTGTTTGGGAGGGGGAGCTTACAATTTAAAGGAGCCCTGAATTGAATCCTTTGGCGAGCCAAAGCATCCTTTTGTCGTTTTAATGATCACTCTTTAATGTGTCCGTGCTGCAAATGTGAGTTTTTTGTATGGCAAGTTTTCTATAGTGGGGGAGAAAGGGGGGAGGGGCTACACCTGCACTAAATAGGGAGCTTGTTAGGTGACTGTTGTGATCGGTCCCCGACTTGTTCTGCCTGATCAAGCACAGTGGGCAGAGATCCAATCACAAAAGCATTCCACAGAGCAAGCAAAGCAAAAATCTTCACTGAACTGACTACTGGAATGAAAACTGCTGGGGTCCATCCCTTCCCTGCACTGGGAAAGCAGCACATTCTACTGAAGAGAGAAGGCAGTTGAGACTATGGAGCCATCATCCTCCACAACCATTTCCTGAGAATGTCTCAAGACACGCTCATGACAACCTTACACAATGTACATAGTAAATGCGCTCTGTTGTTTCCAAGTCTGGCAGCCCCTACTCTGCTTTATTTCTTCCTTTGGAAAAGTAGCCGTTTAAAAAAACCCTCCTCTGTTCCAGTATAGGATGCCCCTGGGGTCAGGTCTTCCTCCAGCCCTGTTATCTTGCTTTACTTGATTTCCCAGAAGACACACCAATTAGATGTTTTAAATATTTCGTAAACCTTTCAAGCAATAGTCATATCCATTACCAACTTGTCACCACACCCTCTGGGGGGGGACTTAAATGAAGAAAATGAAGCACAGCAAAGGTGGCTTGCCTGTCTCTACTTAGTGACAGAGAAAAGGAACACTCAGGGTTTCTGAGAATTTTTCCTGTATAAAAACAAAACCCTGGTGGTGTAGTGGTTAAGTGCTACAGCTGTTAACCAAGAGGTTGGCAGTTCAAATCCGCCAGGTGCTCCTTAGAAACTGTATGGGGCAGTTCTGCTCTGTCCTATAGGGTCGCTGTGAGTCAGAATCCACTCGATGGCAGTGGGTTTGGTTTTTAGGTTTACAAAAACAAAAAAATCAACACAAAAGCACAGTCCACAGCCAAATACTCTTTTCTTTGAATCACCTGCTGTTTGGGATTATTTATGTTTTGCTCTCCCTCCAGACATTCATGCTAACAACTGAAGTTTTAACCTTCCTGGTAAATCACAGCACACCAGCAGTGACAACTACTGCTTTCTAAAAAGAAACTTTCAGAGAAAGTTATCCTCCCCAAACGTTAACCCTTGGTTGTTACTGCTTAATATTCTGTGCTCTTATTAAATCCTTGCACCTACATAGTTATGAGCATATATACAAAAGCAGATTTTAATTGTCAATTTGAAAAATGAGTCGATGGGTCTCAATTTAAGATGTCCTGCTTTGCATAATCATTTAGTCATCAGGAAGGATGTTTGAAAGCATCCTCACGCTGCATGTCCTTGAGTTTTGACTACTCCTAAAAAGTAAAATCAATGTTTCAATCATAATCGGTTTTTTCCAGAGGAAAAAAAACCTTATAATTGGATTAAAACTTAAGTTTTTGCAAAGATCACAAGGTATTGCATGAATAATTATAACTAATTTCTGCCCTTCATGCCAAACACAAGTTAATGAACTATTACTCATTTATTCCTAACACTGTAAACACAATAGCATACGGATTCACTGAGCAATGCCCATTAACCTTAAGGAAAACCCACTGCGAATGGACTTCTAAAATTACCAACCTCTTTCGGGAGAGTCGAACTTCTTATTGTCAGGTCTGGCAAAGTCCATTCTCACGTAAGTGTCGTCGTCGTCGTCAGAATCTTCTCGCTCCGGGGGTCTTGGCACTGGGCGGCGGCGAGGCGGTGGCGAGGGAGCGGCAGAGGGAGCGGCAGAGGGAGCGGCAGCGGGAGCGGCAGCGGCAGCGGCAGCGGCAGCGGCAGCGGCAGCGGCAGCGGCAGCGGGAGCGGCAGCGGGAGCCCCACTCGCCTCATTTTCACCTCTGGCAGGGTCTGCAGATGGGTTTGAGCCTTCGGGATTCCAGTCATCGGCAATGTTTTGGAACCCCCTTATGGCTTCAGCGGCGGCGGCGGCAGCAGCATTAGCAACAGGTAGAAACCAGCGGGCAGAGGCGGAGTCAAATCCAGCGGTCGCTTCCAAGCCCGCGGCGGCTGCGCCGATGCCCGGGGCCGCGGCCAGGGCGGAGGCCGCGGCTAAAGCCCGGCCCACCACTAAGGTTGGCGCAGCGGCGGCAGAGGCTAAGAAGGCAGAAAGATCTCTCTCGAGGCTGTCAGTTGGAAAAGCGGAGACAGCGGCTCTGGCGCCTGCAAAGAAACTTCGGGATCGGCTTTGGGGGCGTCTTCTCTCTTGCTCTTCTTCCTGCCGCAACCTAGCCACAGGTAGCGGTTCAGAGCATCGGCTGGGGGAGAGAGAAATGTCCATACAACACTCAGAAAATGGGTCGACCACATAGATTCGACCTGTTTCAGCATCATAGCGAATGGCACTGTCAGCAAAAGGCACGGCTGGTATCATTGCTGGGTTGAAAATCACTTCAATGTACTCGCCCTCTTCCTCAGCGTTGCCACCTGTAGCACTGGGAGGAAGTGGCCACCTAGCACCGTCCAGAGATGGGGGAATGGCACCTGGAATAACTCTTATAAGATTTGAGAAGTTATTTACCGGATATGGAAATGGCACTCCGAACTGAAGATTCACATAACGAGAAGAGGCTGACTGTCTGCGGTCAGCAATTATGCCCCACGAATCTGGCAGTCTTTGAGTAGAGCGGACTGGTGTATTGCTCTCTCTTTCAGTGAAGTCAATGTTGACGTAGTCACTAGAGCTGTCAGCGCCTCTCTGCTCCTGTGTGGGCTTCTGTGGTTTTGACTCGATTTTATTTCCTTTTGTAATGAAAGAAAATCTGTTGGGTCTCTTAGCCTTGTTCTTTGGGGGTCCATCATCGGAGGGCTTTGAGGGTGACCCCCCATCTCCAGGCTCTGGGCAAAAGCCCTGATCTAAAGGCTTTGAAGGTGCATCTTTGGGGCCTCTATTAAATGAGGCTTCTTTGTCTGGCCCCCTCCCCAGGAACTTCCCAGGTAACATGGGTACATACTCACTGTGGTCATTCTGTCCCAAGGGGGAGCTCTGAAAAGGGTCTGGCAGAGAGAAGTAGGAGCTCCAACTTTTGGACGAAGAGCCACCCTGAGGACTTCTGGGGTTTTTTGGAATTGCACCAGCTCCAGGAGCCATGAACATGTAGTCACTGTCACTGTCATTGTCCTTTGAGTCATCCTCTTTATTAGGCTCAGGCTCTTTGGGGGGAGTTGGTGCAGGTGGTGGGCTCACTCTGGGAAACATCATCATGTACCCTCTTGAATCTTCAAAAGGTGATCGAGAATGGCGCTTTTTGGAGGCATAGACATTTTGAGGAGCCATTGGCATATAATCGCTGGAGCTTGCAAGAGGGGCAGCAACCCCTGGCCTCATTGGCACGTATGGGTCATCTTCGTCTTCATCAAAAGCTCTGGCTCTGTGGGGATACCGAGCTGCACCTTCAGAGGTCTCTGCCTCTTTGACATCCTTAGGTTCTTTGCGTTCTTTTGTGGCTCCTCTGTCAGCACAAAAATAAAGTCGGAACCTGCCTCCGGACTTCCCTTTTCCACCAGTTGCTCCAGGTGTTGGGGGTGGAGGTGGTGGAGGTGGTGGAGGTGGTGGAGGTGGGGGAGGTGGGGAAGGTGGGGGTGGTGGGGGTGGTGGAGGTGGTAGCATTTGCTGTTGTTTGCTTTGAGTTAATTTGCTAAAGTAGGACCTTTTTTTCAGAGATTTTCCACGTTCATCATTGCCATCTGAGCCTTTTCCACTTCTTGAGCCCTTGCCCCCTCCAGAGTCCTTGCCACCACCTCCTGAGCCATGGCCACCTCCAGGCCCCTGGCCACCACCTGACCCATGACCACCTCCAGCCCCCTGGCCGCTGCCTGAGCCATGGCCACCTGCGGTGCCCTGGCCATTTCCTGAGCACTGGTTTCCTCCTGCACCCTGGCCTCCTGAGCCCTGGCCATGACTTGAGCTCTGACCCCCTCCAGAGCCCTGTCCCCCACCGGAGCACTGGTTTCCTCCTGAACTCTGGCTACTGGAGCCTTGGCCACTTGAGCCCTGGCCACCTCCTGTGCCCCGGCCATTTCCTGAGCCCCAATTGTTCATGGGCATGTAGTCGCCTCCATTTCCTTCCTGACTTTCATTGCCCTGAGGGTTGCCTTCCTCCCCAGAGTTACCAGAACCAGATGCTTCAGAAGACAGGCAGGCTCCGTCGTTGGGGGCTTCTGCAGGGACAACCATCAGCTTACGTGGTAAGTGGCGAAAACAGCTGGCTGGCACTGACATTGCTCTCCTGGGCCTGCGCATTCTGGGCAGGTGCTGTCTTCCTCGCCTGAAGTGGGGTACAGGCTCTCTGGCTGATATGAAGCGCCTGGTGAGGAACATTTCGTCTTCCCCGTCACCAATGGCACTCAGGTGGCACAACTCAAAGCGGGATCTTCTGAGCCAGCCGCCGGGCTGGAAGGGCAGCGAATCCAGGTGCCTCCTAGCGGACAGCAGAGTTAACAGGTGGGTGCCGATGCTGTAGCTGCGGCAGCGGGCTCTGTATTCGTCTGCACACAAGGCTCTCATCTTCTCCAAAAACAGCTCGTGCATGTTTTGGGCTACCACACAGTCATCGACCTGCATCCACAGCTCCCCCGGACCGATGACCGTGGACCTGCCGACTTCCAAAAAGAAATACTGCTCCGAGTGCCCGCAGCGACGGATACTCAGGAGCTGCACGACCACACTGGCCACTTCGGTGTTTAGCCTCACGAACAGAACCTCTTCGTCGGTCAGGCAAAGCCGGAACACGCCGCTCAGCTCTTTTCTGTGCCCCAGCCCCTTGGGTTTGATTACTACCTGCCACACATCTTTGTAGAAGGGTGGCTCCGCCGCCGCTGCCGCCACCGCTAGCGCGGACCCCTCTTGGTCGGGCTCCGCGCCGGGCGTGCCGCAGCGGCGGCGCTTGCTCTGGAGGATGAGGCGGCTGAGCAGCACGCACCAGCTTTCCTGCTCCGACTCGTTCTCGGCCACCATTGCGAAGTACTCGTCCTGGGTGAAAAGGGCAATGAGGTGTCGATACCTTGCGTCGGCTCGCTGGCTCACGGAGAAGCACTGGTACAGGGTTATCACGCGTCGCGGCGGGATGAGCGCGGGCACCGCGGCGCCGGAGGCGGCCGCCGCAGCTGCAGCCGCCGCTGCGCGGACACTGTGCCGGAACTTCCTGGCATTTTCGTAGTATTCCAGCCGAGCCGGGGCGTCTGCAGTCTCGAGTTTAAGCACGAAGTATCGCCTGTGCCCATGCTTCTGCTTCCGCAGGTACCCGCGTTTGCAGACTTCGTCCCCGACGGGGAGGTCCTCCTCCTCGGACTCCGAGTCTGACCGGGAGCCAGTGGCCGCGGAGAGCCACATGGCTCCCGGACAAGACGACCCGGTCCCAATGAGTGCGGTCGGGGTTTCCGAGGAAAGAAGTGAGGTGGTCGCCGCCGCTGGTGGAGCTGCCGCTGCTGCCGCTACTGCAGCTCTCAGACTACTTGTCGCTTGGTCGCGAACGAAGGAGCAACTCGCCATGGTGATGCGCGAAGGTTTTAAGGTGAGCGAGGGGGAGTTGGGGGGGGCTTCGCGGAGGGAGGGCTGGGGGAAGAGGCCGTCTACCCTGTCCGCCCGCCCCAGCCCCCTCCCGCCTGGGCCCGCGCCCCCGCCCACTTCTCTCCTAGCGGGCGGCGGCGGGCAAAACAACACGTGACCGCCGCCTCACGCGGAGGGCGCTGCGGTTCCTGCTAGCAGCGCAGTAGAGGGGCGCGAGCCGCCGCCTGTGGAGGTGTGCGAGGAAGGGGACAGCGGGCCCGAGCGGTGGGGCCCCCTCTATCCCGGCCGGGACCCTCGGGGAGAGTCTGAGGGCCTGTGGGCAGCGGGAGGACGAACAGGAGGGGCTGGGGCGCCCTGGCCACGCTGCTTTTAATGAGGAGTCCACGAAGGCACGAGGGGGCGGGAGAGGGCTCGAAGGGGCGGAGGAGAGCGCGGTTCGCGATTTGGACCGGGCGGGGGCGCCACAGCCCAGACGCGATTGGCTGGAGGGGGCGAGAGTGCCGGAGGGGGAGGAGCGCCAACGCCACCCCGGGCTTCAGGGAGCGGAGGTGGCCGGGTGGTTGCACGGTTTGTTTGTTTGGGAAGCGGGAGCCAGGTGAAACTGATGCAAGGCTCCGATTGGTTGGAATGGGAGCCAATGGGAGAGTCTGGCAGGAAGGCGGCCCAGAATTCATTAGTTTGGGGGGCGAGAGGGGGGCTGAGGGTCGGGGGGGCGTGGCTTGGGGCCTGGAGTGGGCTCCGCTGTGTGGTTGTCCCGCGCTCAGGCGGTAAACAACTCTGGGTAAGTAGCTGTTAACGGTAGTGCTAAACTCGTGCAAATCCCAGAGCCACCGGGATCCGGGGACCGAGCCGGGGCCCTCTTTTTTTTTTCCCCTGTCCGTCACATAAATTCTCTATTCTTGTCACAGTCTGGTCTACTCACTCAGCGCACGACTACCAGAGCGTCTTGGGAGAAAGTGTCGGAACCCCCTTGAAAGCGTGTTAAAGACTCTGGCCCTCAGACCTGCCGCCCACCGCGCTGCAGGCTCTTCCAAGCCCGCTCCACCCCTGACAAAAGCCCGCGACTGAAAGGCACACGAATATAAGTGATGCCTTCAAATTGAACATAATCTTTATTCAAAGCACATCTCTAGCCTTTAAAACGCAGGTTTGTAAAAGATGACGTTTTTGGCCATTCGATTAATGGTGCGTATGAAAGCACTAATTTGGGATCCTGCAAAGTATACAGCCATGTTGAAAAACATCGGATTCGATTCTTACTGAAATACACCAATGTTGAGCTGTCCCGGTATTTCCCCATGGGAGATGCTTTGAAACGTTACCTTTAAAAGACTCTCAAAATATTAAGTTTCCCTTTCCTTGAGCTACACCGAAAAACTTTAGAAAAAAAGCTCGCATCTAAAACAAAGGACCGTGCCGGATCCACATCCTAGAATATATTTCACGTTCCTCGCGTCAAGAAAAGATCTTTGCTGAGTTTCAGTCTACACCTTGACCCCACAAAAATAAGAACTACTGACTGCCTCCCTTGTTTCTGGAAAAACTGCTGGATTGTAAGTGCAGCCCCCTGAAGTCTCAGTGTGTCTGTCTGTCTGACTGTCTTTCTCATATTTAGTGTGCCTTTTACTAGAATTTCAGCCTCCTATGTGTGGACGTGAGTCAAGATTACGTTAAGTGTCAAGGGTGATCACACTTGCCAAGGGGTACTTCTCTCTAAGAGAGTGGCGTGTCAGTTCACCCTCGCCATAGGGCAGATGCTGCAAAAGGTATGATTTATAAAATTTAACATTAAAGTAGGTAATGTATATGTCATAAAAATAGACCCCATCCCTGCTTCCTTACGAATATATTCCTCTTAGAAACAGAGCAAATAAACTTGGATGAATGGCTCTTTTTTTTTTTTTTTAATGCTCCCATTTGGGGAAAAAAAGCAGTTGGTCTTGGTTCTCCCCAAAATATTTTATGTAAACCAGAAACAGCCATTCTCTGCTGCTCTGGGTTTATAAGCACAGTATATTCACAGGTGCAAGGAGCAGCCTTAGTTTCTGAAAGAGATTGGAGGCGGAATGAGTGTGGATGCTGAGAGTTCTGACTGGGGCTGCTCCCTACACGTTTCAGCTGCCTGGTCACGTATGTAGGACGTTCCCTACATTTCTAACCAAAATGATAATGAAGAAAATCATTTGGGAATTTTATGGTAGTTTTTTTTTTTTAGTATTGAGTTTTTTTTTAGTATTAAGATATAAGTCTTTCCGAAACAGGGTTTTACTTTAGATAGAAATGTGAAAACAAATGAGGTGATGCATTTGAAAGTGCTTTGGGTAAAAACATGAATTTTAAAATGTATTGAAAAGCATGAACATGCACATTAAATAAAATTTGGAAAACACCGGAAATGAGAGATTTAAGAATGCTAATGTCCCCTTTTTTATGCATATAGAGGTTTTATGCAGTGGTAGGCTTAAAATGCAATTTTGTAATTGAATAAAGGTAACATTTTGTAACCCGTTCTTTTCATTCAATATTACATGAGAATATTTCCTGCCATCATTATGGGTCAGCCTCAACACCGCTTAAAATGTAGCGTAATGTTTCCTGCAGCTAATGTGCGTTAGTGTTCTTAATCACCTCTCTGGGGTATTTAAGTTGTTTTCATTTTTTTCCCTATCTTATAAATAATGCTGCAATGAATATCTTGTACCTATAGTTTTTTCTTTTTTGATGTTTAGAATTATTCCCTTGGGGTGGAAACCAACAAATGGAATTACTGAGTTAAAAGGAGTAAACATTTAATACATTATTTTTCAAAAATATTAATATCAGTTTTCCTTTCACCACATCAGTTGCCAGCATTGGACATTTTTATGTAAAAAAATCAATTATAAGGTGAGTGAAACAGTAGTCCATATTGTTCCAATTTGCATTTTTGATTATTAGATAAAACGTTTTTTATATATTTGCCGACAATATGTTATCTTGTGTAAAGTGTTTTTTTATGTCCTTTGCTTATCTATTGGATTCTTAGTGTTTTTTCCTTATTAATATGTGTCACTTGTTTATATAATAAAGATATTAAAACTTTATCATATTTGTTGCAAGTTTTTTCTAGTCTATTGAGGAAAAGCATCAATTTAAACCTGATTTCCTCTATTTTGGAAAGGTGTGTAAATTTGTCACGATGAGGTTTGTAGCACTGTAAAAGGGAGCTGTTGAGATACACAAATGTCATCACAATCACTTCTAACCTTCTTCTACAATATTCTATATATCTAATTTTATATGCCATTCTGAAAAGAGAACTTAATTTTCTTATGTTAACAAACTATAAAAGAGCATTCAAGCTAGTTAAATTTTATGTAGCACTCATAAACAATACTTTATAAGATTATTCTCCACTCCCGGGGGAGAAAAACTAGGGTGAATCAATGTGTTAAAATAATTTTGAAAAAATAACAGTGAAAGATTAACAGTGCTGATCAGTTTGTACCCAAGGCACATTATTTGGCTGCATGAAAATGGAATTAGAAATCTAGTGAGATGTTTCATAGAGGGATTTTACTTTGTGTTTCCTACAGTGAAAGAAGATATGGCAAATATTAGTGCTTGTGAACAGGGACAATGTCAGGCCAGAAGAACATTATTTTCTTCACATAGGTCAACCAAACCTCCTCAGTTCTAAAAGTTGTTCTAAGACTAAAGCTCTGTGAAGGAGACCATCATTACTGAATTGCACCAGATGCTGCAGCTTGTTTGACATATATTTAAACTTTCATCATCTGGACAACTTAATGATATAGAATAGTTGTTTACTTTAGGTCAGGTTTCCATAGGCAAAATAAAGCCGAGAGGTGGTACAGACATCTAGATGGGTCAAGAAAAAAGTGGAGACTTTGTATTTGGCCTGAACTCACCAGATGGTTGCTTTAATACTCTACTTATGGATTCCTATCTCTTAATTTTTTTTTATTTTTGTTTTTAGGACAAGTTACCTCAGAAAGCTAAAGTTGTTTTGCATATCCAGGGAGAGCTTCTGTAAAGTTTGGACTCTGAACCAAGAGTCCGAAATGCAGATTTTTAAAACAATGGATGAGAGGTAATAAAACCTACACTATTTCTTATTCTTTTGCCACTTTAGGAAAGGAGAGAAAAACCTAAGCATTTCAGTTGGTATTTATACCTAGAAACTAAGGTAGATATTTAAACATAGCCACAGTATCTTTAAAAAAGGGTCCATATAATAAAGAAATATGCCCTTAATGGAGTTTGCCTTTAGAAGGCATTTCCTATGAATCCTGTTTTAAAAAAGCAGTTGTTTGACTAAATTGATTAGTCTTCCCTTACATACATGATCATCAGCATTCAAACCTCAATTTGTACTAAAATAAAAATAATGGAAGTATGGTTTTATGTAGGTTAAATGTTAAACTGTTGCATTAAATATGAACAACAATTATTCAAGAGAATAAAGCCTAAGAAGAAAAAGAAACCAGCATAAAAGCACTATTATTGTTGCCCAATATTTAAATTCTTTTTTAAGTATTAAATCTAAAGTCTTGTGAGAAAACATCTAATTATGTTGGCAAAAATGTGGTGTTGCCCCTGACGTTCAAAAATGATGCTTGCAGATGATGATTGCTTTCTCTGAGTTTGGACAAAAATAAAATGCACGATGAACAATACTTTCTACACTATGCAGGAAAAAGGGCTGCCCTTTGATGTGTGGCAACAGCTACTCTTTGCAGATGAAGGATTTGCTTCTCAGATTCTTTACTTCTATGCTACTCAAAACCTCTGCTGGAGAAAGCAGCCATCGAATGCCTGACTGCTGCACACAGAACAGGTCTGTTTGCTGCTTTTGTTTCCTAGCAGTTTGCAGCAAAAGTAATTAGAGCAAATATGTGGTTCAATTAGGCTCCTAGAGCTCCCCTCTTATATTAGGAGTCAACTGAAAATTAACTCAGTTAAAAATCAAGCATTTCTTCCCACCTTCAAAAGAGAAAACTTACATTTGAAAATGACTTTTAGTATATAAACAGCAAACACTGAAATCTGCTAGGTTTCACATTAAATTTCCACAAATTCACAGCCGTATACTTTCTCTATGCTAATCTAAACGAACAATTAGAAAAATTAGCTTAATGCTGTTCATTGTTGTTATCAAACAGAAGCATTGTTCTTGGTATAAAAAGATTATCGGTTCTTACTGTCTTGTCTTCAAAAGCTAGGATTTTTACTTTGTAAATTAAATAGGATCATTATTATATGGCTGAATTTGCTATTTTAAAAGACTCAGTATTATAGACTTGCTTTTTTTATATATTTAGAAAACCAGCTATCATATTTAGGATGTGCCATTAATTATGTTTGTTGTTGATTCTTCACTCCTCACATGGTCCTGAAATATCTGTTAAATTGAATCTTTCCTTTAGTTTCTATATTTGCCACCTGATTCATGACCTAATCAATTCCACCAGGCTTATTGAAGTAGCCTGTTAAATTGGCCTTTCTCTGCTTGTTTTTTTTCTCATTTAGCCAGCAGAATATTTTTCCTCAAATATCACTTTCATCACACCATTCCTTGCCCAAAGACTTATGGAAGCCCCCATTTTTTTCCTGCTATATCAGAACTAAGCTCCTAACCATAGCACTTGAGTTCCCTCTCCCCAGTTAACCCTCTTTGTCACTCCCTTGCTGCATACAACTCATTTTTCTAAATTTACCCCACCCACCTTTTGTTATAATACATTACTACTGCCCACACCTCCAGTCAGATTGGTACCTTTATGGTATTCTGTACATAATTTATTCATTTACACCTTTACTTAGGTTGTTTCTCATATCTGAAAATGCCCTCTTCTTTCTCAAGACTAAGCTTAACACTCACTCAGAAAAACTTCCCTCACTCACATCAGTATAATCACTGCCTAATTTTTCTAAGCATTGGATGTCGGTAGAGGTAGGATTTAGTTGGAACTCATCAGTACAACCATATGGTTCTTAAAATGATGAATACTTTTCTACCAGTTGGTAAATGGCTACTGCCCCATCCCCCAAGTGCTCTAGCCCACCTGGTTTTCCTGGCTACTCCAGCCCTTCCCTCAGGACCCCCCACCTCTCCAGCATTCAGCAACTACAAAGTTAACTACTGACATAGCAGGGGACTTCCAGACCCTGCTATTGCAACTTAGCTGGCATACATCCTGATGGGTTGGCTTGCACCACACAGGTTGTTAAATAGTTTAAACGGTCACTCCTGGATATGAGTAATCCCTGAGTTGGGAACATTGTTCTAGACTTTAAACTCCTCGAGGACTGGGAGTGTGTTATATTCATCTTTGTACTATAAATTCTTAGTATAAACCAAAAAACCAAACCCACTGCCATCGAGTCGATTCCGACTCATAGCGACAGAGTAGAACTGCCCCATAGAGTTTCCAAGGAGCGCCTGGCAGATTCGAACTGCCAACCCTTTGGTTAGCAGCCGTAGCACTTAACCACCATGCCACCAGGGTTTCTAATGCTTAGTATAGTGCCTGGCAATCACCAATAAATGTT
The DNA here is from genome assembly GCF_024166365.1 of Elephas maximus indicus. NCBI lineage: Eukaryota > Metazoa > Chordata > Mammalia > Proboscidea > Elephantidae > Elephas > Elephas maximus. The sequence continues at coordinate 49,000,018 of NC_064846.1, read as the reverse complement.
TGCTTCAAGGAAGGAAAGAAGAAAGGAGAGGGGAAGGGAAGAAGAAAAAAAATAATAAAGGAAGGAAGGATGTAAGGAGGAAAAGAAAGAAGAGAAGAAGGAAGGAAGGGAGGGATGGAGGGAGTAAGGTAAGAGGTAAGAAATGTCCAAGACAGGTCTAAATGGCCAGTACAGACTACCTCCTCCTCTGGGTCACTTCTAAGAGTGTCCAAGTTCTCTATGACTGATGGCAAGGCTTGGTGATTTCTGCGTGACTTAACACTTCTCCCTTGAAAGGGATCATGTCCATTTTTTCCCTCATCCATCTGATACTTTCCTCCATAAGGGCAGGGCTGTAGGGCCATTGTCTGCCTTGATTGCCATGTATCCCCAGTGCCTAGAACAGAGCTTGACTCATAATAGAGGTCCTCAATAAATATTTGTTGAATGAGTTACTTAAACTGGAAAATACATTTTGAAGTTAAAATAGAGATACCTCATAGATCCCTATATAGCTCTTGAAAGGAATTTGCTTCAGAATCTCCACAGAAGCCTTCATCTACCCAATTTAATTAAACATCCCTTTCTCAAGAACCAGCATTTAAAATATGTCCAGATATATTTTATAACACTATTTCATGATCAGTTGTATTTTCCAATTTTTGTGTAATCGTTAGTATTACAACACCATTACTGTCCACTATATTTACGTTGCAAATACATAAACACTATTTCCGTGTGTTATGAATTAAATGGGTTTCTTTTGGCAAACCTGTAACTCTAATCAGCATTTATTTATAATATTTCTGTTGGTAAAATGTGTTCTAAGTTCTAAACAACTGCTTTACAAACTTTTTAAATACAACCATTTTTAGTTTCGTGAGTTTCTGTATTCAGCCTGTACTTTACTATCAGACAGTTGTTTACGGTTGCAAGGACTTTGCAGTTGCTGCAGGAGCGGATGCTTTGTCTTCCCAAGTATTTTGTAAGCCCCCCTGAGGACAAGAATTTTGTTTTTCTACTTTTGTTTACCCCTTCATGGTGCCTGCTACTGAATTGAATTCAGTAACTGCTTGTTGAATGAATGACTTTACCTAAATGCAAAATACTACATAAGATGCCAAGTCCCGAAGACAATACATTATTTTTTGCAAAAGAGGAAATGTCAGTCAATGCACTCTTCTATATTTAGGGCCACCACAGTTGAGAGTCATATTAGAGACCACATTTTGTTTAGGCTTGCTGCTATCACTCCTTGTCAATAATTTTCACATGAAGTTTATAAAAAACGGCAACCAAAATAAGGGACAATGAGTAATATTTATCAAAGTATCAGCAGCGTAGGTTTAAAGTATTTTGTTCTTCATTGATTATATACATTTTTTTTTCTCCTTAAATTCATCATCAGGAGCTAATATGTTAAGAATGTAATTTCCTTTCAGCAGTTAAGAGGTAGGATGCTTGTGGTTTTTGTTTTTTTTTTAATTTATTTATTTCACAATCATTTCCACTTTTGGGAGTAATGAGTCAAAAAAGAAAAAAAGGAGGGAAGACTTTCATTTTTGATCAAGGAACAACGAGGAAATTTAGAGCGTGCCTCATAGTGAACTACTTCCTTCTGTGACAATGCATTAAAAATATCTAGGGGCATATTTCTTAACCTGAGTGATTGTTATATGGGCATTCAGCTTGTAGTTATTCTTTAAAGTGCACATATAAATTTTATATACTCTAATGTATAAATGGTATATTTTTTAATGTATAAAGGGTACATTTTACAATTTTTTAAACAAGACACCTTAAGGAAAAATCTGCTCCAAATCATTTTTCACATTCATTCAAAATCAAGAACCAAGCATAAACCATTTGTTCTTTAGTACTAATTAGCATTCAGAAAGGAATAATGATAACATTTAAGTATAGTATTTAAGAAATAGTGACTTTTGCATCAGAAAAGAGATGTCCCTAGAAAAATAAAGTTGGTGCTTTCAGGGTTAAAAAACAAAACAAAAAATTTAACCTACCTAAAAAGATGTCTTTAAAGATTGCTTCAAGGTCTGCCTAAAGACTTTTGTCATATGGTTCAGCACTTCCTTGGAATCTTTAAAGAATCAAAGCTGAGAGCACTCCAAAAAGTAAGACTTGTAAGCTGAGAATCCCTATTCAGAGCACCTAATAGTGCAAGCTGATATTTGTCATCAAAAGATTTACTTTCCTTTTAAAGTTTATACATTTTCTAGGATTTTGCCCTCTGTGGATATCTTACAATATAATTGTGGGGTTTTTTCATTGTAGATTTTTTTTTTCTCAACAGCAAGATTGTAAATTTCTTGAGGAAAGAGATAATCTATCCTCTGTCTTTCAAGCTCCCTGCATGGCCTCACTCTGTGTTAGTCACCTAATACTTTTGCTTGATTTGCAAATGCATACATGTCACATTCTGGTAGCTTGTGACTCCTTTGTCTCATCCACTTTATACCCAAAAGAATGTGGTGGAGAATATAAGGATCAGGACTCCTCTCTTACAATGCTTATGACCTGGTCTCTTCTTTTATAACGTATATGACCTAAAGACAGTTGTAACCATTGTGAGTTTTAGGATGTTTGTAGGATTAAAGTGATTGAAATATAAATTTGAAACCATATTGTAATTTGAAAATCTTTTTTTTTTAATCAGTTTTGAAAGTTTTCAAACATCCAGGTTGACTAATTGGTATTCTGACCCCCTAACCTTTAAAAAAAAAAAAAAGCTTATGCCTAAAATAAAAAGGATGACCCAATATTTGAGAAATATTTCTTTAAATTTCTATTACTTGAGGTAGAAACTGATTTACTATGCACAATCTTTCTGTAAATTGAAAGTCTAATATGTTAAAATTTAATCATCACCTGTGACATTTTGCAGTGTTACAAATTACTTTTAGCAACTATAGTGTAATACATCTCTAACTTCTCGATGTCATCATTCAGCTTTGGCTAAGTGTTACTATTTCGTGAGGATTGTACATATGTGATTTATTTTTGTTTTACAATTATAAGCACTCATCCATAGCACACCACATAATTATAAATAAAACTTATTTAAGTCCCCATGTCTCCTCACTAACTAGTAGGCTTGCCTTTTAAGCTTTGTTATGCTGTAATACCACCAGTATTTGATAATGACCAAAATATTGACGTCTAGTAACAAGAAAGATGTGGAAAGAACGACTGTACCAGGACTCTGAAGAGGTGAATTCTTGCCCATTTCTGCCACTTACTAGCCCTGTGATCTTATGCAGATCATTTTTTTCTATTAATCTTTGTTTACTCTTTTAAAAAATGAGAGATCAGGGCCAAGTGATTTTTAATGTTTCTGAGAGAGGGAGATAGAGAATAAACATATACTCTTCAGTTTCTGTATATTCAGATTGTCCCTCATTTTAAACCATCTACAGAGAGAAAGTTTTACTGTGCCCTCAGAGCAAAAATCTTAACAGTCGAATATTTTCTTAAATTATTAAACACAATTTTTTTTCATCTTTTTTCTTCCATTCACTTTTTTCAAAAGGTACTTATGGAATATCAGATACGTGCAAGATAGTGTTTTAGGTACTGTAGATATGGCAGTGAATAAGACAAAGTCCTTATTCTCATGGAGTTTATATTCTAGTAGGGAGTAGGCAAAATAGATAAAGGAATAAGAAAATATCAGGTAGTGAGAAGTGCTGTAAGGAGCCCTTCTGGTTCAGTGCTTAAGCCAGTGACCAAATGTCTGCAGTTCAAACCCACCAGCTGTTCCATAAAGATTGACAGCTTTGGAAACCCTATGGGGCAGTTCTCCTCCATCCTATACGGTCACTGTGAGTCAGAATTGACTGCATGGCAATGCGTTTGTTTTTTGGGGGGGGTTTTGGATAGCCATTAGAGAGGTATTAGCAAGAGAGCGACATGATCTAATTTATGTTTTAAAAAGATCACTCTGGCTGCCACTTGGATTGTAGGTGACCAAAATTGAAGCTGGGAGACCAGCTAGGAGACTATTTTAGTGTTCTAGATAAAGGCTGCTTGGACAATGGTGGTAGTAGTGGAGGGAGAGAGAAGCCCACAAAGTTGGGATATCAACAGAACTTGATGAGGAATTGAACGTAGGATGTGAGGAACAGAGGTGAAACAAAGATAACTCCTAAATGTTTGATATGAACAAGGTTAGTAGAGTTATTATGAACTTAAGTTAATTTTTTTACAGAAAATAAAACCCATTGAACATTAAAATCTATAGGACTTCCTTTCTTTTCCCATCTTTTAGTGTAGGCATATATGATTTTGTATAACTTTAATCAGTGAAGCTGAATGAACAGTTGGGTGTTATTTTTTAACTTAACATTATTTCACACAATTCTATGTATCAACATTGTTTGTGATCCTTGTCATTTTTAGCACTGTATAATTCTCATACATTCCTGTTATTATCCCTGTTACCACCTCAGCCTTAAAATGAATACTTTTTTAAATGCTGCCAGTTTAAGTTTTGATCAAATTCCACAGTATCTTCCCAAGTCTTTTTTTTTTAATCTTTATCAAATATTTATTAAACACCTTCACCTGCTAGTTAACTAACCTTATCCTTTTATTTTGACTTTTTTTTTAAATACCATGCAACTCTGAAGATGATTTTAGAGGTGGGTAGCTGAATGAAGCACCTGAAAGCTATTGAGGAAGTTTTGTCCTGTTTACTTTGAAATATAGTATTAAGCTACTTTATGGCTAATGCAGTCATACATAATATGAATTAACTGATAGTCGTGACTATTCTTCATTTTTGGCTCGGGTTAGAGGGCTCTGTTGCACAAAACCAGTACACATATGAAGATGGTTCATAGCTTTCTAAGATTTTTTTTTCTTATTATAGTGGTATTTGCAGTCTTGCCTCTTAGACTCCCAGTTACTCTAGAACTTTTGTTTGGAAGCAGTCATTCAGTCTCTGATAGGCTCACACACCAAGCTGACCTGTTTTCTACTGTTGTTATTTCTCGGCTGAACATAGAATTTTATATTGTTTGAAGTTAAAAAAAAAATTGTTACAATACCCTTGAAATGTTTCTTTTGTTTTTCTTACATATTTTCTCTCTGAAGATACCTGCTTTCATCCATCCTTCTCATTTACTTTGTCAAGATTCTGTTTTGCCGTTTAAAGTTAAGTGGGACTCAGAGATGACACTAATGAAAAACTCCAAAAGGGTATAGGACTCTCCATAGTAGTCTATGATTAGGGATAGCCATGAAAAAAATGTAGTGCCAATTTCTAGTAGAGGACACACCATATTCAAGGATTGGAAGATTCAACCTTGAAAGAATATCAGTTCTCCCCAAATTTGTATACAGTCATCACTTGGTATCTATGAGGGATTGATTCCAGGACGCTGCAGGTACCAAAATCCAAGGATTGTCAAGTCCCTTATATAAAATAGCGTAGTATTTGTATATAACCTACATACCTACGCCATCAGGGTTTCCTTCACATACATCCTCCTGCATACTTTAAATCACCTCTAAAAAATATAATACCTAATACAATGTAAGTGCTGTGTAGATAATTATAAAAATCTAAACCTAACGCATTGCCATTGAGTGGATTCCGACTGATAGCGACCCTATAGGACAGGACAGAACTGCCCCATAGGGTTTCCAAGGAGCGCCTGGTGGATTCAAACTGCTGATCTTTTGATTAGCAGCCAAGCTCTTAACCACTGCACCACCAGGGCTCTAATAGTTGTAACTCAAACCAAACCCTTGCCAACAAGTCGATTCTGGCTCACAGCGACCCTATAGGACAGAATAGAAGCACACCATACGGTTCCCAAGGAGTACCTTGTGGATTCGAACTGCTGACGTTTTGGTTCGCAGCCAAGCTCTTAACCGCTGTGCCACCAGGGCTGAATAGTTGCAAAGTGCTATTTAAGTAGTACTTTATGCTCCCTCTGGAAACCCTGGTAGCATAGTGGTTAAGAGCTACGGCTGCTAACCAAAAGGTCAGTGGTTTGAATCCACCACACACTCCTTGGAAACCGTATGGGGCAGTTCTACTCTGTCCTATTGGGTCGCTATGAGTCGGAATCAACTCAACGGCAACGGGTTTGGTTTTGGTTTTGATGCTCCCTCTTAGCCTTTGAGGGATTGTTTTGACCACTTCGTTGCTTTCTCGGAGCCATTTTTTTTTACAGCACGAAGGGTGCACATGATACAAGGAGTGAACAAATGAGACACAAGGCGAACAATGCTCAAACAAGTGCTGGAGAGAGACTGAAGATCTGTGAAATGGTGGGAGGCTACAGCAGGGTGTGCCTACAAATCACTTCACTCACATGGATTCAGCGTAGTGTTCAGCACCAGCAAATTCAAGTTTTGCTGTTTGAAGCTTTTTTTTCTGAATATTTTTGATCCGCGATTGGTTGAATTCCCAGATGTGGGACCTGCGGATATGGAGGACATATTTCAGTGAAATTCCAATCAAAATTCTAAGAGGCTTGTGTGAAACTTGACAAGCTGATTCTAAAATTTATATGGAAACGCAAAGATGAGCAAGGTGGTAGAAAGTGCACCACAGGATTTGAAGACTTATAAACCTACATTAATTAAGCTTGGTTTTGGTCTAGAAATAGACAAGTAGACCAAAGAAGAAAGAGTGCCTAGAAACAGACTTACGCGTATTTGGCGACTTGTTTTAGACAAAGGTGGCATTGCTGAGCAGTGGTGGAAATGACTCCCCACCTCAATAAATAAAAAACAAAAACCCAGTGCCGTTGAGTCGATTGCGACTCAAGGGAAAATTGGATAGCAGTGTAAAAAGAAAAGGTGAAATTTGATTCCTACTTTATACCATACACGAAAATTAGTTTCAGAAAGAATGTAGAACGTATGAAAGGCAAAATAATAAAGCTTCTGGAAGATAATATATAAAATCGTTTTGATCATGGGATAGGTAAATATTTCTTAAACATGTTAGGGTTCTCCAGAGAAACAGAACCAATAAGGGGTGTGTGTGTGTGTGTATACATACATAGTATATATATGCAAATCTGCTGCAAAAGACCTCTTTAAAGTGTCACTGTGAGGATTAAGGTGCATCTAACCCAAGTCGTGGTATTTTCAGTTGCCTCATATGCATGCGAAAGCTAGACAGTGAATGAAGAAGATCGAAGAAGAACTGATGCATTTAAATTATGGTGTTGGTGAAGAATATTGCATCTGTCCTGGAGGAAGTATAGCCAGAACGCTCCTTAGAAGCAATGATGGCGAGATTTTGTCTCACGTACTTTGGACATGTTATCAGGAGGGACCAGTCCCTGGGGAAGGACATCATGCTTGGTAAAGTAGAGGGTCACTGAAAAAGAGGAAGACCCTCAACGAGATGGAATGGCAGTGGCTACAACGATGGGCTCAAACACAGCAACAATTGTAAGGCTGGCAAAGGACTGGGCAGTGTTTCGTTCTGTTGTATGTAGGGTCGCTATGAGTCGGAACTGACTTGACAGCACCTAACAACAGCAATGTATGTATGTATGTATGTATATGTGTGTATAAAGAGACAGAGACAGAGAAATAAACAGAGGGATACAGATTTATTTTAGGTAATTGGCTCACATGATTATGGGGATTGGCAAGTCTGAAATCTGTCAGGTAGGCTGGCAGGCTGGAAACTCAGAAGTCGATGTTGCAGTCTTGAGTCTGAAATTTGTAGAGGAAATCTGAGGCAGAATTTTTCCTCCGGGAAACCAAAGTTTTTGCTTTTAAGGTTTCAACCAATTAGATAAAGCCCATCTATACTATCAAGGTAATCTCTTGTACTTAAAGTCAACTGAGTGTAGATGTTAACCACATCTACGAAATACCTTCACAGCAACACCGACATTAGTGTTCAATTAAATAAGTGGATACTATAGCTTAACCAAGTTCACACATAAAATTGACTGCTGCATATAATAAAAAGAGTATTAAAGGGAAAAATATAAATTTGATAACATAAAATTAAGAACATCTATTCTATTAAGTGAAAAGACAAGCCAGAGAATGTATTTGCCATACATCTATCTGACAAAGAACTCATATCCAGAATGCCTACAAACCAGTAGAAAAATTGGCAATGTGATAGTTCTACTATAACACACCTGGGTTCACATTGAGTTAGAATCAACTCGATCGCAACTGGTAAAGCTGTTATGATGACTCCTTTTGCAGAACTGCCAGACTGTTTTCCAAAGTGGCTGTACCATTTTACGTTCCTACAAGCAGTGTGTAAGGGTACCAGTTTTCTTTTTTTGTTCTTGTTTCTGTTTTCCTTTTTTTTTTATTGTACTATAGATGAAGGTTTACAGAACAAACTAGTTTCTCATTACACAGTTAGTACACATATTGTTTTATGACATTGGTTACTGAAACCACGACATGTCATCATTCTCCTTCTCAACCTTGGGTTCCTATTACCAGCTTTCCTGTCCCCTTCTGCATTCTAGTCCTTGCCCCAGGGCTCGTGTGCCCTTTAGTCTCATTTTGTCTTATGAGCCTGTCTAATCTTTGCCTAAAAGGTGAACCTCAGGAGTGACTTCATAACTGAGCTGAGGGGCCATACTCGCAGGGCTTCTCCAGTTTCTGTCAGGCCCGCAAGTCTGGTCTTATTATAATTTTTTTTTAATTTATTGTGTTTTTAGTGAAAGTTTACAAATCAAGTCAGTCTTTCATACAATAACTTATACACACCTTGCTATGTACTTCTAGCTGCTCTCCCCCAATGAGACAGCGCACTCTTCTCCACCCTATATTCCCTATGACCATTCAGCCAGCTCCTGTCCCCCTCTGCCTTCTCTTCTCACCTCCAGGCAGAAGCTGCCCACGTACTCTCATGTGTTTACCTGAGCCAAGAAAATCACTCCTCACCAGTATCATTTACTGTCTTATACTCCAGTCCAATCTCTGTCTGAAGAGTTGGCTTCTGGAATGGTTCCAGCCTTGGGCTAACAGAATCTGGGGGCCATGAACACTGGGGCCCCTCTAGCCTCAGTCAGACCATTAAGTCCGGTCTTTTTTACAAGTATTTGAGGTCTGCATCCCACTGTTTTCCTGCTCCATGAGGGATTCTGTGTTGTGTTCCCTGTCAGGGCAGTCATTGGTGGAAGCCGGACACCATCTAGTTCTTCTGGCCTCGAGCTGGTGGAGTCTCTGGTTTACGTGGACCTTTCTGTCTCTTGGGCTCCTGTTTATCTTGTGTCTTTGCTATTCTTCATTCTGCTTTGATCCAGGTGGGTTGAGACCAATTGATGCATCTTAGAAGGCTGCTTACAAGCATTTAAGACCCTAGAGGCCGCTCATGAAAGTAGGATGCAGAACATTTCCTTAATACATTTTATTATGCCAATTGACCTAGATGTCCCCTGAACCCATGGTCCCCAGACCCCTGTCCCTGCTACTCTGGCCTTCGAAGTGTTTGGTCGTATTCAGGAAATTTCTTAGTTTTGGGTTTAGTCCGATTATGCTAACCTCCCCTGTATTGTGTGTTGTCTTTCCCTTCACCTAAAATAATTCTTGTCTACTATCCAATTACTGAATACCCCTCTCTCTCCCTCCCCACCCTCGTAATCATCAAAGAATATTTTCTTCTGTGTTTAAACTTTTTATTCAGTTCTTATAATAGTGGTATCACACAACATTTGTCCTTTTGCAACTGACTGATTTCACTCAGCATAATGCCTTCCAGATTCCACCATGTTATGAGATGTTTCAGGGATTCATCATTGTTCTTAATCGTTGTATAGTATTCCATTATGTGAATATACCATAATTTATTTATCCATTCATCCGTTGATGGGCACCTTAGTTGCTTTCATCTTTTTGCTATTCTGAACAGTGCTACAATAAACATGGGTGTGCATATATCTGTTTGTGTAAAGGCTCTTATTTCTCTAGAATATATTCCAAGGAGTGGGATGGCTGGATCGTATGGTAGTTCTATTTCTAGCTTTTTAAGGAAGCTCCAAACCCACTCCCTCTCTCTCGTCTAGGAACCATGTCCCAAATGCTACCGCCAGCCCTGCCACTGTTCTGCCAGGGGATCATGCCTGAGGGGTGCTGATTCCTACCCCTTCAGGTCTGGGAACTCCTCGCTACTTCTGAACTGTTACTCCCTCACCTTGCCGCTCAGTCCTTTTTCTTAACTTTGCCTTTGATATTCAGGGCTTCTTGCTTGTAATATATATAATCGATTGACTTGTTTTCTCTGGTCTTTTTTCAGTTCTGTTCAGGACCCTCTATTGTGATCCCTGTGAGAGCCATCAGAGGTGGTAGCTGGGCACCATCTAGTTGTACTGGACTCAGTCTGGTGGCAGCCATGGTAGATGTATACCATTAGTCCTTTGGACTAATCTTTCCCTTGTATCCTTAGTTTTCTTCATTCTTCCTTGCTTCCAGTTTTACATCCTAGATGACTGGTTACAGTCTTTTAAGACCCCAGATGCTACTTATTAAAGTAGTATGTAGAACCTTTTCTTTACAAACTGTTGCGCCAGCTGAGCTAGATGTTCCCCAAGACCATGGTCCCCACAGCCCTCAGCCCAGCAATTCAGTCCGTCAGGAAGTTTGGATATGTCTATGGAGCTTCTATGACCTTGTCTTGTACAAGTTGTTCTGGCTTCCCCAGTGTTGTGTACTGTTTTACCCTTCACCAACATTACCACTTATCTATTGTCTATTTAGCATTTTTCCATCCCCACCTCTCCCCTGCCCTCTCTTGTAACCATCAAAGATTGTTTCTTTTTGTGTGTACAACTTTTCATGAGTTTTTATAGTAGTACTGTTATGCAATATTTGTCATTTTGTGATTGACTTATTTCACTCAGCATAATGCCTTCCAGATTCATCCATATTATGAGATGCTTCACAGATTCACCGTCATTCTTTATCATTGCATAGTACTCCACTGTGTGCGCGTACCACACTTTATCCATTCATGCGTTGATGGGCATCAAGGTTGTTTCCATCTTTTTGCTATTGTGAACAATGCTGAAATGAACATGGGTGTGCATATGTCTGTTTGTATGATGACTCTTATTTCTCTAGGATGTATTCTTAGGAGTGGGATTGCTAGATCATATGGTATTCCTATTTTTAGTTTTTTTTAATGGAAGCACCATATCCTTTTTCAAAATGATTGTATCATTTTGCATTCCCATGAGCATTGCATAGGAGTTCCAATCTCCCCGCAGCCTCTTCAACATTTGTTATTTCCTGTTTTTTTGATTTGTAACAGTAATGCCAGGGTGAGATGGTATCTCATTGTGGCTTTGATTTGCATTTCTCTGATGGCTAGTGATTGTGAGCATTTCCTCATGTGTCTCTTGGCCGCTTGAACGTCTTCTTTGGTGAAGTGTCTGTTCATTCCCTTTGCCCTTTTTTTAATTGGATTATTTGTCTTTTTGTCATGGAGGTGCTGGATTTTGTTATAGATTTTAGAGATTAGACCTTAGTCTGATTTGTAAAATAGCCAATAATTTTTTCCCAGTCTATAGGTTCTCTTTTTACTCTTTTGGTGAAGTCTTTTGATGAGCAAAAGTGTTTAATTTTTAGAAGATCCCAGTTATCTAGCTTATCTTTTGGAGCTTGTGTTGTTTGTTGTGGTTTGTATCCTGTTAATGCTGTGTCTTAGGGCCTCTAGCATTGATCCAATTTTTTCTTCTATGAACTTCACGGTTTTTGGCTTTACATTTAGGTCTTTGATCCATTTTGAGTTAGTTTTTGTATATGCTGTGAGATGTGGGTCCTGTTTCTTTCTTTCTTTTTTTTTTTTGCAGATGGACATCCAGTTTTGCTAGCACCATTTGTTAAAAGAGTCTTCCCCATTTGGTGGACTTTGGGACCTTGTTGAAGATCAGGTGACCATGGGTGAATGGATTTACATCTGGATTCACAATTCTGTTCCATTGGTCAGTGTATCTGCCATTGTGCCAGTACCAGGCTGTTGTGACTGCCGTAGCTGTATAGTAGGTTCTGAGGTCAGTTAGTGTGAGTCCTCCTACTTTATTCTTCTTCTTCAAGAGTTCTTTACTAATCCTGGGCTCCATCCATTTTCATATAAAGTTAATGATTAGTTTTTCCAGCTCTTTAAAGAAAGTTGTTGGTATTTGGATCTGGATTGCATTGTATTTGTAGATCGCTTTGGGTAGAATTGTCATTTTCACAATGCTGAGTCTACCCGTGCATGGGCATGGTATGTTTTTCCATTTCTGTAGATCTCTCTTGGTTTCTTGCAGTAGTGCTTTGTAGTTTTCTTTGTATAGGTCTTTCACATCCCTGGATAAACTTATTTCCAAGTATTTTATTTTTTTAGGGGCTATTATAAATGGGATTGTTTTCCTGATTTACTTTTCATCGTTCTCTTTATTGATGTATAGGAATCCAACTGATTTTTATATGTTTATCTTGTATCCTGCTACTCTGCTGAATCTTTCCATTACTTCTAGTAGTTTTCTTGTTTAGTCTTTTGGGTTTTCTGTGTATAGTATCAGAAACCCTGGTGGCGTAGTGGTTAAGTGCTACGGCTGCTAACCAAAACGTCAGCAGTTCGAATCCTCCAGGTGCTCCTTGGAAGCCCTGTGGGGCAGTTCTACCCTGTTCTGTAGGGCCACTATGAGTCAGAATTGACTCGATGGCCGTGGGTTTGGTTTGGGTTATGTATAGTATCATATCTGCAAGTAGAGATAGTTTAACTTCATTACCGATTTGGATGCCCTTCATTTCTTTTTCTTGCCTTATTACTGTAGCTAAGACTTCCTGCACAATGTTAAATAGGAGTGGTGATAATGGGTGCCCTTGTCTTGTTCCTGTTCTCAAGGGGAATGTTTTCAGCCTCTCTCCATTAAGAATAATGTTTGCTGTTGGTTTTGCATAGATGCCTTTTATTTTGTTGAGAAATTCCCCTTTTATACCTATTTTATTGAGAGTTTTTTCAGGAATGGGTGTTGGACTTTGTTGAATGCCTTTGCTGCATCGATTGAGATGATCATGTGATTCTTTTCTTTCCTTTTATTTATGTGGTAGATTACATTGATTGATTTTCTAATATTGAACCATCCTTGCATACCCAGTACGAATCCTACTGGTTGTGGTGTATTATTTTTTTTATATGATGTTGAATTCCATTGGCTAGGATTTTGTTGAGGATTTTTGCATCTATATTCATGAGAGATATTGGTCTGTCATTTTCTTTTTTTGTAGTGTCTTTGCCTGTTTTTGATACCAAGGTTATGCTGGCTTCGTGGAATGAATTTGGCAGTATCACTTTCTTTTCTATGTTCTGAAATAGTTTCAGTAATACTCGTATAAGCTCTCCTCCAAATATTTGGTAGAGATCGCCACTGAAGCCATCTGGGCCAGGGCTTTTTTTTTTTTTTTACTACCTTTTCAATCTCTTCTCTTATTATGGGTCTGTTCAGATTTTCAACATCATTTTGTGTTAGTTTGGGTAGGTAGTGTGTTTCTAGAAATTTGTCTATTTCCTCTATATTTTCAAATTTGTTGGAGTATAGTTTTTTATAATTCTGTTATGATCCTTTTTATTTCAGTTGGGTTTGTTGTAGTGTCCCCCATTTCATTTCTTATTTGGGTTTTTTGCATCCTCCTCTGTTTTTCTTTTGTCAGTTTTGCCAGTGGTGTGTCAATTTCATTGATCCTTTCAAAGAATCTACTTTTGGTTTTGTTGCTTGATTCTATTTTTGTATTGTCTATTTCTTTTATTTCTGCCCTGATCTTTATTATACCCTTTCTTCTGGTGGCTGTGGGCTTCTTTTGCTGTTCTCTTTCTATTTGTTCAAGTTGTGTAGCTAATGTTTTGATTTTGTCCCTTTCTTCTTTTTTGATGTTTGCATCTATAGCTATAAATTGACCTCTGAGGACTGCCTTTGCTATATCCCAAAGGTTTTGGTATGATGTGTTTTCATTCTCCTTTGATTCTTTGAATTTTTTTTTTATTCCGTCTCTGATTTCTTCTATTACCCAGTGGTTTTTAAGCCGGGTGTTATTCCGTTTCCAAGTAATTGATTTTTTTCCCTTGCTGTTCCTGTTGTTAACTTCTACTTTGACGGTATTGTGGTCAGAGAGGATACTTGGTATTATTTCAGTGTTTTGGATATTGTTGAGGGTTGGTCTGTGTCCTAAGACGTGGTTTATTCTGGTTAGTGTTCCATGTGCTTTGGAAAAGAATGTGTACTTTGCAGCTGATGGGTGGAGTGTTCTATATATGTCTATGAGGTCAAGTTGGCTGATTGTGTCCCTTAGATCTTCGATATCGTTGTTGAGTTTCTTTCTAGATGTTCTGTCCTTTACCGAGAGTGGTGTGTTGAAGTCTTACTATTTTTGTGGAGCCATCGGTTTCTCTTTTCAGTGCTGTTAGAGTTTGTTTTATGTATTTTGGAGCCATGTTATTGGGTGCTTAGATGTTTATTATGGTTATGTCATCATGAGGGATCATCCCTTTAATCATTTGTCTTTTATGGTGGATTTTGTTTTAAAGTCTATTTTTTCCAAGATGAGCATTGCCACTCTTGCTCTTTTTTGGTAGTTATTTGCTTGATATATTTTTTCATCCTTTAATCTTTGTTTCTAAGGTGTGTCTCTTGTAGACAGCATATTGATGGGTCGTGTTTTTTTTTTTTAACCATCCTGTCACTCTGTGTCTCTTTATGAGTGGACTTAGGCCATTTACATTCAGTGTAATTATTGATAGGTTTGAATTTAATGCTGTCACTTTGTAGTGCTTTTTTTGTGGTGCTAACATTTTCTTTGTTCCTTTTACTGTCCTGTACTGAGTTCCTTTTGTTTGTGGATTTTTTTTTTCATTTGTTTTTGTACATTTTGTTTTTATTGAGACTTTGTTTTTCTTCCTTATTTTATGAGTATGTTTGTTAACTTTCTTTGTGTTTACCTTGACATTTTCCTTGTCTTATGCCTCCCTCTCCATTAGAAAATTCTATACCTACACTTTTTATTCCCTCTTTTTTTTTCTGACGTTGTTGTCATTTACAGATTAACCTCTCTGGTTCCCTGTTGAAATTCTTTTGGTTTTGGATAGCCTTTGAGAGTTCATTTCCTATGTTGGTATCTGTCTGGTACAATCTTGCATCCTAGGTACAAGCTGTGGTCTGATGTTTGTTCTCTGATTGAAGGACTCCCTTTAATAATTCTTGTTAAGTTTGGTCTGGTTTTTATATATTCCCTTAATTTCTGTTTATCTGAAAATGTCCTAGTTTCACCATCATATTTGAATGAAAGCTTTACAGGATATATTATTTTTCGTTGGCAATTTTTTTCTTTCTAGATTTTATGTTAAGTCATCCCATTGCCTTTTTGCCTGCACGGTTTCTGCTGAATAACCAGAGCTTAATCTTATTGATTCTCATTTGTATGTGACTGTTTGTTTTTCTCAAGCTACTCTCAGGATTTTTTTCTTTGTTTTTGAGTTTAGCAAGTGTGATTATGATATGCCTTGGTGAGTTTCTTTTGGGGTCTTTCCTGTACTGGGTCCACTGAGCTTCTTGGATGGTCAGCATTTCATCGTTCATGATAGTAGGGAAATTTTCTTTCATCAATTCTTCAGTGATCCTCTTTATGTTTTCCGTTTTCTCCCCCTGCTCTGGAACTCCGATTGTTTGCAAATATTTGCTTTTGATTGTATCCCACATAATTTTCAGGATTTCTTCACCTTTCTTCATTCTTTTTTCTGATTTTTCCTCGAACAAAGTCGTAGCCAAGTTTTTGTCTTCAATTTCGCTGATCCTGTCTTCCATCATTTCAAACCTGCTCCTCAGCCCTTCTATGACACTGTCCATTTCTGAAATCCTGTTGTGTATCTTTTGGATTTCTAATTGTTGTTTTTGTATGTTTCTGGTTGTGAATTTATTTTGGCATTTTGTTCCTGTATTATTTTCCTGAATTTTTCCATTTTATTGTCTGTATTTTCCATGAATTTGTCTGCTGTTTTTCATAAATTTGTCTATTTTTTCCTCATTTTTGTCTGCTTTTTGCTTCAACTCTTGGATAGCTCTGAATATTAGAGCTTTGAATTCCCTGTCAGGTTGTTCCAGTGCCTTTTCTTCTACTGGAAAGTCATCTGATGTTTTATTTTGGATGCCTACTGGAACCATTGTCTCCTGTTTTTCAATATATTTTGATATTTTCTGCTGTCTTTGGGGTATTCAGTAGTTATTTTCTTTGTTTATTGATTGTAGATTTGTTTCATCCTGCTTTTTTGTTTATTTGATTATTCATGAACAGGTGGGCGGTGTGTTCTTTCTTGTTTGCTATTCTGTGATCACAATACTTTTCACCTCCTTGTCCAATGGGCAGGGTCTGTTGCTCAGGTATGGTGCAGGAAGGCAGGTCCAGCTGAAGGGTAGGGGCTGGGATGGGTTGGGGTACCAATTTTCTACATCCTCTTCAGCACTTGTTATTTATCTTTCCTTTTGCTTATAGATATCTCAATGAGTGTAAAATGGTTTGATATCTTATTGTGATTTTGATTTGCATTTCCCTGATGACTAAGGATGTTGTGCATCTTTGCCTGTGTTTATTCGTCATTTGTATATTTGACAAAAATATATTCAAATCCTTTATCCATTTTTATTTTTTTTGTCATTTGATTGTTGAATAGTAAGAATTGTTTATATATTCTGAATACAAATCCTTTGTCAGACATATGATATGTGAATATTTTCTCTTATTTCGTAGGTTGTCTTTTCACTTTCTTTATGGATCCTTTGATGCACAGAGATTTTTAAGTTTTAAGATGGTGACAGTGTATTTTGAAGAACAGATTTTTTAAATTTCAATAATGTTTGGTTTGACATGTTTTGAATTTTTAGTGCGCCTTGTGTTCTATTTAAGAAATCTTTGCCTATCCAAAGGTCCTGAAGTTACTCCCTTAATGTTTCTTCTAGAAGCTTTTCTTATTTTATTTTACGTTTAGATAGATGATCCATCTTGAATTAATTTTTCTATATGGTATGAGGTAGTCATCACAGTAGTCTATTTCTGGACTCTGTTTTCTTTCGTTGATCTATATCTGTCTATCCTTTGCCAATACTAAACAAAAAAAATACTATACTATCTTAATTACTGTAGCTTTATAGTGAGTCTTCCACCACCTTCCTGTAGGTTTGTCACACTGTGGTTTCTTATGTGTTGCTGCAATGCTGGCAACTATGCCACAGGTATTTCAGATACCAACAGGGCCACCTGTGGTGAGACAAGATTCAGCAGAGCTTCCGAACTAAGACATACTAGGAGAAAAGGCCTGGAAATCTACTTCCAAAAATTAGCCAGTGAAAACTTCTAGGATCACAACACTATACTGTCAGATTCACTTGCTTTAGAGACGTCATCAGGAGAGATCAATCACTGGAAGAGGACATCATGTTTGCTGAAGTAGAGGGTAAGCAAAGGCAAGGGAGACATTTGGTTAGACTGATTGACATAATAGCCGTAACTATGACTCGAACATGCCAGCAATCGTGAGGATGACGCAGAACTGGCAAAATTTCATTTTGTCTTACATGGAGTCACCACGAGTCTGAGTTAGCTTGACAGCAGCTGTCTATCTACCTGTCTATCTATCGTTAAGTTTTGAAATCTGGTAGTCTAAGTCCTTCAACTGTGTTCTTATTCTACAAGATTATCTTGTTTATACTAGATCCTTTGCCTATAATTTTAGAATTAGCTTATTAATTTCTACAAAAATACATCTGGGAGTTTGATTTGGATTGTATTCAATCTGTAGTTCAATTTGAGGAGAACTAATATCTTAACAACACTGAGAAAAACCTAAAGAAAACTACTGAAACTAAGAGAAGAGTTTAGCAGAGTAGCAGGATATAAGATAAACATGCATAAATCAGTTGGATTCCTCTACACCAACAAAGAGAACATAAAAAGGATATCACCAAATAGTTACCATTTGCAATAGCCCCTAAGAAGATATAAATATGTATGAATAAATCTAACCAGCGATATAAAAGAACTATACAAAGAAAACTATAAGACAGTACTGCAAGAAACCAGAAGACAACTACATAAGTGGAAGGACACACCTTGCTCATGGGCAGAAAGACTCAACATTGTAAAAATGTCGATTCTACCCATAGCAATCTATAGATACAATGCAATCCCGATCCAAATAGTAGTGACATTTTTTTTTTAAAAATTATTGTGCTTTAAGTGAAAGTTTACAAATCAAGTTGGACTCTCATACAAAAATTTATAAACACCTTGCTATATACTCCTAATTGCTCTCCCCCTAATGAGACAGCACACTCCTTCCCTCCACTCTCTCTTTTCGTGTCCATTTGGCCAGTTTCTGACCCCTCTACCCTCTCATCTCCTCTTCAGACAGGAGATGCCAACATAGTCTCATGTGTCTACTTGATCCAAGAAGCTCATTCTTTAACAGTATCATTGTCTATCCCATAGTCCAATCCAATCCCTGTTTGAAGAGTTAACTTTAGGAATGGTTTCTGTCCTGGGCTAACAGAAGGTCTGGGGACCATGACCTCCGGGGTCATTCTAGTCTCAGTCAGACCATTACGTCTGGTCTTTTTAGGAGAATTTGGGGTCTGCATCCCACTGCTCTCCTGCTCCTTCACGGCTTGTCTGTTGTGCTCCCTGTCATGGCAGTCATCAGTTGTAGCGGGGCACCATCTAGTTCTTCTGGTTTCAGGCTCATGTAGTCTCTGGTTCATGTAGCCCTTTCTGACTCTTGGGGTCACACTTACCTTGTGTCTTTGGTGTTCTTCGTTCTCATTCTCCTTTAGTCCAGGTGGGTTGAGACCAATTGATGTATCTTAGATGGCCGCTTGCTAGTCTTTAAGACCCAAGATGCCACTGTCCAAAGTGGGATGCAGAATGTTTTCTTAATAGATTTTATTACGGCAATTGACCTAGGTGTCCCCTGAAACCATGATCCCCAAACCCGCGCCCCTGCTATGCTGGACTTTGAAGCTGTCAGTTTATTCAGAGGAAAGTCCTTTGCTTCTGGTTTAGTCCAGTTGTGCTTACCTCTCCTGTATTGTCTATTATCTTTCCCTTACCTAAAATGATTCTTACCTACTATCTAATTATTGTGTTGCCATATTGCCCATCTCATTTCTTATTCAGGTTATTTGCTTCCTCTCCTGGTTTTCTTTTCTCAGTTTGGACAATGGTCTATCAATTTTGTTAATTTTTTCAAAGAGCCAGCTTTTGGTCTTGTTAACTCTTTCAATTGTTTTTGTTTTCTATTTGATTTAGTTCTGCTCTGAGTTTTATTTTATTATTTCCGTTCTTCTAGTGCCTGAGGGTTTGTTTTGTTGCTCTCTTTGTATTTGTTCAAGTTGTATGGATAACTCTTTGATTTTGGCCCTTTCTTCTTTTTGAATGTGTACATTTATTGATAGAAATTGAGCACTGCTTTTGCTGTGTCCCAAAGGTTCTGATAGGAAGTGTTTTAATTCTCATTGGATTCTATGAATTCCATCCTTAATGTCTTCTGTAACCCAGTCTTTTTTGAGCAGGGTATTGTTCAGTTTCCAAGTGTTTGATTTGTTTTCCCTGCTTTTTCTGTTATTGATTTCTACTTCTATGGCCTTATGGTCAGAGAAGATGCTTTGTAATATTTCGATGTTTTGGATTCTGCTGAGGCTTGCTTTATGATCCAATACATGGTCTATTCTAGAGAATGTTCCATGTGCACTAGAAAAGGAAGTATACTTGGCTGCTGTTGGGTGGAGAATTCTGTAGAGGTAGTAGATTGTGGCATTTAGATCTTCCGTGCCTTTATTGAGGTTCTTTTTGGATGTCCTGTCCTTCACCGAAAGTGGTGTGTTGAAGTCTCCTACTATAATTGTGGAGCCGTCTATCTCACTTTTCAATGCTGTTAAAGTTTGTTTTATGTATCTTGCAGCCCTATCATTAGGTGTATAAATATTTAATATGGTTATATCCTCCTGGTATATTGTCCCTTTAATCATTACATAGTATCCTTCCTTATCCTTTGGGATGTATTTAAATTTAAAGTCTATTTTGTCAGAAATTAATATTGCCACTCCTGCTCTTTTTTGATTGTTGTTTGCTTGATATATTTTTTTCCATCCTTTGAGTTTTAGTTTTTTTTTATGTCTCTAAGTCTAAGGTGTGTTTCTTGTAGGCAGCATAAAGATGGATCATGTTTTGTTTTGTTTTTTTTTATCCATTCTTTCACTCTCTGTCTCTTTATCAGTGCATTTAATCCATTTACATTCAGTGTAATGAGTTCAGTGGTGTCATTTTGATCTCTTTTTTGTCTTATTGACAGTTCCTTTTCCTACTTAATTTTAAAAAAAATTTTATTGTGCTTAAAGTGAAAGTTTAAAAATCAAGTCAGTCTCTCACACAAAAACTTATATACACCTTGCTACATAATCCAAATTGCTCTCCCTCTGATGAGACAGCCCACTCTCTCTTTTTGTGTCCATTTCACCAGCTTCTAACCCCTTCTATCCTCTCATCTCCCCTCCAAGCAGGAGATGTGAACATAGTATCACATGTTCACCTGATGCAAGAAGATCACTCCTCACCAGTGTCTCTCTCCAACCCATCGTTCAGTCCAGTCCCTGTCTGAAGAGTTGGCTTTGGGAATGGTTCCTGTCCTGGGCCAATAGAAGGTCTGGGGGCCATGACCACCGGGGTCCTTCTAGTCTCAGTCAGACCATTAAGTCTGGTCTTTTTATCAGAATTTGGGGTCTGCATCCCACTGCTCTCTTCTCCCTGAGAAAACTCTGGCCGAACGCTACCACTAGCCCGCCACAGCTGCCTCCAGGAATAGTGCCTGAGGGATCCTAGCCATTCAGGTTTGGGAACTCCTCTCTGCTTCTGAAGGGTCTGTCTCTCTCCCTGCCCTCAGTCAGTTTCGTAACTTAGCCTTTGATGTTCAGGGCTCCTAGCTTGTCATAAATATAATTGTTTCACTTGATTTTTCAGGTCTTTGTTGTAAGAGGGATCGCCGGAATTATCTGGCTATTTCGCCATCTTGGTCCCGCCCACCCGTGACATTTTTTAATGAGATGGAAAAACAAATAACCAAGTTCATGTGGAAGGGAAAGAGGCCCCGGATATGTAAAGCATTACTGAAAAAGAAGAATAAAGTGGGAGGCCTCACACTACCTGATTTTAGAACATGTTATGTGGCCACAGTAGTTAAAACTGCCTGGTACTGGTACAACAACAGATACATAGACCAATGGAACAAAATTGAGAATGCAGACATAAATCCATCCACATATTAGCAGCTGATATTTGACAAAGGCCAAAGTCTGTTAAATGGGGAAAAGATAGTCTCTTCGACAAATAGTGCTGGCATAACTGGATATCCATCAGCAAAAAAATGAAACAAGACCAATACCTCATACCATGCAAAAAAACTAGCTCAAAATGTATCTTAGATCTCAGGATAAAATCCGAAACGATAAAGATTATGGAAGAAAAAATAGGGGCAATGCTAGGAGCCCTAATACATGGTATAAACAGTATATAAAACATTACTAACAATGTGCAAGCACCAGAAGAGAAATTAGATAACTGGGAACTCCTAAAACTCAAATACCTATGCTCATCCAAAGACTCCTCCAAAACAGAAAAAGACTACCTACAGACTAGGAAAAAGTTTTTAATTATTACATTTTCGATCAGCGTCTGATCTCTAAAATCTACATGATACTGCAAAAACTCAACAACAAAAAGACAAATAACCCAATTAAAAAGAGCAAAGGATATTAACCTGCACTTTACCAAAGAAGACATTCCAATTGCTAACAGATACATGAGGAAACGCTCACGATCATTAGCTATTAGAGAAATGTATATCCAAACTACAATGAGATTCCATCTCACCACAACAAGGCTGCATTAATCTAAAAAACACAAAATAATGTTGCAGAGGTTGTGGAGAGAGCGGAACACTTTTATACCCTGCTGATGGGAATGTAAAATGGTACAACCACTTTGGTAATTGATTTGACGCTTCCTTAAAGAGCTAGAAATTGAACTACCATACGACCCAACAATTCCATTCCTTGGAATATACCCTAAAGAAATAAGTGCCTTTACACGAATAGATATATGCACACCTCTGTCGATTGCACCACTGTTTATAATAGCAAAAAGATGGAAGCAACCAGGGTGCCCATCAGCGGAGGAATGGGTAAATAAGTATGGTATATTCATGCAGTGGAATACTATGCAACGATTAAGAACAAGGGTGAACCTGTGAAACATTTCATAACATGGAGGAATCCGGAAGGCATTATGCTGAGTGAAATTAGTAAATTGCAAAAGGACAAATATCGTATGACACCACTGTTATAAGAACTCTAAATAAAGTTTAAGCACAGAAGAAAATATTCTTTGATGGTTACGAGGTTGAGGAGGGAGGGAGAGGGATATTCACTAACTAGATAGTAGACAAAATATTTATAGGTGAGGGGAATGGCAACACATAACACAGAGATTGTCAGTACCATTGGACTAAACCAAAAGCGAAGAAGTTTCCTAAATACAACCAAACACTTTGAGGGACAGAGTGGCAGGGGTGGGGACTGGAGACCATGGTTTCAGGGGACATCTAGGTCAATCGGCCTAACAAAATGTATTAAGAAAAGGTTCTGCATTCCACTTTGGTGAGAGGCGTCTGGGGTCTTAAATGCTAGCAAGCGGCCATCTAAGATGCATGAATTGGTCTCAACCCACCTGGAACAAATGGGAACGAAGAATACCAAGGACACAAGGTAAATATGAGCCCAAGAGACAGAAAGGGCCACATAAACCAGAGACTCCATCAGCCTGAGACCCAAAGTACTAGATGGTGCCTGGCTACTACCGGTCACTGACTTGACAGGGAACGCAACATAGATACCTCATGGAGCAGGAGAACAGTGGGATGCAGATCTTAAATTCTTGTAAAAAGACCAGGCTTAATGGTCTGACTGAGACTGGATGGACCCTGACAGTCATGATTCCCGGACCCTTTTATAGCCCAAGATTGGAACCATTCCTGAAACCAACTCTATAGACACGGATTAGCCTGGACTATAAGATAGGTGATGATGCTGGTGAGGAGTGAACTTCATTGCTCAGGTAGACGCATGAGACTATGTGGGCTGCAACAATGAGCTCAAGCATAACAACGATTGTAAGGATGGCGCAGAACCAAGCAGTGTTTCGTTCTGTTGTGCATAAGGTTGGTGTGAGTTGGAACCAACTCGACGGCACGTAACAACAGTAGTAAGGTTCATGGATTCTTATTTTGTTTGATAGGTTAGAAACAATTTCCATCATTATTTATTTTGATACTTAAATAGTCCTGAATTTGTCCAGTTAAGGCCCCTTCAAACTGGTACCTGTGTCTTTTATGCACGTGCACATGATTCTTTGAACAATTCCTTACTTTCTGGCGCTGCAGGATATTCCAGACTCATCTTTTCATTTCTTAGCTCCAGCCCTAGAAGAAGCCATTTTTTCAGGTTGTACAGGGTTCTGTGCATGTTCGTTGCTACTGGAGCGTCATTGCTTTTAGACCCTCTCAGTGGACAGAGTTAGAAAACGTGAACTTGCTGTCTCCACCCACAAACATAATCTGTATCTACTTCTGCATTTATTTATGTACATAAAATGTTAACTTATATTAATTAATTATAATTTATAATGTCTTTATAAAAACTGTGAGTTCACGCCAGTATGTTCCATTCCAATCCAATACCACAGGGTTATTACTAGCCTTCCCCCTTTCCGAGTTGTAACTGTCTTTTCCAGGAGTGATAAATCTGGTTCCCATTACCCACAATATATTTACTTATTTTCTCAATCATAGAATAGTTTCACAATTGCTAACTCATTCCACTGTGAAAAATAAGCCTGTAACTCCCACTCAATATTTGTTTATAGTTTTTTGGTCTTTAGTTTGAGGTTATATAGTCAAAATACTGTGTTCAAACATTATTTGGATTTAATCTCCCTCTTCTTCAGGTTGATTGTAAGTTAGGTTCATTTGTTACTTTATATTTTCCCCCATCTTGTTGATTTTAGTTTTTTTCCTGAGTATCTGAAACATTGACATGGTTACAAAAGTTAGAACTACAGAGAAAGTTATACTCAGGAATTGTATTTACCTCCATCCTTTATATGCCATTCTTATTCTCCAATCTTTCTACTGTGTACCCCTTAGGTACCAATCTCATTTCTTCTATTTTTTCCTTCCAGTGTTTCTTTTTTGCATAAATCAACAGATTAATAAACAGTAAAACCTGCAAAAGCCAGAACCTGTGTAAGGCAGAAACCTTTCAGAGAAGGAAAACTCAAATTTTTTCCACTAAAATTAGCGATAGAAAAGTGGTAAGACCGCACCCTGTCAAAGGCGGAAAACTTGCAAGACCTGGTAAAACAAGGTAGCCCCATCCAGTTCTGGCTCTCACAGGTTTCACTTTATTTTTTTATTTCCCCTTCTTTATTACACAAATGTTAATGTATAATACTCTTAGGCACTTTGCTTTTTTTCCCTGAATGATATATCCTGAAATTGATGTTCACAGAGATGTTCCTCATTCTTATTTTTACAGCTGTTTAGTACTTTATTGTATGAAGGTACTATAGCTTATTCAAGGATTCTCCTACTTAAGGACTTTTTGTTTCTAATATTTCACAGTTACAAACAATGTTGTTATTAATAACCTTGTGCATATGAATTTATGTATTGCTGGACATTCAGAGCAAATTTCTAGAATTGGGATTGCTGGGTCAAAAGATAAATGATTATGTAGTTCTGTTAGATATCTCTCAATTAATTTCTAAAAGGGTTATATCAATCTTTGACCCTTACTAGTCCTTTTAGTTCATTTACTTTTAAGTTTTTTTAAATTGTACTTTAGGTGAACGTTTGCAGAGCAAATTAGATTCTCATTAAACAATTAATACACATATGGTTTTGTGACATTGATTGCCAACCCCACGACATGTCAACACTCTCCCCTTCTCAACCTTGGGTTTCCCATTGCCAGCTTTCTTGTCGCCTCCTGCCTTCTCATCCTTGCCCCTGGGCTGGTGTACCCATTTAGTCTCGTATACATGGTTGAACTAAGTGTGTTATTGTTTGTATTACAGGCCTGTCTCATGTTTGGCTGAAGGATGAACCTAAGGAGTGATTTCAGTACTGAGTTAAAAGGGTGTCCAGGGGCTGTACTCTCTGGGTTTCTCCAGTCTTTGTCAAACCAGTAAGTCTCTCTCTTTTTTTTTTTTTTTTGTGAGTTCAAATTTTGTTCTACATTTTTCTCCCACTCTGTCTGTGACCCTCTATTGTGATCCCTGGTAGAGCATTCGGTGGTGGTAGCCGGGGCACCATCTAGTTGTGCTGGACTCAGTCTGGTGGAGCCTGTGGTAGTTGTGGTCCATTAGCCCTTTGGACTAATCTTCCCCTTATGTCTTTTGTTTTCTTCATTCTTTCTTGCTCCAGACGGGGTGGCACCAGTAGATGTATCTTAGATGGCCACTCACAAGCTTTTAAGACCCCAGACACTGTTCACCAAAGTAAGATGTAGAACATTTTCTTTATAAACTATGTTATTCCAGTTGAACTAGATGTCCCCCGAGACCACGGTCCCCAGCCCTCAGCTCAGTAACTTGGTCATTTACTTTTATTTTAATTGTTGATGCCTTTAGATTTTTTACTACATTATTAAAAAAATTTTTTTTTGCTGCTTGTGTGTTTCTTTTTCTTATTCTTTATCTTTTTTAAAAGAAGGTTTATTATTTTTCTCATTTCATTTTTTTATCTTATGCACTTAGAAGTAATACTCTATTCTTATTCTTATAGTTGTTATTCTAGAAATTTTAACATGCATTCTTAACTTATCATTATAATGTTACCCAACTCATTAACAATTCCTAGAAGACTTTAATTCCAATCACTCTATACTGACATATACCTTATTTGTTATATATTTTGATTCTATTGCTATTACTGTTTTATTCAGTCCATATTTGCTTATATTATTTATATACCCACATATTTACCACTTTATTTGCTCTTTCATGCATGTCAGAACTTCCATCTGGCATCCTTGCCCACCTGCCTAAATTATATTCTTTAGAATTTCCTTTAGTGATGAATTCCTGGTTACAGACCATTTTCGTTTTTCCTGAAAAATAGTCTGTAATCATCTTGAAAGTTATTTTTTAGGATGTAAAATTCTAGATTGACAGGTTTTTTTGTTTGTTTTTCCCCACTCTGTCCGCAAATTGAGTATTTTATTCTGTTCTTTTCTGACTTCGGTTGTTGCTATTGAGAATTCAGCTATCAGTCTTTCATTCCTTTGAAGGCAATTTGACTGTTCTAAATGCTTTTATTATTTTAACTGCTTTTATTATGACTGCTTTTATAGACCTTCTCTTTATCTCTGGAATTTTGAAGTTTCATTGTGCTGTACCAAGGTCTGGATTTTTTTCATTTGTTTTGTTTGTGACTCCTTACATTTCTTGAATCTGTGGATTGGTAACTTACCGAAAGTTCTCTGCCATTACTCATGTGTTACTTCTGGCCTAGTCTTTCCTATTTATCTACAATTAGACATATCTTCCAAATCTCTTACTTTCTATTTTGTATATTCTATCTCTTTGTTTCTATAAATAGAATTTTAGAAAATTTCTTCAATTCTCTAATCCAGTTCGCTAATTATATCTTCAGCAATTTCTAATGTTCTGTCAAATTTGTCCGTTTGGGTTTTTAATTTTAGTTATTAAATTATGATTTAGTTATTAAACTATGATTTAGTTATATAATTTCTTGAATTATATAATAACTAAAATTATAACAAAATGATGGCAACATAAGCTCAAGCATAACAATTGTAAGGATGGCGCAGGAATGGGCGGTGTTTTCGTTCTGTTATACATAGGGTCACTGTGAGTCAGAACTGACTTGATGACATCTAACAACGACAAGAGCATAATCCATTTCTTGGAGTTCTCTGATTATTTTTCAAATTGGCTTGGTCAGGATATTTTCATTTCTTGAAATATATTTAAAAAATATATTAAGCATACTTATTTCATAGTCTGTGTCTTATAATTCTGGTATTTTAATATTTAGTTTAATTTTTATTTTGTTTTGGCTTGAGCCTATTGTCTGTTGCTTCTGCTGCCTCTTATTTGTGGTACTTTTTCTATGAGCATAGTGATTTTTCTACTGTCAATTGATTATTTGCCTTGGAATTTAATCTGTAGGAATTCACTGAGCCCTAGGACGAGAGTGAGTAAGTACAGGGAAAAAAAGAAAAAAAAAGTTAAGTTTTTGAGATATCTGGAGGAACCAGTAGTCTAAAGCCATTTTAAATTAAAATTTCTACTTGAGATTTTTTAATCTCATAAGCAATAAATACCTAGTAGGTAAACCTATTTGAAGTTTTCATATGTTTATGAATTCTCAGGAATTATTTTTCCATCATCACCTAGCACCAAGGCTCAAGATAGGCAGTTTTCCTTTTGGTCTGTTTCTGGATTACTCTTTAAACTTACTGCAAACATTTAGGGTCCCAGATTTATATAGGGGCCTTCTAGTTTATTCCTCACCTTGAAGAGACCATGGACTTTGTCTACTCTTCCCTCTGTAAGTCTGCAATACCAAACCAAAACCCATTGCTGTCCAGTCGATTTCGACTCATAGCAATCCTGTAGAACAGAGTAGAACTGCCCCATAGAGTTTCCAAGGAGCGCCTGGTGGGTTTCCAACTGCTGACCTTTTGGTTAGCAGATGTAGCTCTTAACCACTATGCCACCAGGGTTTCCACAATAGTAATGCTTATTTCACTGAGTTTGACAGGCGTTATCAAGGTGAAAGTTTTGGTGCTCCACTTACCTTATTGGGTAACCATGTTTATTTAATTCCTATTTCTCACTTTTTGCCAGATCATAAAAGGCAGTAAAAATATTTTTTAAAAGTATTTGATCCATTGTTTTTGTTGTTTTCAGATGAAGGATCAGTCTGGGCACATAGTCTGTCATGTTGCTGAAAATGGAACCTAACACACTTTTGAGAATACAGAAAAGATAGTGATTTTTTTTTGAAGTTTTCCTGTACTAAAATATATATTCTATTATTTTTTGGTTGAAGATAGATTTCAATTTTGGGATGGTCATGGTTGTTAATACAGTTTATCCAAAAGGACACGAGATACACTATGTCAATAATGAAAAAAGGACATAAATTCTCTGATTATCACTATAATTAACTTTTTCTTCTTTCTTCTTGAGGATCATATTATAAGAGATAACTTATAAATATAGAATTATTCATTGCTTCTTTTAGTAAAAGAAAGCCATTAAAGAACTCTCTTAACCACTGTACTTATATTATCAACACGTTTAGCATTATCTTTTTTCATAGCTCCGATAAATTGGAGTGAGAGCCATATTGAAGCATTCTGGCAATTTCTAAGGATTATAGGGATCAGTCTTTTAAAGTGTGAAAGTGTATTGCAATGAGTTAAATATCTTTGCTATTTTTTAGAAATCTTCCTATGTTTGCAATAAGGGGAGAATCATCTTTTGTAGTGATTACTGTGAAAATATAGAATGGCCTATATTATGCATAGTTATTTTGATGGTATAGTATTCTTTAGTGATATAATAATTTGTATAGCCCTGAATTTCTCCAGTTAATAATTGATTTGTCATGTACTTATCAGATAAGACCATAATTTGAAGTAGAAAAAGGTTATTTTCAGTTAATCTACACAATTTCTGAATTTCTTACTGTTCCCTGCTTTTGTATTTATACTGAGCTTCCTAAATCCTAATAAAAGGTTTATTCAGCACTTAACACCATAAAAAAATATTTTATGTACTCTTAAATTCTAAAATTTCTGCCAACTTATACTAAGGAGAAAGAGTTGCTATCTCCAGATAAGTAACACAACAATCTTTTTGACATTTGTGGCTAGCTGTGATACTACACAGAAATGAAACTTTCTATACTCATTGAAATGCTTTTTTAGACGTAGAAGACGTAAATTTCAAAGAAAAATAATGTTATGGAAAATCCAAATATAAATGTTAGGGCCTCGAAATCTGAAACAGATACTACTATTATGTAATAGCATAATTTATATAATATGAGAGTTGAAATAAACCTTGTATTCCTTCCTGTCAGCCTCTGTGCCTACAGACTGAGGCTTTTAATACTCCTGAGAGTCAAAAGCACAGTATTCAAGAATTAGAGATTTTGGAAATATTAAGAAATTGGGGGAAAAGTTTTATTGAGGTGAATTTTATTGTCTGTCTAGTTTGAAATATGACTATCTTTTTAAACAGACTTTGAACTGGACTCCTAATTATTCTGCCTCTATGCTTTTTGAGATCTTTTTGAGTATGCATGCTTTTTGAGATCTTTTTGAGTATGCATGCTGTCATGGATTGAATTGTGTCCCCCCAAAATATGTGTCAACTTGGCTAGGCCATGATTCCCAGTATTGTGTGGTTATCCTCCATTTTGTGATTGTAATTTTATGTTAAAGAGGATTAGGATGGGATTGTAACACCCTTACCAGGCCATATCCCTGATCCAATGTAAAGGGAGTTTCCCTGGAGTGAGGCCTGCACCACCTTTTATCTTACAAGAGATAAAAGGAAAGGGAAGCAGGCGGAGAGTGGGGACTTCATACCACCAAGAAAGAAGCACTGGGAGCAGAGTGAGTCCTTTAGACCTGGGGTTCCTGTACAGAGAAGCTTCTAGTCCAGAAAAAATTGACGAGAAGAACCTTCCTTCAGAGCCGACAGAGAGAGAGCTTTCCCCTGAAGCTGACACCCTGAATTTGGACTTTTAGCCTATTAGACATCATTGTTGCCTACTGTTTCAATTCTTGATTACTCCTTTGATTGTTTTACTTCCCAGCTTAAAAATTTTCAATTACTCCTATTACTTTATCTCTATGTCACTCTCATTCTCCCATGCTACAGCCATCCATATCTTTCTGCCATACCTAGAGGACATCATGTTTATATGAATTTGGACATGTTAGCCCTTCTGCCTGGAATGTCCTTTCCCCTCATTGAAACATAGACAACTCATTCATTTTTCAAGGCCCAGCTCAAATATTACTTCCTATGTGAAGCTTTACCTGACTTTCCAGGCACAGTTAAGGTACTCCTGACTTATCAGCTCTGGTAGACTAGGCTGCAGTAACAAACATACCTCCAAGTTTTATTGCCTGAACAGTACATAAATATTCTTATTTCTCTTATAATAGTGTGGGAGAAACTTCAGTTTGGTGGAATAGCTCTGTTCCAAGTAGTCTTTCAATAACTAATACTAAGCTAAGTGAGAATTCCAGTCTTTAACATACGGCTTCCAGTTGCCCTAAACATCCACATCCTAGGCAGGCAAAAGGGGGAAAGAACAGAGGAAGTTTTTAGGATCCACAGCTAGAAATGGGATCTATTACTTCTGTTCATATTTCATTGTAGACAACTTAGTCACCTGGCCACACCTAACTACATTAGAGGCTAGAATGTGATCTAGGTGTATGTTCAAGAAAGAAAGAAAAATGTTTGTGGAGAGCTGTAATTTGTGCCATGGCTTCCCAGGGGCTCCCATAATACTTTGAATATAACACTACTTAAGCACTCTTCCATTTGTAATGCAGTTATTTTTTTATGTGTTTATCATCCTCAACAGTCTAGTCCTAAACTGCGAGTTTTTTGAGAACCAGGACTTCATCAATATTCATCACTTGTTCCCTCAATAAATGCTTATTGTGTGCACTTCGTGTGCCAGTGTCTCAGTACCTATCACACTACTCAATGAATGTTTATTAAGTGAATGAATGTATGAATTAATAAATGAATATTGATATTGCCATAATTGGGTTCTGCTGGTGCAATCCTGTGGTCCTCGCTTTCTGAAAAATTTGCCCTGTCGCTTGAATTAATATCTTCTGGTGTAAGTGGTTAAGAGCTATGGCTGTTAACCAGAAAGTCAGCAGTTTGAATCCACCGGGTGCTCCTTGGAAACCTTATGGGGCAGTTCTACTCTGTCCTGTAGGGTCACTATGAGTCGGAATCGACTTGATGGCACTTAACAACAACAACTACCTTCTACAAAAAGTTCTTTTTCAACATTATAACAACAAACTCCTGTCTGGGTTGGTGTCCATATTTCCAGAATTAATTACAATTAAATAAAAGAGCTTAAAATATTATAGTGCAGCGATTGACAAACTTTTTCTGTAAAGGGCCGGATAGTGAATATTTTAGGCTTTGTACGCCACATACATTCTCTGTCGCAACTATTCAACTCTGATTTTGTAATGTGTGGTCAATGGCAGGCTACAGTTTGTCAACCCCTGGTATAGGGTAATATGTGCTACAATATAAAATCGCTGGCTATTTCTGTGGCCCAGAAAGATGTACAAGATATCCAGTGATTTTAATGAATACTTGGAAAGCCAATTTGAAACGAAGTTGTTGGCTGGGAAAAGATGGCATAGACTCAATTTTCCCTTCTCCTTCCCTCTAAATACAACTTAATACAATCGTAAAGGGACTCTGAAGAGTGAGAAGAAGAAAGTGGACTGACTAGAGAGCTCAGGATTTGAAGAAGGATACTGCAATGAGCTCTGGGGTTTTCTTTTTATCTCGTGTACCCTGGACTGTGTGTTCCTTCAGCCCAGAAACACTAACATGTGTAAACAAAAGAAAAAATAAAAAAGCTTCCTCTGTGGCTGCAGTACAGGGGAAGGGGAAGCCTAGTGGTGGGCGTGTTCCACCCAAAGTAGTGGCACCAGTGGAACCCAGGTGAGCTGACCCACCCCATGCTCCACACCTGCCATTAGAAGTGGGCATGATCTGCCACAAGTGGTAACAGCAGAATCTGGCAGCCTGACTCACCCCAGGCCCAACATTAGGAGGCAGCAAGTGGGCCATTCTGTCTACCAGTGGTACCAGCAGGCTTGGTGTCTCTTGGTCCTCTACTCCGTGGCAGAAGGTGACCCAGATTGTCCTCTCCAGACCCTTCTTCCAATGGCAGAAAGTCATCAGACTCAGAAGCTTGTGACCCTTTCACCCAATGAAAGAAGGAGGCTCAGATAGGCACTTTCCTACTCTGGCGGCAAAAACAGACATAGTCAAAAGTCCACTGGCAGGCATCAGGTGGCAGAAAAAGAGGTCAGGGGAAATGCTCTTTATCTTGCAGGTCTGGCATCCCTCACCCCACACCTGATGACACTAGGTAGAACCAGCAAGAATACACCAGGAGCTTAGGAAGAGCCAGAAGAAGGAAGCAAACCTTAACGGTATCATAATAGCTCAGAAAACTTAATTGTCATTAGAACTCTAGACCATAGAATTAGGCCAGAACCTACATGCTAAACCTAAACAGGGTCACTGACTGATGAAATAGAAGATTTGAATAAGATTTTTAAAATCTAATATCCACAATATAATAGAAAATCACCCATCATACCAAGAATCAGGAAAATCACAACTTGAAGAGAAAAAAACAATCAACTGGTGGCAACACTGAGGTGAATCAAAAGTTGGAACTATCTGACAAAAATTTTAAAGCAGCCACCCTCAAATTGCTTCAGTAAGTAGGTACAAATTCTCTGGAAAAAAAATCTCTGAAAAGAAAGATAAGGTGTATAAGACAAGAAAAAAAAGAAAATTATGGAACTGAAGATGTAATAATTGAAATAAGAATTCACTATATGGGCTGAATAATACAGTGGGTATGACAGAAGATAGAATCTGTGAGCTACAGGACAGATTAATAGAATTTATTCAGTCTGAACAACAGAGAGAAATAGAAAATATGAACAGAGCCACAGGAACTTGTGGAAAAATAACAAAAAAAATTACCATTTATAGATGCTAGAGAATCTCTGAGTTCCAGAAGAGAAGAGAAAGAATGTAGGGCTGAAAAAGTACTCAAAGAAATAACGGTTGAAAACTTCCTAAATGTGGCAAAAGGCATAAACCTACAGATTCAAGAAGTTGAACAAATCCCATGTATTACAAACCCAAAGGAATCCATGCTAAGACACATCGTAATTAAACTTGTGAAAACTAAGAAAGACAAAAACATCTTAAAAGCAGTCAGAAATGATACATTATCTGTAGCAGAATACCAATTTGAATGCTAATGGTTTTATTTTCTGAAACCATGGAGGCTAGAAGGAAGTGGCATATTTTTCAAGTGTTAAAAAGAAAGAACTGTCAGCCCTGAAATCTATATCCAGCAAAACTATCCTAAAGGAATGAAGGGGAGATAAAGACATTCTCACAGAAAGGTAAACTAAGAGAATTTGTCACTAGCAGACCATCCCTAAAAGAATGGTTAAAGAAAGTTCTCTAAACAGAAAGGAAATTAGAAGAAAGCTTGGAACTTCAGAAAGGAAATAAGAACAAAGAAATGGATAAAATATGGGTATGTAATAGACTATCCTCCTTAGAAGTTTCATAAATCCATATTTGATGATAGAAGCAAAAATAATGACAACATCTGTTGTGGTGCTCAGTGTACAGAGAGAAAATGCTTGAGATAATTGTAAAAGGTAGTAATGTTCAATATTTCTTTCAAAGTGGTGAAACATGGATACCAATAGGCTGTGATAGATTATGTATGTATATAACTAGAGCAATCACTAAGAAAACTATATCAAGCAATATACTCAGAAACAGTATAAATAAAACAGAAGGAATACTGAGAAGTGTTCAGGTAATCCATGGGAAGGCAAGAAAAGAGAAGCAGTGGATCAAGAAACAGAAAACAAATAATAAAAGGAAAACTTAAGCCCTAATGTATCAATAATTAAGCTAGGTGTAAGCAGTCTAAATCAATTAAAAGAAACAGGAAACAAACAGAACACAAATAATAAAAGGAAAACTTAAGCCCTAATGTATCAATAATTAAGTTAGGTATAAGTGGTCTAAACCAATTGAAAGACAGAGATTCCAGAGTGGCTTTAAAAATAAAGATCCAACCGTATGCTTTCTACAAGAAACTCAGTGGAGGAAGATTTCAAACACAACATAGGTAGGCTGAAGTAAAGAAAGGAAAAAGATAAATCATGCTAAGATTTAATTTTAAAAGCAGGAGTGACTATATTAATATCAGGTAATAGACTTGAGAGGAAAAAAAATTATTGGGGCCAAATAGACACATTGCATGGTGATAAAAGGATCAATCACCAAGAAGACGTAGTAAATGTATATGCATCAAACAACAGAGCATGAAAATACATGGAAAAAAAGAAACCTGATAGAGCTAAAAGAAGAAATAGACAAATCCAAAATTATAGTTGAGGACTTCAAAACCCCACTCTCAGCAGTTGGTAGAATTACTAGACAAAATTTACCCTGGTGACGTAGTGGTTAAGTGCTACGGCTGCTGACCAAAGGGTCGGCAGTTCAAATCCGCCAGGCGCTCCTTGGAAACTCCGTGGGGCAGTTCCGCTCTGTCCTATAGGGTTGCTATGAGTCGGAATCGACTTGATGGCACTGGGTTTGGGTTTTTTTTTTTTTTTTTTATAGAAGAACTGAACAAAATCATCAGGAAAAATAGGACCTAACTGGCATTTATAGAACATTTATAGAACACTCCACCCAAGGAGAGCAGCATACACATTCTTTTCAAGTGCCCATGGAACATGCACCAAGATAGACAGCATCCTGGGTCAAAAAACAAATCTCACCAATTTAAAAAGAGCTGAAATCATACAGGGCTATGTTCTTCAACCATAATGGAATCAAACTAGAAATCAATAATAGAAAGCCAACAGAAAAATCTTCAAACTTTGGAAATCAAATAACATACTCTATGAGTCAGAATCAATTTGACGGCAACAAGTTTTTGGTTTATACAACCCATGACACCCTGGTGGTGCAATGGTTAAAAGCTCAGCTGCTAACCAAAAAAAAAGGTGAGCAGTTTGGATCCACCAACCGCTCCTTGGAAACCCTATGGAATAGTTCTACTCTATCCTATAGGGTCGCTATGAGTGGGAATCAACTTGATGGCAACGCGTTTGGTTTTTTTGGTTTATACAACCCATGGGTCACAGAAGAGTTCTCAAAGGAAATTAAAAAAATCTAAGGAAGAAAAATCACGATCATGTCATTTGATGCAGAAAAAGCATTTGACAAAATTCGGCACCTACTCATGATAAAAAATGTCCCCAAGATAGGAATAGAGATTATCTTCCTCACCTTGATAAAGAGCATCTACAAAAGATGTACAGTTAACTTCATACTTAATGGTGACAGATTAAAAGCTTTCCCTCTAAGATCAGGAAGGAGATAAATCTTCTCTATTCACTACAATAAGTCAAGAAGAGGAAATGAGAGGCATACAGATTAGAACGTAAGAAATAAAACTGTCACTGATTTTAGATGACGTGATTATCTATGTATAAAATCCCATGGAATCACTACACATAAAATGAGTTCAGTGAGGTCATGTTGTTGCTGTTAGGTGCTGTTGAGTCAGTTCCGACTCATAGCAACCCTATGTACAACAAAACAAAACACCGCCAGGTCCTGCACCATCCCCACAATCGTTGTTATCCTTGAGTCCGTTGCAGCCACTGTGTCAATCCATCTCGTTGAGGTCCTTCCTCTTTTGCTGACCCTCTGTTTATCAAGCATGATGTCCTTCTCTAAGGACTGGTACCTCCTGATAACATGTCCAATGTACGTGAGATGAAGTCTCACCTTCCTTACTTTTGATGAGCATTCTGGCTGTACTTCTTCCAAGACAGATTTGTTTGTTCTTCTGGCAGTCTATGGTATATTTAATATTCCTCGCCAACACCACAACTCAAAGGCATCAATTCTTCTTTGGTCTTCCTTATTCATTGTCCAGCTTTCACGTGCATAGGATGCAATTGAAAATACCATGGCTTGGGTCAGGTGCACCTTAGTCTTCAAGGTGACATCTTTGCTTTTCAGCACTTTAAAGAGGTCCTTTTTTGCAGCAGATTTGCCCAATGCAACGCGTCTTTTGATTTCTTGACTGCTGATTGCATGGGTGTTGATTGTGGATCCAAGTAAAACGAAATCCTTGACAATTTCGATCTTTTCTCCATTTATCATGATGTTGTTTATTGGTCCAGTTGTGATGATTTTTGTTTTCTTTATGTTGAAGTGTAGTCCATACTGAAGGATGCGGTCTTTGATCTTCATCAGTAAGTGCTTTAAGTCCTCTTCACTTTCAGCAAGGATGGTTGTATCCTCTGCATAATGCAGGTTGTTAATGAATCTTCCTCCAATCCTGTTGCCCCGTTCTTCTTCATATAGTCCAGCTTCTTAGATTATTTGTTTAGCATACAGATTGAATAGGTACGGTGAAAGGATACAACCCTGATGCACACCTTTCCTGACTTTAAACCACTCAGTATCCCTTCGTTCTGTCTGAACAATTGCCTTTTGATTTATGTAAAGGTTCCTCATGAGCACAATTAAGTGTTCTGGAATTCCCATTCTTCGCAATGTTACCCATAGTTTGTTATGATCCACACAGTCGAATGCCTTTGCATAGTCAAAACACAGGTAAACATCCTTCTGATAGTCTGTGCTTTTAGCCAGGATCCATGTGACATCAGTAATGATATCCCTGGTTCCACATCCTCTTCTGAATCTGGCCTGAATTTCTGGCAGCTCTCTGTTGATATATTGCTGCAGCACCTTTTTAATGATCTTCAGCAAAATTTTAGTTGTGTGTGGTACTGATGATATTGTTTGGTAATTTCCACATTTGGTTGGATCACCTTTCTTTGGAATGGGTACAAATATGGATCTCTTTCAGTTAGTTGGCCAGGTAGCTGTCTTCCAAATTTCTTAGCATAGACCAATGAGCATTTCCAGCAGTGCATTTGTTTGTTGAAACATCTCAATTGCTATTCAATATACCACACAAAAATGAATCACATTTCTCTGTACAACAGTGAACATGCAGAAGGAAAACTAAAAACACAATACCATCTATAATTTCTGTAAAGAAAATAAAGTATCTAGGTATGTACTTAACAAAATGTATATAGGATCTGTATGATGAAAGTTACAAAATGCTGATGAAAGAAGTCCAAGAAAACCTAAGTAAATGGAGAGACATACTATGTCTATAGATTGGAAGACAACATAGTAAAGCTGTCAATATTCCCCAAATTGACTATAGAGCTAATACAATTCCTGTCAAAATACCAGCCAGAGTGTTT
Organism: Elephas maximus indicus; assembly: GCF_024166365.1. Classification (NCBI taxonomy): domain Eukaryota; kingdom Metazoa; phylum Chordata; class Mammalia; order Proboscidea; family Elephantidae; genus Elephas; species Elephas maximus. Next base: position 48,962,759 of record NC_064846.1, on the reverse strand, counting down.
TAGACATAGACAAATTTACAGGCAGTCCCCAAATTATGAACAAGTTCCATTCCTAAGTCTATGTTTACACTGAATTTGTACATTAAGTCGGAAGAGTTATGTACGGCTTGTGTCTACTGTCATTTAGTCAAATGTTTGTCTTAGTATGCAGCATGTAGTATAAAAAAATATACCTTTCTATTAATAAGACATATTAAAGAAACACTTCCAGATACACTAAAACATCTTTAACATAATAAAATGGTGTTGTTCTTGTTGGGTGCCATTGAGTCGGTTCCGACTCATAGCGACCTTGTGTACAACAGAACGAAGTACTGCCTGGTCCTGAGCCATCCTTACAATCATGGTTATGCTTGAACTCATTGTTGAAGCCACTGTGTCGATACACCTCGTTGAGGGTCCTCCTCTTTTCCGCTGACCCTGTACTCTGCCAAGCATGATGTCCTTCTCCAGGAACTGATCCCTCCTGACAACATGTCCAAAGTATGTAAGACTCAGTCTCTCCATCCTTGCTTCTAAGGAGCATTTTGGTTGTACTTCTTCTAAGACAGATTTGTTCGTTCTTTTGGCAGTCCATGGTATAGTCTAATATTCTTCGCCAACACCACAATTCAAAGGTGTCAGTTCTTCGGTATTCCTTATTCATTGTCCAGCTTTCACATGGCACATGATGTGATTGAAAATACCATGGCTTGGGTCAGGTGCACCTTAGTCTTCAAGGTGACATCTTTGCTCTTCAATACTTTGAAGAGGTCCTTTGCAGCAGATTTACCCAATGCAATGTGTCTTTTGATTTCTTGACTGCTGCTACCATGGGTGTTGATTGTGGATCCAAGTAAATGAAATCCTTGTCAACTTCAGTCTTTTCTCCGTTTATCATGATGTTGCTTATTGGTCGAGTTGTGAGGATTTTTTTCTTTATGTTGAGGTGCAATCCATACTGAAGGCTGTGGTCTTTGATCTTCATTAGTAAGTGCTTCAAGTCCTCTTCACTTTCAGCAAGCAAGGTTGTGTCATCTGCATATCACAGGTTGTTAATGAGTCTTCCTCCAATCCTGATGCCCTGTTCTTCTTCATATAGTCCAGCTTCTCATATTATTTGCTCAGCATACAGATTGAATAGGTATGGTGAAAGAATACGACCCTGACAGTAGTAATAATGTTTTGATGCACGTCTCAAAGTAGCTCCCTTTTGTTATTTTGAACCATTGTATATACCTCGAATTTTTTTTTTTGAGGGGTAACAATTTTACTGAGATATAATTCACATTCCATACAATTCACCCATTTAAAGTATGGTTTTTAGTGTATTTACAGACTTGTGCAACCATCATCACAATCCATTTTTTTTAGTCTTCCCTTTTTTTTATTAACTTTTATTAAGCTTCAAGTGAACGTTTACAAATCCAATCAGTCTGTCACATATAAGTTTACATACATCTTACTCCCTACTCCCACTTGCTCTCCCCCTATTGAGTCAACCCTTTCAGTCTCTCCTTTCGTGACAATTTTGCCAGCTTCCCTCTCTCTCTATCCTCCCATCCCCCCTCCAGACAAGAGTTGCCAACACAATCTCAAGTGTCCACCTGATATAATTAGCTCACTCTTCATCAGCATCTCTCTCCCACCCGCTGACCAGTCCCTTTCATGTCTGATGAGTTGTCTTCAGGGATGGTTCCTGTCCTGTGCCAACAGAAGGTCTGGGGAGCGTGGCCGCCGGGATTCCTCTAGTCTCAGTCAGACCATTAAGTATGGTCTTTTTGTGAGAATTTGGGGTCTGCATCCCACTGATCTCCTGTTCCCTCAGGAGTTCTCTGTTGTGCTCCCTGTCAGGGCAGTCATCGATTGTGGCCGGGCACCAACTAGTTCTTCTGGTCTCAGGATGATGTAGGTCTCTGGTTCACGCGGCCCTTTCTGTCTCTTGGGCTCTTAGTTGTCTTGTGACCTTGGTGTTCTTCATTTTCCTTTGCTCCAGGTGGGTTGAGACCAATTGATGCGTCTTAGATTCGAATTTTTAATATAATAGGCTTTATGGGGGTTGTTTCATAACTATGGGTTTTATATAAGTCAGCATTCATAACCCGGGGACTGCCTGTATTTTAAAATTTATATGGAAAGGCACAGGCCCTAGAATACCTAAAACAATCTTGAAAAATAAGAATTAAGTGTGAGGAATCACTTCACCTGATAAAAAATACAGTCAGAATGCTCCTTAGAAGCAAGGATGGTACATCTCACTTACTTTGAACATGTTATCAGGAGGGATCAGTCCCTGGAGAAGGTTATTATGCTTGATAAAATAGAGGGTCTGTGAAAAAGATTGACACTGTGGCTCCAACAATGGCCTCAAGCATAAAAAAACAATTGTGAGGATGACGCAGGACTGGGCAGTGTTTCATTTTCTTGGGTATAGGGCCCCTATGAGTCGGAACTGACTCAATGACACCTAACAACAACAACATAGGTACAGTAATCAGGAAAGTATCATATTGGCGGAGCAATAGATACCTGGATCTATGGAACACAGAGGAGTTTCACACAAATATTCCCAGTGGATTTTTGACAAAGGTGCAAAAGCAATTCAGTGGAGAAAGAATAGCCTCTCAACAAGAGAGAAGTAAGTGTGGTCATAAAAGGGCAACATAGTGATGAAACTGTGCAACAAAAACCAGGGAAGTCTGAACAAGATTGATGGATTGCATCAATATAAATATCTTGGCTGTGGTATTATACTATAGTTTTTCAAGGTGTAACCATTGAAGGAAACTGATAAAGTGTACATGGGATATTTCTGTATTATTTCTTCCGCCTGTGAATCTACAATTATCCACATGTAGAAATATGACTGTATAATTATCTGAAAATTTAACTTTCGACTAAAACAAAAAGATGTTAGTGCATAAAGAGAGGCTTATTGAATCTGTGAGAAATGAATTTTTAAAAGTTGTAATAGGGACACCATCTAATAAAACTTGGAATAGTCAAAATAGGTAATAGAATTATGAAAAGTAGTATTGTTGAAAATGGCTCTACTAATCAACTGTATATTAAAGGAAAAAAATAGAAATAAGAACATTAGTGGGAATGGCATGCTCTTATCTGCTTTGGAAATAGTGTTGAATTTACTTCTTAAAATTATAACATGTAATTTTACTGATACTCTGCTGCTCTATTTATCTGATGAAGTAATACTGAAATAAACTACCAGAAAGATGTGAATTTCCACACCTGTGAAGGATTTCAGAATGCTGAAAGGTACTCTTTACTCTGGCAAGATCATGCTTACTTGGGGGCCATGATTCCTGCTATTTAGGAAAAGCCTGCCAGCAGAAAAAAAAAAATTTTTTTTTGAGCCCCCTGCAAAAGACCAAACAACTGGCAGAAGTTTTCATCCTGGTGGAGATTATTTTCATTTGTCGGAATATTTAGTGTTCTGAAGTTCGTCAGAGAGTGTTTGTTCTATTAGATGAATCTATTCTGATAGAGGCATCACCGGACTTAGGGCAGAGGTGGAGGAATCTGGAAGGAGAAGGGGCATGTTTGAGCTACATAGCATCCATAACATAGATGAAAGATTGTTTCTCTCTCCTCAATTTCTGGAAAAAGTGTAAAAGTGTATTATATTCTTACTTATTTTTTAACCACTCTGTATATGTGTCAATTATTCATTTAAGAAGATGGCATCCTAAGTTGTCCCTAATTTTCTTTATACCTTTATTTCAGGACTCAAGCCTGTGTTGTTTATTCTGTCAGGTGGCTAATGATGGAAGTAAATTCCCAAAGGGAGTTTTTAATTTTTTTTTTAAATAGTGGATGGTGGTTATCTTGAAAATCTTCTGGTTCTGTTTTTGGCTACAGATTATGGCCTGAAACCACTGTACCACCATTTCTTCTTTGAGTTTCTTCAAAATATTTGAGTGAATGTTAATCTGGTATGTATGTAATTCACCATCAGGTCTATAAATTGCCTGCTTAACTATTTATTGGGCACGTTATCAGGAGAGACCAGTCCCTGGAGTGGACATCATGTTTGGTAAAGTAGAGGGTCTGTGAAAAAGAGGAAGACCCTCAGTGAGATGGATTGACACAGTGGCTGCAACGATGGGATCAAGCATAACAACCATCATGAGGGTGGTGCAGGACTGGGTATATTTTGTTCTGTTGTACATAGGGTCGCTGTGAATTGGAACCTAACTGCAACCTAAGTGTTAACGGTCTAATGTCTTTGATTTAGTTACTTTAAATTTAATTTGGGTTCAGGATACTCCTTAATGTCTTCCTTTGTAAAGAAAAATAACAAAAAACAACCCTTACTGGGTCTCTCTGCTGTCTTTCATGCATGATCAGAATTCTCTAGATCACTTCCCTTTTTTGATGTTTTTAAAAATCTTTTATTATTAATTAAAGAATGCCTTGTAAGGTGATCCTTGAAATTATTATTATCACTTTACTTTATCAACCACACATTTAGAGATTTCCTGTTCTCTTGGTTTATTTTTTTCGTTAAAAAAAATATACTCCCCGCTCCCTCCCCGCCCCTTCCCTAAGGCTCTTTTACTTTGTAATATAGCCATAGAGAGCTTAGATTGTGTTTATTGTGAAATTATTTTTGGTTCACTTCACATATTTTTTCTTTGGTCTTTTTGAAGTGTTTTGAAAGAGTACTCTTGTGGGCTTTTAGTTTGTAAAGGTGTGTTTAAAGAAATAACAAGACCTACATTTTACTATCACTCTCCTAGAATTGAATAGCCAAGTAATGGATAATTCTGGTTTTCTTTCTTAAGCTTATATGTGAAACTTAATTTCTATTATGCAGTAGTTCCTATGGATATTTCCTGTCCTGTACTAAAACCAAGTCTCTTTTTAATTTTTGTCCTACAATTCTCATTCTAGAAGGTGGTCATTTGTTTTATGAAAACCTCATTTCTATATTTTGTCCCATTGAAGTGTTTGAATATGAATAACTGAAGACCTTCAAAATTATAACATTACCCAGTATCTATTTTTTGAGACAAAACTGTATTATCCTGGTCAGGCAGTCTGTAAAGATTATAGGCTACCAACTTTATTAGCACATTTTAAATTTTCAAAATGGAGCTAGAACACATGTGACCTAATTTAGTCCTCTTTGCCTCCTTCTGTTTCCTTTAGTCAGTCACCAGGTACTTTAGATTCTACCTTGGAAAAGTATTTGAATAATATCTAACTTTTATGCTGGATACTCTTCTAAGCCCGTATCTCCACATTTAATCGTTATGATAACCTCAAGAGATAGGTGCTATTTTTATCACCTTTTTGCAGATGGGAAAATTTAATGGCAGAAAGACTAAGTATTTTACCCAAAGATGCATAATCTTTCTAAGATTAAAGTTTCAAAATATAAGGAAAAGATGTGAATATTTGAATAGAAGTGATATGATTGGTATCCAAAGTAGGATAATGGAGAGGATAAATAGTGGAGCCTAGATTCTAACTCAGGTAGTCTGCCTCCAGAACCCATGTTATTAATCAATACACTTGTCTATCCTTTTCTCTATATATCCATCATTGCTACCATAGACTAGGTCCTTATTTCCTCTTAAGTATTTTTTTGCCTTCTTGTTCTTTTCCTTGCAATTCGTTCTGTTCATCTTGATTAAATAGATATGCCTAGACCACCACTTCATTCATACCATTATCTTTTCCAGGAATAAGTCATGATTCCAAATTGCCTATTCAATCAAGTCTCAAATCTTGTCCCTGTTACTCAGGTTTCTCTAGAATTTGGGTCCTCTTCATTATCCAGTCTGATTTTCTACTGTTCACCAACATGAATCCTTTGCTCTAGTCAGGTGAATGGTTGGACAAAACTTGATCTCATTCATACTTGTATGTTAGTACTACTACTTGGAATGTTCTTGTATCAGTTAGGATTCTGTGTTACAAGTGATGAAAAAATCAACTTAAACTTTCTTTAACAATAAAGGGAATTTATTAGCTCATATAACTAAAAAACCCAGAGATAATACTGGCTTTAGCCAATGCTCAAACTAATGGCTTATGATATTACGAGGGATCCAGGTTCACTCTGAATCTCCCCTACTCTGCTTTCAGTGGTATCCGTAATATCTCTTAGGGACCACATAGTAGTTCTTGGGCAGCTCCAGGCTCGCCTCACCACACGTATGTGATTTGGTTTTAAATGGCTGTAAGCTTTGCATCCTCATACTATACCATTCGGGGAAGAGAGAATCTGTGTCCCAGCATTCTCATAAAATGTACAGAAATTTATGCTCATAGAATTATTTCAGTGCCTACTTCGGATGATACTGGGACCAGCGAAATTTCAGTGCAATAGTAGATTTAAACTTGGGTTGCATGCCCATCCCTAAGTGAGTCAATAGGGCCAAGAAGACAGAATATCCTGACTGACTTAAGACAATTACACTATACACCTAAGCTAGAGTCAACTGTGCCCAAAGTGCTTGGCTGAGCATGGATGATAGAGTAGTTTTCCAAACAAGAATTAAGTACTATTGCCAGAATAAGAGAGAAGTATAGCTTTTGGGAGGTACTCAGCAAATATGTGTTACAGTTCTCCTCCCTTCCTCTTCAAGAATTCGAATTGTATCTTTTCTTTGATGTACAACTTAATTTTGCTCACTGTGGCTCATACTGATCTCTTCTCTGGAGCCATATCCAAAAACCCAGTGCCATCGAGTCGATTCCGCCTCATAGCCACCCTATACCCATATAGCAGGTACCATATAGAGTACTCTGTACTTGGATTTCCCCTACCTGTTTGTCAGTTTGTTGTACTGTGGTGGCTTGGTGTTTCTGTGATGCTGGAAGCTATGCCACTGGTATTTCAAGTACCAGCAAGGTCACCCAAACTAAGAGCTTCCAAACTAAGACAAACTAGGAAGAAAGGCCTGGAAATCTACTTCCAAAAATTAGCCAATGAAAACACTATGCATCATAATAGAACATTGAGTCACTTGCTTTGGGCATGTCATCGGTGGGATCAATTGCTGGAGGAAGACATCATGTTTGGCGAAGCAGAGGGCCAACGGGGGCAAGGGAAACCTTTGACGAGATGGATTGGCACAGGCCTGCAATGATGGACGCAAAAATACCAGCAATTGGGAGATGACATTCTACTGTGCATGGGGTCACCATGAGCCAGAGTCAACTTGATAGTAGCTAACATACTTGGATTTATCCCATTTTGATGGTTTATATATTTAGAACTTGTGAACTCAACAAAATTATAAGTTTATTTAGGACACAGACTATATCTTCTAACTTTGTGTAACCCCCATAGCATTTAAGAACATTTCTGGGCATATAGTCAGTGCTAGACAAGTACTTGTTCATTTGAGTTCTTGACTTGTTAAGTATAGCCATTTTGTTCATTTTGGTCATCCTCAAGATTGATGCTGATTGCTTTGGTTCACTCAGTCATTTGACTATCCACATCAATCACGAGAATAACCACAGTAAATGGATTGTGCACTTATAGATATAGCCCTGTGGATAAATCGTACATATCTGTATGTACCCAAATCATGCTCCATAGTTTAGTGTATTTTTTTAAATAACTTTTATTGTACTTTAAGTGAAAGTTTACAAATCAAGTCAGTCACATATAAGCTTATATACACCTTACTCCATACTCCCACTTACTCTCCCCCAATGAGTCAGCCAGCTCCCTCCTTCCACTCTCTCCTTTCGTGACAATTTTGCCAGCTTCTAACCCTCTCTACCCTCCTATCTCCCCTCAAGACAGGAGATGCCAACACAGTCTCAAGTGTCCACCTGATACAAATAGCTCACTCTTCGTCAGCATCTCTCTCCAACCCATTGTTCAGTCCCTTCCATGTCTGATGAGTTCTCTTCGGGAATGTTTCCTGTCCTGGGCCAACAGAAGGTTTAGGGACCATGACTGCCGGGCTTCCTCTAGTCTCAGTCAGACCATTAAGTCTGGTCTTTTTGTTCGTATCTACTAACTAATCAATAAATAACCCTCTCCCACCCTCCCTCCCCGCCTCGTAACCACAAAAGTATGTGTTCTTCTCAGTTTATACTATTTCTCAAGATCTTATAATAGTCTTTTTTTTATAATAGTGGTCTTATACAATATTTGTCCTTTTGCCTCTGACTAATTTCACTCAGCATAATGCCTTCCAGGTTCTTCCATGTTATGAAATGTTTCACAGATTCGTCACTGTTCTTTATCGATGTGTAGTATTCCATTGTGTGAATATACCACAATTTATTTACCCATTCATCCGTTGATGGACACCTTGGTTGCTTCCAGCTTTTTGCTATTGTAAACAGAGCTGCAATAAACATGGGTGTGCATATATCTGTTCGTGTAAAGGCTCTTATCTCTCTAGGGTATATTCCGAGGAGTGGGATTTCTGGGTTGTATGGTAGTTCTATTTCTAACTTTTTAAGAAAACGCCAGATAGATTTCCAAAGTGGTTGTACCATTTTACATTCCCACCAGCAGTGTATAAGAGTTCCAGTCTCTCCGCAGCCTCTCCAACATTTATTATTTTGTGTTTTTTGGATTAATGCCAGCCTTGTTGGAGTGAGATGGAATCTCATCGTAGTTTTAATTTGCATTTCTCTAATGGCTATGATCGAGAGCATTTTCTCATGTATCTGTTAGCTGCCTGAATATCTTCTTTAGTGAAGTGCGTGTTCATATCCTTGGCCCACTTCTTGATTGGGTTGTTTGTCTTTTTGTGGTTGAGTTTTAACAGAATCATATAGATTTTAGAGATCAGGCGCTGGTCAGAGATGTCATAGCTGAAAATTCTTTCCCAATCTGTAGGTGGTCTTTTTACACTTTTGGTGAAGTCTTTAGATCAGCATAGGTGTTTGACTTTTAGGAGTTCCCGGTTATCTGGTTTCTCTTTGTCATTTTTGGTGATGTTTTGTATTCTGTTTATGCCTTGTATTAGGGCTCCTAAGGTTGTCCCTATTTTTTCTTCCATGATCTTTATCGTTTTAGTCTTTATGTTTAGGTCTTTGATCCACTTGGAGTTAGTTTTTGTGCATGGTGTGAGGTATGGGTCCTGTTTCATTTTTTTGCAAATGGATATCCAGTTATGCGAGCACCATTTGTTAAAAAGACTATCTTTTCCCCAATTAACTGACACTGGGCCTTTGTCAAGTATCAGCTGCTCATATGTGGATGGATTTATATCTGGGTTCTCAATTCTGTTCCATTGGTCTATGTGCCTGTTGTTGTACCAGTACCAGGCTGTTTGGACTACTGTGGCTGTATAATATGTTCTAAAATCAGGTAGAGTGAGGCCTCCCACTTTGTTCTTCTTTTTCAGTAATGCTTTATTTATCCGGGGCTTCTTTCCCTTCCATATGAAGTTCGTGATTTGTTTCTCCATCACATTAAAAAATGTCATTGGAATTTGGATTGGAAGTGCATTGTATGTATAGATGTCTTTGGGTAGAATAGACATTTTTACTATGTTAAGTCTTCCTATCCATGGGCAAGATATGTTTTTCCACTTATGTAGGTCGTTTTAGGTTTCTTGCACTAGTGCTTTGTAGTTTTCTTTGTATAAGTCTTTTACATCTTTGGTAAGATTTATTCCTAAGTATTTTATGTTCTTGGGGGCTACTGTGAATGGTATTGATTTGGTGATTTCCTCTTCGATGTTCTTTTTGTTGATGTAGAGGAATCCAAGTGTTTTTGTATGTTTATCTTATAACCTGAGACACTGCCAAACCCTTCTATTAGTTTCAGTGGTTTTCCGGAGGGTTCCTTAGGGTTTTCTGTGTATAAGATCATGTCATCTGCAAACAGAGATAATTTTACTTCCTCCTTGCCAATCCAGATGCCTTTTATTTCTTTGTCTAGCCTAATTGCTCTGGCTAGGACCTCTAGCACAGTGTTGAATAAGAGCGGTGATAAAGGGCATCCTTGTCTGGTCCCCGTTCTCAAGGGAAATGCTTTCAGGCTCTCTCCATTTAGAGTGATGTTGGCTCTTGGCTTTGTATAGATGCCCTTCATTATGTTGAGGAATTTTCCTTCAATTCCTATTTTGCTGAGAGTGTTTATCAGAAATGGGTATTGGACTTTGTCAAATGCCTTTTCTGCATCAGTTGATAAGATCATGTGGTTTTTGTCTTTTGTTTTATTTATATGGTGGATTACATTAATGGTTTTTCTAATATTGAACCAGCCTTGCATGCCTTGTATAAATCCCACTTGGTCGTGGTGGATTATTTTTTTGATATGTTGTTGAATTCTATTGGCTAGAATTTTGTTGAGGATTTTTGCATCTATGTTAATGAGGTATATACGTCTGTGATGTTCTTTTTTGTGATGTCTTTACCTGGTTTTGGTATCAGGGATATGGTGGCTTCATAGAATGAGTTAGGTAGTATTCCATTATTTTCTATGCTTTGAAATACCTTTAGTAGTAGTAGTGGTGTTAACTCTTCTCTGAAAGTTTGGTAGAAGTCTGCAGTAAAGCCGTCCGGGCCAGGGCTTTTTTTTGTTGGGAGTTTTTTGATTACTGTTTCAATCTCTTTTTTTTTGGGTCTATTTAGTTGTTCTACTTCTGATTGTGTTAATTTAGGTAGGTAGTGTTCTTCTAGGAATTCATCCATTTCTTCTAGGTTTGCAAATTTGTTAGAGTACAATTTTTCATAATAATCTGATATGATTCTTTTCATTTCAGTTGGGTCTGTTGTGATGTGGCCCATCTCGTTTCTTATTCGGGTTATTTGTTTCCTGTCCTGTATTTCTTTAGTCAGTCTGGCCAATGGTTTATCAATTTTGTTAATTTTTTCAAAGGACCAGCTTTTGGCTTTGTTAATTCTATCAATTGTTTTTCTGTTCTCTAATTCATTTAGTTCAGCTCTAATTTTTATTATTTGTTTTCTTCTGGTGCTTGATGGGTTCTTTTGTTGCTCACTTTGTATTTGTTCAAGTTGTCAGGACAGTTCTCTGATTTTGTCTCTTTCTTCTTTTTGTATGTGTGCATTTATCGATATAAATTGACCTCTGAGCACTGCTTTTGCTGTGTCCCAGAGGTTTTGATAGGAAGTGTTTTCATTCTCGTTGCATTCTATGAATTTCTTTATTCCCTCCTTAATGTCTTCTATAACCCACTCTTTTTTTCAGCAGGGTATTGTTCAGTTTCCAAATATTTGATTTCTTTTCCCTAATTTTTGTGTTACTGATTTTTACTTTCATGGCCTTGTGGTCTGAGAAGATGCTTTGTAATATTTCGATGTTTTGGATTCTGCAAAGGTTTGTTTTATGACCTAATATGTTGTCTGTTCTAGACAATGTTCCATGTGCGGTGGAAAAAAAAGTATACTTTGCAGCAGTTGAGTGGAGTGTTCTGTATAAGTCAATGAGTTCAAGTTGGTTGATTGTAGCAGTTAGGTCTTCCGTGTCTCTATTGAGCTTCTTACTGGAAGTCCTGTCCTCCGAAAGTGGTGTGCTGAAGTCTCCTACTATAATTGTGGAGGTGTCTATCTCACTTTTCAGTTCTGTTAAAGTTTGTTTTATGTATCTTGCAACCCTGTCATTGGGGGCATAAATATTTAATATGGTTATATCTTCCTGGTCAATGGTCCCTTTAATCATTATGTAGTGTCCTTCTTTATCCTTTGTGGTGGATTTAACTTTAAAGTCTGTTTTGTCAGAAATTAATATTGCTACTCCTGCTCTTTTTTGATTGTTGTTTGGTTGATATATTTTTTTCCATCCTTTGAGTTTTCATTTGTTTGTGTCTCTAAGTCTAAGGTGTGTCTCTTGTAGGCAGCATATAGATGGATCGTGTTTCTTTATCCAGTCTGAGACTCTCTGTCTCTTTATTGGTGCATTTAGTCATTTACTTTCAGTGTAATTATACATAATTTTTTATGTGTTTAGTGCTGTCATTTTGATGCCTTTTTATGTGTGTTGTTGACAATTTCATTTTTCCACTTACTTTTTTGTGCTGAGACGTTTTTCTTTGTGAATTGTGTGTTCCTCATTTTCATAGTATTTGACTTTATGTTTGCTGGGTTGTTATGTTTTTCTTGGTTTTTATTTTGAGTTATGGAGTTGTTATACCTCTTTGTGGTTACCTTAATATTTACCCGTATTTTTCTAAGTTAAAACCTAACTTGTATTGTCCTATATCGCCTTGTTTCCCTCTCCATATGGCAGTTCTATGCCTCCTGTATTTAGTCCCTCTTTTTGATTATTGTCATCTTTTACATATTGACTTCAATGATTCCCTGTTTTAAGCATTTTTTTCTTTTTAAAATTAATCTCAGTTTGTTTTTTGATTTCCCTATTTGAGTTGACATCAGGATGTCCTGTTCTGTGACCTTGTGTTGTGCTGGTATCTGATATTATTGGTTTTCTGACCAAACAATTTCCTTTAGTATTTCTTGTAGCTTTGGTTTGGTTTTTGCAAATTCTCTAAGCTTGTGTTCATCTGTAAATGTTTTAATTTTGCTTTCATATTTGAGAGAGAGTTTTGCTGGATATATGATCCTTGGCTGGCAGTTTTTGTCCTTCAGTGCTCTATGTCGTCCCATTGCCTTCTTAACTGCATGGTTTCTGCTGAGTAGTCTGAACTTATTCTTATTGATCCTCCTTTGTAGGAGACCTTTCTTTTATCCCTGGCTGCTTTTAAAATTTTCTCTCTATCTTTGGTTTTGGCAAGTTTGATGATAATATGTCTTGGTGATTTTCTTTTTGGATCAATCTTAAATGGGGTTCAATGAGCATCTTGGATAGATATCCTTTCGTCTTTCATGATGTCAGGGATGTTTTCTTTTAACAGATCTTCAAATATTCCTTCTGTATTTTCTGTTATCCCTCCCTGTTCTGGGATTCCAATCACATGCAAGTTATTCTTCTTGATAGAGTCCCACATGATTCTTAGGGTTTCTTCATTTTTTTTTAATTCTTTTATCTGATTTTTTTCAGCTATATCGGTGTCAATTCCCTTGTCCCGTAGATCCCCCACCGTGCATTCCAATTGCTTGAGTCCGCTCCTCTGACTTCTATTGAGTTATCTAATTCTGTAATTTTACTGTTAATCTTTTGGATTTCTGAATGGTGTCTTTCTGTGGATTCTTGCAGCTTATTAATTTTACCACTATGTTCTTGAATAATCTTTTTGAGTTCTTCAACTGCTTTATCAGTGTGTTCCTTTGCTTTTTCTGTAGATTGCCTTATTTCATTTCTGAGGTCATCCCTGATGTCTTGAAGCAGTCTGTAAATTAGTTTTTTATATTCTGTATCTGGCAATTCCAGGATTGTATCTTCGTTTGGGAAAGATTTTGATTCTTTGGTTCGGGGAGTTGTAGAAGCAATCATGGTCTGCTTCTTTATGTGGTTTGATAGCGACTGGGTCTCCGAGCCATCTCTAAGATATTGTAATGATTTATTCTATATTTGCTCACTGAGTCTTATCTTGTTTTGTTTTCTCTCAATATACGTAGATGGGCTAATAGATTGCGCTGTCTTGATTGTTGTAGTCCTTGAATCACTTATGTCCTATTACCAGCTGGTTTGAGCTGTTACCAGATATATAAGCCTAAGAGTCCATTCACTATTCTTGAGTAGAATCTGATTTTGGGTCATCAAGTGTGAGGTGCAGACTGTCATCTATCCATCCAGGGAAGTAGTGGTGATAGTTGTGTGCACCAGATTCTAGTAGAAGCAGGGTTTCACACTCTAGGGGGGGAAGGATGCTGACAGGCTTCCCCCAAGTGCCAGTGAGGTAGGTGTGTCTCTATTCCTAAAGCACTTTAGTGGGTGTGCTCTGCAGCTGTACCTTAGGCCCCCAATGCAAGTACCTCTACAGATTGGTAGGTGTACCCTCCTTAGACCCCTAAGGCCAGAGGCTAGGTTTTCTGGGGGGAGCTTCAGCCCTCAGTTCCCTGATGTGGGTCAGTGAGGGCTCTGTTGAATATGCAGAGATATCAGACCTGGGAAACTTGTCTTTCCAGTAATCTGCTAAAACAATTACAGTCAGATCCATATCAGAAATGCCTTTGCATTATAATAGCCACCTTGTTCCCTGTAGGGATGAAAGCCCAAGACTGTGGATCACATATGTTTGGCTGGAGCTGGTTCTGTGTTTTTAGTCCAATTAGGGAAGGATTTTTCGTCCCTGGGTTTTTTGTAGCTGCTTCTCTCAGGCCAGGAGAATGGGTTAGGAAAAGACCAAAAAAAAAAAAAAAAGAAAAGAAAAACCGCAGTGCACTTCACTCTCTGGCTTAGGAAATTCCAGTGTTAATGAAGCTGCCTGTGACGGGGAGGGGAGAGTTCAGATAAATTGGAGAGAGTAGCACCCCGGAATATAGGCAAAGTTACTTATCTTGCTTGGGATGACTGTTTTATCTGAGATTCCCACCCAAGGGGCGTTTTGACTGTGTGTGCTGGCTGGGTAGAGATTGCCCCCGAGGGTCAGGCCTGCGTCCTGTGCTTGTGCTGTCTCAGAAGCCATGGTCAGTTCCTCCGCTCTCAGTCCAGAGCCCAGTGCCAAGGTTCCCCGGCTGGGACGCCGCACTCCCGGCTCCAAAACCAGTCACTGCCTCCAGTTGACTTCTCCTCTTGTCAGCCGCGTCTCTGCGCTGCCTGCATGCACTGGCTGTGCTTCCCCCGAGGTCACTTCTGGGGGCTAGGGCTGCGTCCCATATTTGCGCCGTCTCAGGATGCTGTGATCAACTCCCCTGCGCCCAGTCCAAAGCCCGGTGCCAAGGTTTTCTGACTGGGACGCTGGCTCCAGTTTCCGAAAACAGTCACTGCTTCCCTGTGGTTGTTCGTTCTCAGTCTCTGTCACTCAGGTCAACTCTTTAGATCTGTGTTTGATGGTCAGGGTTCATAGATTGTCATGTATGTGATCGATTCACTTGTTTTTCCGAGTCTTTGTTGCAAGAGGAATCCGAGGTAGCTTCTACCTAGTCAGCCCTCTTGGCGCCGCCTGTAGTTTAGTGTATGTTTTTGAAGATGTATCTTTTTATTTAGCTATGCCAACTATTTAAACCATCTCTATGGAAAATGTTCTCTAATAATTTGTGACATCTGAGTTACTGGTAAGTGCTTTCCATTTTTTGGTGTTTACTTGTATTAACTATTGTACCCTATTTGGTGTGCATCTACCTTAACCTTTTTCTATTTTGTTTTATTACATTTTTCATGTCCCATAATCAAACTTCTGAAAAACAGCATTAGCTACATTGAGTGCAGTTCATCTTGTACAAATAATCCACTAGTAGCCTGACTTCCCCTAAGTGGAACACTCAAATTTTCCTGCTAATCTATGAAACTCTTATTTTCCTGTTAAGAAAATTAATTGGTTCCCAAAGAGTTGTCTTGTCCTGTCTTTTTAAGATTAAAATTTCAAATACTGATGAAAAACTGATGTAGAGTAACGGAGAGGGTAAGGTTGAAGTCAGAAGACCTCAATTAGAGTCCCGATTGTACTCTTCATTAACTGTATGATTTTTGGTGAGTTCATTTAACATTATGTGAACATTGGTTTCCTCCTTAGTAAAATGGAGAAAATGATATGTACCCAACAGGATGTGGGAGGATAGTGTGAGTCAATAGGCTTTGGAAACTTTCACGCACTCCACAAAATTTAGTATGTGTAATTATAGCAAAGGAAATTTTGGAGAATGACCTTTTAAAAAGGTACAACTGATTATGTCATCCCCTTGAAAGGTTTCTTATTGTGCTTATGGGTATCATTATATCTGTAAGGTCCAGCATGACCTGGCTGCAATCTCTCCATCTTCATTTTCCTTCACATTCCTCCCCACTCCCCACTCCATTCTAGGCATATTCCTCCTCACTCACTACATTCTAGGTTTTTTAAGCCTTTCAAGCTTTTTCCTACTTCATGAAATTTGCACAACCTAGACCTCTTCCTGGAGTAGTATTCTCTGCAACTCTTCACCTAGCTGTTGTTACTCCCCCTCAGTCTTCTGGTTGCAACTGATATTTCACTCTTTCATGAAGGCAGGGAATATGTCTGTTTTGTTCATTGCTGTATTAGGTGTTCAATAAATATTATTGCCTGACTGAATGAATGATACGTTATTTACCTCCATCTCCACTAAATTATAATTTGTCTTACATTGATATAAGCATAATTTTTCATTTTGTGTAAGTTAGAAACCAAGTCATAAAATATACCTGTTAAATAATTTTAAGGTTTTTAAAATATTTATTTTAAAGCAAAACACAGAAATCTTCAAGTTAACTGGAGGTAAGCTCAAAAGTGGCTGTCGTTAGGTGCCCTCTAGTAGGTTCCAACTCATAAAGACCCTGTGTACCACAGAACGAAACACTGCCCTGTCCTGCGCCATGCTCGCAATCGTTATGCTTGAGCCCATTGTTGCAGCCACTGTGTCATTCCATCCCATTGAGGGTCTTTCTCTTTTTTGATGACCCCCTACTTTACCTGGCATGGTGTCCTTCTTCAGGGACTGATACCTCCTGATAACATGTCACATAAAGTATGTGAGATGTAGTCTCACCATCCTTGCTACTAAGGAGCATTCTGATTGTACTTCTTCCAAGAAGGATTTGTTCATTCTTTTGGTAGTCCGTGGTATAGTCAATATTCTTCACCAGCACCACAATTCAAAGGTGTCAATTCTTCTTCGGTTTTCCTTATTCATTGTGCAGCTTTCACATGCATATGATGCGATTGAAAATAATATGACTTGGGTCAGGTGCACCTTAGTCTTCAAGGTGACATCTTTGCTTTTCAAAACTGTAAAGAGGTTCTTTGCAACAGATTTGCCCAATGCAATGCGTCTTTTGATTTCTTGACTGCTGCTTCCATGGCTGTTGATTGTGGACCCAAGTAAGATGAAATCCTTGACAACCTCAATCTTTTCTCCATTTATCATGATGTTGATTATTGGTCCAGTTGTGAGGACTTTTGTTTTCTTTATGTTGAAGTGTGATCCATACTGAAGGCTGTGGTCTTTGATCTTCATCAGTAAGTGCTTCAAGTCCTCTTCACTCTCTGCAAGCCAAGTTGTGTTATCTGCATAACACAGGTTGTTAGATGAGTCTTCCTCCAATCCGGATGCTCCTTTCTTCTTCATATAGTCCAGCTTCTCAGATTATTTGCTCAGCGTACAGATTGAATAGCTATGGTGAAAGGATACAACCCTGATGCACACCTTTCCTGACTTTAAACCGTGAAGTATCCCCTTGTTTTGTTCGAATGAGTGCCTCTTGATCTATGTACAGGTTCCTCATGAGCACGATTAAGTGTTCTGGAATTCCCATTCTTCAGAATGTTATCCATAATTTGTTTTGATCCACACAGTCAAATGCCTTTGCATAGTAAATAAAACACAGGTAAACATCCTTCTGATATTCTGTGCCTTTAGCCAGGATCCATCTGACATCAGCAATGATATCCCTGGTTCCATGTCCTCTTCTGAATCTGGCCTGAATTTCTGGCAGTTCCCTATCAATGTACTGCTGCAGCCCCTTTTGGATGATCTTCAGCAAAAATTTTGCTTGCATGTCATGTTAATGATATTGTTGCGATAATTTCTGAATTCAGTTGGATCACCTTTCTTGGGAATAAGCATAAATATGGATCTCTTCCAGTCGGTTGTCCAGGTAGATGTCTTCCAAATTTCTAGGCGTTGACGAGTGAGTACTTCCAGCACTGCCTCCATTTGTTGAAACATCTCAATTGATATTCCCTTAATTTCTGGAGCCTTGTTTTTCACCAGTGTCTGCAGTGCAGCTCGGACTTCTTCCTTCAGCACCATCAGTTTCTGATCATATGCTACCTCTTGAAATGGTTGAGCATCGTCTCTGTGTATTCCTTCCATATTCTTTTGATGCTTCCTGTGTCGTTTAATATTTTCCCCATAGAATCCTTCCCGACTGCAACTCAAGGTTTGAATGTTTTCTTCAGTTCTTTCAACTTGAGAAATGCCAAGCGTGTTCTTTAGTTTTGGTTTTCTATCTCCGACTCTTTGCACGTGTCATTATAATACTTTGTCTTCTCAAGCCACCTTTTGAAATCTTCTATTCAGTTCTTCTACTTCATCCGTTTTTTCATTTGCTTTAACTGCTTGATGTTCAAGAGCAAATTTCAGAGTCTCTTCTGACATCCATTTTGGTCTTTTCTTTCTTTTTAGTGACCTCTTGTGTTTTTCATGTATGATGTCCTTGATGTCATTCCACAACTCGTCTAGTCTTCGGTTATTAGTGTTCAAGGCGTCAGATCTATTCTTGACATGGTCTCTAAATTCAGGTGGGATATACTCGAGGTCGTACTTTGGCTCTTGTGGATTTGTTCTACTTTTCTTCAGTTTCAGCTTGAACTTGCATGCAAGCAATTGATGGTCTGTTCTACAGTTGGCCCCTGGCCTTGTTCTGGCTGATGATTGAGCTTTTCCATCATCTCTTTCTACAGATGTAGTCAATTTGATTTCTGTGTGTTCCATCTGGCGAGGTCCATGTGTATAGTCACCGTTTATGTTGGTGAAAGAAGGTATTTGCAATGAAGATGTCCTTGGTCTTGCAAAATTGTGTCATGCAATCTTCGGCATTGTTTCTCTCACCAAAGCCGTATTTTCAACTACTGATCATTCTTCATTTCCAACTTTTGCGTTCCAATCACCAGTATCAGTGCATCCTGATTGTTTGTTCGATCAATTTCAGACTGCAGAAACTGATAAAAATCTTCAGTTTCTTCGTCTTTGGCCTTAGTGGTTGGTGCGTAAATTTGAATAGTAGTCATATTAACTGGTCTTCCTTATATGTGGATGGATATTATCCTATCACTGACAGCGATGTACATTAGAACAAATCTTGAAATGTTCTTTTTGACAATGAATGCAGCGCCATTCCTCTTCAAGTTGTCATTCCCAGCATAATAGACCATATGATTGTCCAATTCAAAATGGCCAGTACCAGTCCATTTCAGCTCACTAACTCTTAGGATATCGATCTTTATGCCTTCCATTTCATATTTGACGACTTCCAATTTTCCTAGAGTCATGCTTCGTACACTCCATGTTCTGATTATTAATGGATGTTTGCAGCTGTTTCTTCTCATTTTGAGTCATGCCACATCAGCAAATGAAGGTCCTGAAAGCTTGACTCCATCCATGTCATTAAGGTCGACTCTATTTTGAGGAGGCAGCTCTTCCCCAGTTGTATTTGAGTACCTTCCAACCTGGGAGGCTCATCTTCCAGCACAATATCAGACAGTGTTTTGCTGCTATTCATAAGGTTTTCACTGGCTAATTCTTTTAAGATGTAGACTGCTAGGTCCTTCTTCCTAGTCTGTCTTAGTCTGGAAGCTCAGCTGAAACCTGTTTGCCATGGGTGACCCTGCTGGTATCTCAATACCAGTGGCTTAGCTTCCAGCATCACAGCAACACACAAGTCTCCACAGTACGACAAACTGGCAGATGTGTGGGGAAAGCTCAAGTAATAATAGTTAAAGACCTATACTGAAAAAGCTTCCTGCCTTGAAGACTTTATTTATTTTATTGTGCTTTAGGTGAAAGTTTACAGCTCAAGTTAATTTGTCATCCAAAAATTTATATACATATTTTTTTGTGGTATTGGTTACAGTCCCCACAATGTGAGAGTATGCTCCCCCTTTCCACTCTGGGTTCCCTTTGTGCATTCATCCAGTTCCTCTTCTTCCTTCCTTTTCTTCATGCTTTTGGACAGGATCTGCCCATTTGGTCTCGTGTATTTGATTGAACTAAGAAGCACATTCCTCATGTATGTTATTTTTTGTTCTATAGACCTGTCTAATCTTTGTCTGAAAGGCGGGTTTTGGGAATGGTTTCAGTTCTGGGTTAGTAGAGCGTCAGGGGCCCCAGTTTTGGGGGTTCCTCCAGGCTCTGTCAGACGATTAAGTCTGGTCTTTTTACGTGAATTTGAATTCTGTTCTGCATTTTTCTCCAGCTCTGTCCCGGACTGTCTGTTGTGTTCCCCATCAGGTCAGTTGTTGGTGTTAGCCGGGCACCATCTAGTTCTTCTGATCTCAGGCTGGTGGAGTCTCTGGTTCATGTGGTCCTTTAGTCCTTTGGGCTAGTATTTTCCTTGTGTCTTTGGTTTTCTTCATTCTCCTTTGCTTCAGATGAGATGGGACCAATAGATGTATCTTAGATGGTCACTCGCAGGCTTTTGAGACTCCAGACACTACTATCCGAAGTGGGATGTAGAACATTTTTTTAATGAACTATGTTGTGCCAATTGACCTAGATGTCCCCAGAGACTCTGGTCACCAGCTCCCAGCCCCAGCTACTCAATCCCTCAAAGCGTTTGGTTGTGTCTAGGAAACGTCTATGCTTTTGTTTTGGTCCAGTTGTGCTGACTTCCTCTATATTGTGTGCTGTCCCTCCCTTCACCGAAGTTGACCCCTGTCTACTATCTAGTTAGTGATTTCTCCTTCCCCTCTCTCCCCACACTTATAACCATCAAACAATGCTTTTTTCTTTGTGTAAACTTTTTCTTGAGCTCCTATAATAGTGGTCTCATACAATATTTGTCCTTTTGTGACTGACTCATTTCACTCAGCATAAGCCCTCCAGATTCATCCATGTCGTAAGATGTTTTGAGGATTCATCATTGTTCTTTATCATTGTGTAGTATTCCTTTGCGTGTATGTATCATAATTTGTTTATCCATTCATCTATTATGGGCATTTAGGTTGTTTCCATGTCTTGAAGACTTTAAAGGAAATAAAGCCTTAAGGCTTAAATTTGAAAGAGTTGCACAGGTTAATAAAGAACCTTTAAATACAGAGTGGAGAACCTACTTCCAAACGCCATTACACAGTAATCTTTGTTATATGGGACATGTAAGAGTCATATTTGTTTTATATTTCTCCCAAACATCTAAAGATTTCTGCTTTTTAATGCTGTACTTTCTTCCATAAAATCTTCTTGTTTCACTTTTGATATTTTACAGATATTTTTCTACAAGTATCACGCATTCATGAAAGAGAAAAAGTATGGGCAAATATAGATAAGAAAAAAAATTAAAATCACCCATAAAACTACCACCTGACATAAACCACTATTAACATTGTTGTGGTTAATCAACTGGCCTTTTAAATGAACATGTACACATATGGATAAGTATGAAATGAGATCATATTATATATAATTATTTGTGATAAGCTTTTTTGTTACTTAAAAATATATTATGTGATGCAGGGACAACTAGAATTCCAAATGCAAAATAGTGGAGACAGATCCATACCTCACATCATATACAAAAATTAATTCAATATGGATTAATGACCTAAATGTAAGAACTAAAACCATAAAACTCTTAGAACAAAACATAGGGGTAATGCTTTGGGACCTCATTTTCAACAGTGGGTTCTTAGATATGACACCAAAAACACAAGCAACCAAAATACAAAATAGATAAATTGGACTTCATCAAAATTAAAACCAAAGCACTTTATCAACAAAGTGAAGAGACAGTCTTACAGAATGGGAGAAAATATTTGGGATCTGTGTATCTGATACGAATTTAATATCTAGAATATATAAAGAAATCCTACCACTCAACAGCAAAAAGGCAAACAACCCAATCAAAAAATGAGCCAACGACTTGAATAGATATTTCTCTAAAGAAGATACACAAATAGCCAACAAGCACATGAAAAGTGGTAAACATCATTAGTCATTAAGGAAATACAAATCAAAACCACAGTGAAAGATCACTTCACCCCCACTAGGATGACTATTATCAGAAAACAAGTGCTGGTGAGGATGTGGAGAAATTGGAAGCCTCATCCAGTGCTTGTGGGATTGTAAAATGGTGTAGCCACTGTGGAAAACAGTTTGATGGGCTCTCAGAAAATTAGAGAATTACCATATGACCAAGCAATTCTACTTCTATGTATTTACCAAAAATACTTGGAAGTAGGAATGCAGACAGATACTTGTACACTGATGTTCATTGCAGCCTTATTCACAATAGCCAAAAGGTGGAAACAACCCAAATGCCAGTCAACAGATGAACGAATAAACAAAATGTGGTATATCCACACAATGGAATAGTACTCAGCCATAAAGAGAAATAAAGTTCTGATACATGGTATGATATGCGTGAACCTTGGAAATACTATGCTGAGTGAAAAAAGCCAGACATAAAACGACAAATATTCTATGATCCCATCTACATGAAATATCTAGAATAGGCAAATGCATGGAGATCAAAGTTTATTAGTGGTTACCAGGAATGGGTGAAAGAGGGTTGTTGTTGGTAGGTACCATCGAGTCAGTTCCTACTCATAATGACCTTGTGGTCAACAGAAAGAAGCACTGCCTGGTCCTGCACCATCCTCACAATCATTGCTATGCTTGATCCCATCATAACAGCCACTGTATCCATCCATCTCATTGAGGGTCTTCCTCTTTTTCACTGACCCTCTAATTTATCGAGCATGATATCCTTCTTCAGGGACTAGTCTCTCCTGATAACATGTCCAAAGTACATGAGACAAAGTCTCATCATCCTTGCCTCTAATGTGCATTCTGAGTGTACTTCCTCCAATGCAGATTTGTTTGTTCTTCTGGCAGTCCGTGGTATATTCAATATTCTTCACCAACACCATAATTTAAATGCATCAGTTATTTGATCTTCCTTATTCATTGTCCATGCATATGAGGCTTCTGTTTATCTCTTTTACTTCATCATTTCTTCCATTTGCTTTAGCAGCTCTACAGTCAAGAGCAACTTTCAGAGTCTCTTCTGACATCCATTTTGGTCTTTTCTTTCTTTCCTGTCTTTTTAATAACTTTTTCCTTCATTTATGATGGCCTTGATGCCATCCCATAACTTGTCTAGTCTTTGGTTATTAGGGTTCAGTGCACCAAATCTGTTCTTGAGATGGTCTCTAACTTCAAGTGGGATATACTCAAGGTCATATTTTGGCTCTCATAGACTTGTTTTAATTTTCTTTAGCTTCAGCTTGAGCTTGCATATGAGCAATTGATGGTCTGTTCCACAGTCCGCCCTTGGCCTTGCTCTGACCAATATGATACTGAGCTTCTACACCATCTCTTGCCACAGATGTAGTTGTTTTGACTACTGTGTATTCCGTCTGGCGAGGTCCACGTATGTAGTCACCATTTATGTTGTTGAAAAAAGATATTTGCCATGAAGAGGTCATTGGTCTTGCAAAATTCTGTCATGTGATCGCCAACGTCCTTTCTATCACCAAGGCCATTTTCCAATTATGGATCCTTCTTGTTTATTTCCAACTTTCTCAGTCCAATCACCAATAATTATCAATGCATCTTGATTGCATGTTTGATCAATTTTAGACTGCAGAAGGTAAAAATCTTCAATTTCTTTTTCTCTAGCATTAGTGGTTGGTGCGTAAATATATAATAGCCATATTAACTGGTCTTCTTTGTAGGTGTATGGATATTATCCTATTACTGACAGCGTCCTACTTCTGTATAGATCTCGAAATGTTCTTTTTGACGATGAATGTGACACCATTCCTCTTCAAATTATCATTCCCAGCATAGTAGACCATATGATTGTCTGATTCAAAATGGCCAATACTGGTTCAGTTCAGCTCACTAATGCCTAGGATATCGATCTTTATTTATGCTTTCCATTTCACTTTTTTTTTTATTAACTTTTATTAAGCTTCAAGTGAACGTTTACAAATCCAATCAGTCTGTCACATATAAGTTTACATACATCTTACTCTGTACTCCCACCTGCTCTTCCCCTATTGAGTCAGCCCTTTCAGTCTCTCCTTTCGTGACAATTTTGCCAGCTTCCCTCTCTCTCTATCCTCCCATCCCCCCTCCAGACAAGAGCTGCCAACACACTCTCAAGTGTCCACCTGATATAATTAGCTCACTCTTCATCAGCATCTCTCTCCCACCCACTGACCAGTCCCTTTCATGTCTGATGAGTTGTCTTCGGGGATGGCTCCCGTCCTGTGCCAACAGAAGGTCTGGGGAGCATGGCCACAGGGATTCCTCTAGTCTCAGTCAGACCATTAAGTATGGTCTTTTTATGAGAATTTGGGGTCTGCATCCCACTGATCTCCTGTTCCCTCAAGAGTTCTCTGTTGTGCTCCCTGTCAGGGCAGTCATCGATTGTGGCTGGGCACCAACTAGTTCTTCTGGTCTCAGGATGATGTAGGTCTCTGGTTCATGTGGCCCTTTCTGTCTCTCCATTTCACTTTTGATGACTTCCAATTTTCTTAGATTCATACTTTGTACATTCTATGTTCTGATTATTAACAGATGTTTGCAGCTATTCTCATTTTGAATCATGCCATGTCGCAAATGAGACTATAATAAATGCTTGCGGAGAATTAAAATAGTGACGAGAAGATGGTGAAGGGCTAAATCCTGGCATATATCAACCTTCAGAAGTTCCTCCAAGAAGTACCATCCAGAGGTTGAGAACAAACAGGCAGTAAGGTAGAAACAAAAACAGGAGAATGTTGGAGCACAAATACAAGAGAAGAATATGTTTCCCGAGGGAGGGAGTGGTTATATCTTTACACCATTAAGACTTTCCATTGAGAAACATGATAAGTCTCTGCATTTATTTAAGTCTTCTTTTATTTCTTTTAATAAAATTTTGTGATTTTCTTCGATGAGGTTCTCAGCACACTAAAAAAATACTTAGTTTTTTACTATTATTTTTATTGTCCTTTAGGTGAAAGTTTACAGTGCAAGTTAATTTCTTATACAAAAATTTATACACATTTTGTTATGTGACCCTAGATGCAATCCCTGTAATGTGACAGCACACTTCCACTTTACATCCTAGGTTTCCCGTGTCCATTCAACCAGCTGCTATCCATTTCTGCCTTCTCATTGTGCCTCCAGATAGGAGCTCCCCATTTAGTCTCCTGTATCTACTTGAACTTAAGGAGCACACTCTTCATGAGTATTATTTTATGTTTTATAGTCCAGTCTAATCTTTGTCTGAAGAGTTAGCCTTCAGGAATGGTTTTAGTTCTGGGTTAACAGAGATTCTGGAGGACGTGTCTTTGGGGGTTCCTCTAGTCTCAGTCAGACTGCTAAGTCTGGTCTTTTTACGTGAATTTGAGTTGTGCACCATACTTTTCTCCTGCTCCTTTAGGGAATCTCTGTTGTGTTCCCTGTCAGGGTGGTCATTGGTGGTAGCCGAACACCATCTAGTTCTTCTGGTCTCAGGCTAATGGAGTGTCTTGTTTATGCGGCCCTTTTATCTCTAGGGGTAATATTTTCCTTGTGTCTTTTGTGTTTTTCATTCCCCTTTGCTCCGAGTAGGTTGGACGAATTGATGCATCTTAGATGCCCACTCGAAAGCTTTTAAGACACCAGAGGCCGCTCACCAATGTGGAATGCAGAACACTTTCTTAATAAACTTTGTTAGGCCAACTGACCTAGATGTCTCCTGAAACCATGGTCCCCACCCCTGCTACTCTGTCCCTCCAAGTGTTTGGTGGTGTTCAGGAAACTTCTTAGCTTTTGGGTTCATTCAGTTGCGCTGGCTTCCCTGTATTGTGTGTTGTTCTTGCCTTCACCTAAGATGATTCTTGTCTACTATCTAGTTAGTGAATACCCCTCTCCCTCCCTCCCCACCCTCGTAACCATCAAAGAATGCTTTCTTCTGTGTTTAAACCTTTGCTTGAGTTCTTATAATAGTGGTCTCATACAATATTTGTCCTCTTGTGACTGACTAATTTCACTCAGCATAATGCCCTGCAGATTCATCTATGTTATGAGATGTTTCAAGGATACATCCTTGTTATTTATTGTTGTGTAGTATTCCATTGTGTGAATATACCATAATTTGTTTACCCATTCATCTCTTGATGGGCACCTAGGTTGTTTCCACCTTCTTGCTATTGTGAACAGTGCTGCAGTGAACATGGGTGTGCATATATCTATTTGTGTGACAGTTCTTACTTCTCTTGGATATATTCCAGGGAGTAAGATTGCTAGATTGTATGGTAGTTCTGTTTCTAGCTTTTTAAGGACACGCCAAATTGATTTCCAAAGTTGGTTATACCATTTTACATCCTCCCCACGGTGTATAAGTGTTCCAGTGTCTCCACATCCTCTGAACATTTATTATTTTGTGTTTTTTGGATTAATGGGGAAACTCTGGTGGCATAGTGGTTAAGCCCTACAGCTGCTAACCAAGAGGTTGGCAGTTCAAATCCGCCAGGCACTCCTTGAAAACTCTATGGGGGCAGTTCTACTCTGTCCTATAGGGTCACTATGAGTTGGAATCGAATCGATGGCAGTGGGTTTGGTTTTGGTTTTTGGATTAATGGTAGCCTCACTGGGGTGAGATGATATCTCATTGTAGTTTTGATTTGCATTTCTTTAATGGCTAATGATAGTGAGTATTTCCTCATGTATCTGTTAGCCACCTGAATGTCTTCTTTGGTGAAGTGCCTGTTCATATCTTTTACCCATTTTTTAACTGGGTTATTTGCTTTTTTGTTGTTGAGGTTTTGCGGTATCTTGTAGATTTTAGAGATTAGGCCCTGATCGGATATATCATACTCAAAATTTTTTTCCCCGGTCTATAGGTTGTCTTTTTATTTTTTGGTGAAGTCTTTTGATGAGCATAAGTGTTTGTTTTTAGGAGCTCCCAGTTATCTAGTTTCTCTTCTGGTGTTTGTACATCATTAATTATGCTTTGTATTCTGTTTATGCCATGTATTAGGGCTCCTAGCATTGTCCCTACTTTTTCTTCCATGATCTTCATTGTTTTGGATTTTATATTTAGGTCTTTGATCCATTTTGAGTTAGTTTTTTGCATGGTGTGAGGTATGGTTTTTTTTGTTTGTTTGTTTGTTTTTGCAAATGGATATCAAGTTATGCCAGCACCATTTGTTAAAGAGAGTGTCTTTTCCCCATTTAACTGACTTTGGCCCTTTGTCAAATATCAGCTGCTCATAGGTGGGTGAATTTATGTCTGGATTCTCAATTCTGTTCCATTGGTCTATGTATCTTGTTGTACCAGTACTAGGCTGTTTTAACTACCGTGGCGGTATAATAGGTTCTAAAATCAAGTTATGTGAGGCCTCTCACTTTGTTCTTCTTCTTCAGTAATGCTTTTCTTATCCAAGGCCTCTTCCTTTTCTGTAATGAAGTTGGTGATTTTTTCCTCCATGTCATTAAAAAATGTCGTTGGACTTTGGATCGTGATTGCATTGTATCTGTAGATTGCTTTGGGTAGTTTTGACATTTTCACAGTGTTAAGTCTTCCTATCCATGAGCAAGGTATGTTTTCCCACTTATGTAGGTTTCTTTCTTTTTTTTTTTTTTGCAGTAGTGCCTTGGAGTTTTCTTTGTATAGGTCTTTTAAGTCTCTGGTTAGATTTATTCCTAGGTATTTTATCTTCTTGGGGGCTATTGTAAATGGTATTGATTTGGTGATTTCCTCTTCGATGCTCTCTTTGTTGGTGTAGAGGAATCCAACTGATTTTTGTATGTTTATCTTGTATTCTGATACTTTGCTGAAACCTTCTGTTAGTTCTCTTGTGGATTCTTTTGGGTTTCCTGTGTATAAGATCACATCATCTGCAAATAGGGATACTTTTACTTCTTCCTTACCAATTTGGATGCCCTTGATTTCTTTTTCTTGCATTATTGCTGTAGCTAGAACTTCCAGCACAATGTCGAATAAGAGTGGTGATAAAGGGCATCCTTGTCTGGTTCCCATTCTCAAGGGGAATGCTTTCAGACTCTCTCCATTTAGGATGATGTTGGCTGTTGGCTTTGTGTAAATGCCTTTTATTATGTTGAAGAATTTTCCTTGTATTCCCATTTTGCTGAGAGTTTTTATCATGAATGGGTGTTGAACTTTGTCAAATGCCTTTTCTGCATCAATTGATAGGATCAAATGGTTCTTATCTTTTTTTTTATTTACATGATCGATTACATTGATTGTTTTTCTAATATTGGACTATCCCTGCATACCTGGTATGAATCCCACTTGGTCATGGTGAATTAATTTTTTGATAAATTGTTGAATTCTGTTGGTTAGAATTTTGTTTAGGATTTTTGCATCTATGTTCATCAGGGATATTTGTCTGTAATTTTCTTTTTTTGTGGTGTCTTTACCTGATTTTGCTATCAGGGTTATACTGGCTTCATAGAATGAGTTTGGGAGTATTCCGTCCTTTTCTATGCTCTGAAATACCTTTAGTAGTAGTGGTGTTAACTCTTCTCTGAACATTTGGTAGAATTCTCCAGTGAAGCCGTCAGGGCCAGGGCTTTTTTTGTTTGTTTGGAGTTTTTAAATTACCTTTTCAGTTCTTGTTACAAGTTTATTTAGTTTTTCTACCTTTGTTTGTGTTAGTTTAGGTAGGTAGTGTGTTTCTAGAAATTTGTCCATTTCCTCTAGGCTTTCAGATTTGTTGGAGTACAATTTTCATAGTATTCTGTGATGATTCTTTTTAATTTCTGTTGGGTCTGTGGTGATATCACCCATCTTATTTCTTATTCAGGTTATCTACTTTGTCTCCTGTTTTTCTTTTGTCAGTTTGGCCAATGGTTTACTGATTTTGTTGATGTTTTCAAAGAACCAGCTTTTGGTCTTGTTAGCTCTTTCAATTTTTTTTTGTTCTTTATTTCATTTAATTCTGCCCTAATTTTTATTATTTGCTTTCTTCTGGTGCTCGAGGGCTTCTTTTGCTCCTTTCTATTTCTTTGAGATGAAAAACTACTTAGTTTTGATCTGAATAGAAAAATAGCTCAATTTAGATTTGATCTGAATTTATTTTGCCAAAAGATCCAGTTGCACCTTGATAGTTACATTTTTACCACTGATTACTTGAACATTCTTTATACTTTTTCTATTGTGTATGTGTGTTTTAAAACTAATTTTAGCTCCTTATATGTATAATCAAACTTCGTAGTGAAGGATTTGTTATTTCTTTTGGAATTCAGAAGATCTCTACCCATATGAATTCCTTTAAATGGAAAAATATTTTTAATATTCATAAAAGTAATTTATGTTCACTGTAAGAATATAAGCAGTACAGAAACATATAGTATAAAAAGTTGAAGACTCCACTATTCTTATCTTTAAAAGATATCCCTTGTTTACTGTTTTGTGTTTATCCTTCCATATCTTTTTTCTATGCATACATGAACTTACACATATGGAAGAAAAATATGTAAAACTACATGTTCTGCCATGGAGAGATGCTCACCATAAACTATAAGGGAACAATAGCATGTTGTGATATATACTATTATCCCATTTTGTAGTGAAAAAAATATATATGTGTACATATATATGTATGTATATACATATGCATGCATATATATGAAGAGAACCATGTTTATATATGTGCGTGTATATGTATACACACATATATATTTTTTTCCTTTACAAAATGGGGTAATAATATATATCGCAACATGGTTTCTTTTTTACCCCTGATTACTTGATTACTTTTTCTTTAACTGAGTAGAGATGCACGTAATTGTCCCACTTATTTTATCATTTACGCATGCTTTCTTTTTTTTCTGCACTTAGCATAAGTTGCATGTATCGTGGCCCTTTACCTCTAAATAATGAAGCATATGTTCCTTAAGCACAGGTACCTTCTCTTACATAAGTTCAGTATAGTTTTCTACTTCAGTAAATGTAGTATTGATACAGTACTTTTATCTGATCTCCCACCTGTATTATATTTTTATTAATTGACCCCAAAATGTCTTTTATTGCATTTATTTTTGCTCCAGTAGAGGATCCAATCAAAGGTCAGGTATTTCAGTTAGCTGGCATGTCTCTTTAGTCTTCTTTAATCATGTCTTTGATGACACTGACAATTTTGAAGAATACAGTCCCCTCCCCTCTTTTTAATAGAAGTTCCCTCATTTTAGATTTGTATGATATGTTCTCAGTATTAGATTCAGTTTGTGCACTCCTAGCCAGAAAATAGTACGTAAGTGATGCTGTGTTGCTCTCAGGGTATCATATCTGGAGGCACACAGTGTCTATTTGTTCTTCCTTTTTGATCTTGTGATCACATAGTCAAGGTGTTGTCTGATTTCTCCTCTATATAATTACTGTTTTTTTTCCCCTTGCAAATAATAAGCGAGCTTTGGGGAGACACTCCAAGACCTAGCATATATCCTTCTCCTCATCAAAAATTTCCCCGTATTTAGCAACCATTGATGCTTCCTGGATGAAACAGACTTTATCGTGATGGTTGTAAAATGATAATCTTCAAACTCCGTTACTCCTTCCACATTTACCAGTTGGCATTCAGTATTCCATGTAAGCAAGATACCTCCTGTATTAGTTTCCTAGGGCTGCTGTAACAAAGTACCACAAACTGGGTGACTTTTGAGAAGAGGAATGTATTGTCTCTCAGTTTTGGAGGTCAGAAACCTGAAATCAAGGTATTGGCAGGGCCGTAATCTCTCTAAAGGCTTAGGGCAAGACCCTTCCTTGCCTCTTCCTAGCTTCTGGTGGTTTCAGGCAATCCTTGGCATCCCTTGGCTTTTAGATGCATCACTCCAATATCCGCCTCTGTTTTTATATGACTGTCTTCCCTCTGTGTGCCTCCCTGTTTTTTTTTTTTTTTGTCTCTTCTCTTTCTATAAGGACCCCAGGGATATTGGAGTAGGGATCACCCTATCCCAGTATGACCCTATGTTAACTTTACTGATTACACCTAAAAAGACCATATTTCCAAATGAGATCGCATTCACATGTACCAGGGGTTAGGACTTCAACATATCTTTTTGATGGACACAATTCAACCCATAACACCTCCTTTCTCCCTTATTTATTTACTTATTTAATGAATCTATCTGAGTCTTATTGGTATGGATTCATGAAACCAAGACCAAACCAGTTGCCATCGAGTCAATTCCAACTTCTCATCCCTATGTGTGTCAGAGTAGCACTGTGTTCCGTAGAGTTTTCAGTGGCTGATTTTTCAGAATTGTCAAGCCTTTCTTCTGAGGTATCTTTCAGTAGACTTGAACCTCCAACCTTTCAGTTAGCAGCCGAGTGTGTTAACCATTTACACTACCCAGGGACTCATAGATTTCTATTTTTTCAACAATTTATAATTAATTACTATCCTTAATATTTTTTTTGGTTCTCAGTTTGTCCCAGATTTGTCCAGTGATAACCCTTTCACTATGGCTCCTATGTGCTTTTCTTTTTTTTAATTCTTTTTTCGTTGTTGTTGTACTTTAGATGAAGGTTTACAGAACAAACTAGTTTCCCATCAAACAGTTAGTACGCATATTGTATTATGACATTGGTTAAGAACCCCATGGCATGTCAACAGTCTCCCCTCTCAACCCTGGGTTCCCTATTACCAGCTTTCCCATCCCCTCCTGCCTTCTAGTCCTTGCGCCTAGGCCGGTGTGCCCCTTTAGTCTCGTTTTGTTTTATGGGCCTGTCCATTCTTTGGCTGAAGGGTGAACCTCAGGAGTGACTTCATTACTGAGCTGAAAGGGTGTCCAGGGGTCATAGTCTCGGGGTTTCTCCAATCTCTGTCAGGCCAGTAAGTGTGGTCTTTCTTTTTGAGTTAGAATTTTATTCCACATTTTTCTCCAGTGCTGTCCAGGACCCTCTATTGTGATCCCTGTCAGTGTAGTCAGTGGTGGTAGCTGGGCACCATCTTGTTGTACTAGTCTCAGTCTGGTAGAGGCCTTGGTAGATGTGGTCCATTAGTCCTTTGGACTAATCTTCCCGTTGTATCTTTAGTTTTCTTCATTCTTTCTTGCTCCTGAAGGGGTGAGACCAGTGGAGTATCCTAGGTGGCTGCTCACAGGCTTTTAAGACACCAGACACTACTCACCAAAGTAGAATGTAGAGCATTCTTTTTGTAAACTATGTTATGCCAATTGACGTAGATGTTTCCTGAGACTATGGTTCCCACAGTCCTCAGCCTAGCAATTTGCTCCCTCAGGGAATTTGAATGTGTCTGTGGAGCTTCCATGACCTTGCCTTGTACAAGTTGTTCTGGCTTCCCCAGTATTGTGTACTTTCTTACCTTTCACCAAAGTCACCACTTACCTATCGTCTATTTAGTGTTTTTCCATCCCCTTCCCGCGCCTCCCTCGTTACCATCAAAGATTGTTTCTTTTTGTGTGTAAGCCTTTTCAGTACAGTAGTGGTCTCATACTATAATACTTGTCCTTTTTTGATCGACTTATTTCACTCAGCATAATGCCCTCCAGATTCATCTATGTTATGAGATGCTTCACAGATTCATCGTTGTTATTTATTGTTGTGTAATACTCCATTGTGTATGCTACAGTTTGTTTATCCATTCATCTGTTGATGGGCATCTGGGTTGTTTCCATGTTTTTGCTATTGTGAACAATGCTGCAATGATCCTATGTTCTTTTGACATGCCCCCATCATTTTTTCTTTTTTCATTTCTTTTTTTTGAGCACATCCTTCCTTTCTGGCATAACTAGGCTTTTTTGTACCTACTCTGCCCCTTCTCTGAAATCAGCCATTTCTTCCTTGTTCCCATTAGTACCACTTTCTTTTCAAAGTATGTAGTATTCAACTGAATAAGTATAAAACCAAACCAAACCCAGTGCAGTCGATTCTGACTCATAGCAACCCTATAGGACAGGGTAGAACTGCCTTGTAGAGTTTCCAAGGAGTGCCTGGCAGATTCGAACTGCTGATCTCTTGGTTAGTAGCTGTAGCACTTAATCACTACACCACCAGGGTCTCCCTGAATAAGTACAGCATAATTTATTTAAGCCTTTCACTATGGTTGGATAATTTAGGTTGTTCACAAACTTTTCATTAATATAAATGTAATTCGGTCCTCTAGTTGCTCCTAAAGTGGATTGCTGTTTGTAAAACCAATGAATTCTGCATAAGTAGTGTTTGTAGAGCCAAATATACCTGACGGGAGCTATTCTCATGAGTTGATACTCATTGGGGGTTTAAAGAAGTTTTGTGTGTGTGTGGTGAAGATTTTCTGTTGGCTAGGAGTGGAGGGATAAAGAAGGTAAGAATAATGGACAGGGAATGCATTTGGAAAATGCTGTATATCATTATCACAGGACTACATTGAAATTTTGTGCCCCAAATTTCAGCAATATCAAAGAGATAAAAGAGCAGAAATTATAAATCAAATGTAGATTTTCCATTTGATTAAGGAAGGACAGTTCAGATAGAGGGAGCAGGAAGATGGAAGAATTGTAAGGACACTTTTTTTTTTTGTATTTTTCAATGCACGAATATTACTATCAGGCTTAAATTATGAGATCCAAACCAAAACCAAACCCATTGCCATCGAGTCAATTTGATTCCTACTCATAACACCCCTATAGGGTTTCTGAGGCTGTAATCTTTACAGAAGCAGATTGCCCCATCTTCCTCCCACAGAGCGGCTGGTGGATTCAAACCATGAACTTTTGGTCAGCAGCTGAGCACTTAACCATTGCACCACCAGGGCTCCTAGATTATGGGATAATGACTCGTAATCTGAAGGCCACAGAACCTGTATATCAGTGAAGTTGCGTGGGTAGTTTTGAAATTGCTTGATCCTTTGAGGTTTGGAACCTATATTGAGTCCAGTGACTTATTTTTCTCCTTGATCCCTTCTCTAATAAACACTAGTACTATGGGTAGAAGCTAGAAGAGCTGATAAATAACCTTGAAACCAATTAATAAGTGGAACTACTCCATAAACACTTGGATGAAATGGGTGGGTGTGAACTTGAGGGAAGAAGGTATGTACAGTTGTTGCACTTTTAGAAAGTGAATTGCACTTTTGTGAATATGGCTGAGATAAAGCAGATTACTTTTTGGTGACTAACTGATGTTAATGAATTGTGAAAGAACATGGGACTAGATAGCCAGACTGTTATGTAGAACATGGCTGTTGGTAAATATCAATACATATTCCTTGAAATAAGGAATGGCTTTCCCTAATACTCAGGTTGAAAGCAAAATGCCCTCCTGGTTCCAGTGAGGGAAACTGATATAATTTTCTTTTCCCAAATTCTCAGGTGGCAAGTATAGCTCATGCTTCATCATTTAGAGTGAATTCATTATTAAGCTATTAGAACGTTAGTTATAACATGACCCAGCCTTTATTCTTTTTCAAACAAAGTGCACTTTGGAAGCAAAAAAAAATGGCTCAAGGTGAATAGTAAATCAAGGTGAATACTTCTCAACTCCATGCTAATACTTCACTGATATGAACCATACCCTTGGAAGGAGTTGCAACCACCCCCTAGACTGTATTGTAGGATAAATAATTATATGCTAGGCTCACTCTCTCCATGTACAGAAAAGAAAATCTTTTAATTTCTGTGCCTTGGCTATTTGATGAAGTTCCCCAAATCTTTAGGTGAGAAAATGGACTTTGGAAAAAAACTGCCTTGAGTCTGACCTCTGCCATTCACTAGCTGTGCAACTTTTGAAAAGTACTTCAACCTTTCTGTGATACAGTCTCCTCATCTATAATATAGGGACAAGGACTTCCAGTGTGGATAAGATGGCATAGAATCATCTTTCCCTTCTCCTGCCTGCTAAGTACAACTTTAATCCAGGAAAATAATACAAGAGGCAACCAAAAGAGAAGTCTGAATGGTGGCAAGGGGAAGGCAAATTGGTTTGAGATTTGAGGACTGGAGAAATAATATAGTGTCCCTCTAACCAACAGAAGAAGGCAACTCAGGCCCAGCATTTCCCAGCTCCTAATCTAGCAACAGAGGGAAGTTCAGGTAGGGTCATTCCTCTTTCATATTGAATAGAAGTCTCACTGACAAGATCAGGCAATCCCAGAAGCCAAAGCAATGGGGATGTATTAATTGGCATTCCTGCTGAAAATAAGCAGCCGGGAGTAGTGCTGTCCTCTCCTCTGGGCCTGGTATTCTACTCTTCCACTGAGAAATATTGGGACAGAAGGCCACAACAAGAGAGGCCCCAGCACCACAAGTGGCCCAGCTCAGGAAGCTTCTTTATCCCTGTAGGCTAGGGACCTTTCTCTACTGCCCAGGGGGCAATGGTAGATGAGTGGCACTGGCAAGAGGGACCTCACCATAGCAAGCAACCAGGCCTGGACCCTTTTGAAATCATGGATGTGAGACTCCCCACTCCCAAAGTAATAAAAAAAACTTACTGGATGAGCTCATTAGTAGAATGGAAATGACAGAGGGTAGAATCAGTGAACTTAAAGTTAAAACAATAGATGTTAAGTTACCCAATCTGAAAACAGAAAATAGAATGAAAAAAGGAACAGAGCCTCAGGGACTTGTGGGACAATTACAAAAGATCCAACATTCATATCATGTATCATTGGATTCCCAGAAGGAGAGGAGAAAGAGAGTGTGGCTGAATGAATATTCACATAAATAATGACTTGAGCCCCCCTCTCCGCAAATAAAACCAATTGCTGTCAAGTTAATTCCAATTTATGGCAACCCCAGGTGTTGCAGAATAGAACTGCACTCCATAGGGTTTCATGGCCGTGATTTTTCAGAAGTAGATTATCAGGCCTTTCATCTAAGGCTCTTCTGGGTGGGTTTGAACCGCCAAGCTTTTGATTGGTAGTTGAGTGCTTACCTAATTGTGCCACCCAAGGACTCTAATGGTGGCTAAAATTTTCTACATTTTGGCTAAAACCAAAAACCTATAAATTCAAGAAGCTGAGTCAACCCAAATAGTATAAACTCAAAGACATACATGCGAACACCTTATAATTAAACTTCTGAAAACTAAAACAGGGATAATAAACTTTGGATTGGAATGAGGATTAATTGGTATGGTTCATGTAAAGTGACAGGGACATAGCAGGTACTCAAAATATGTGAGCTGTCATTATGAGCTGCTTTCTTATTGTTTCAATAGGTATTTAAGACATGGTCCTTGAATCTCTTATTAAGAAGATTGTACCATATCGTTATGTCTAGAAGCAGAGACTTCTTTATACATATCTCATAGATTCCATAACCTTTCAGAATTTGGGCGTCCAGTTTCTGTTTTGGGGAAGAAGGCTGTGGTAGGAAAATAATAAGGTAGGTAACCCTTGGGACCCAGTCAGGAACCTAGCAGGAAAGATATGGCACACTTAAATGGGGCAGTTGAGGAAAGTTTATTAAAGGTACTGTTAGCAAAGGGGTGGACAGGGTTAAGGCAGTCCAATAAAGGATGGTATAAGACACTAGGACTAGAAAGAGTGGGGAGCCTATAGGCCCAAAGGGGCAAGAGAACTGCACAGTTGCTAGAATCCATAAAAAGTTGTGTAAGAGGACTGTCTGACAGAAGGTATGACCTTTGTTAGAAGGACTTAGACAACCCACAGTGATGCAGCAGACAGGGAACTTGGGAAATAAATATCCTGATTTCACTGTGCTATCCTTTGACCTTTTGCCAGTATCTCCCATTGGCCCAACCTAACAGGAAGCCAGAAGACAAGGTAACCTGTTGATACAGCTCTTGAAGCTCAGTTTACCAGGCCACAGAGTAGGATGGAGAAGGGTGAAAAATGGATCTGGAGAGACAAATTGAAAATAGCTAACACAGAAAGGTTGAGTCAGCAGAATTAGAGAACAACATCTTGAGGAGAGGGAGGGTGGAGTGAGAAGGGAGATTATTTTTGTATAGATCACTTTTGAGGAGGGCGTCCTGATTGCTTTGAACTTACAGAGGCCATGAGGTACCACAATGGTCCTGGATTGTGGTGGCTAACTGGAGGTGAGAGAAGGGATCAGAAGAGGAGGTGGGAAAGATCAAAAACAACTTGGCATACTTGACAATTTGCCTCTAGCCCTAAAAAAGCCCTAGTGGTCATTAAAACCTGTCTCCCTCATTTCCTTTGGCATCTTAACTGATTAAAAAAAAAAAAAACCCATTGCCCTGGAGTTGATTCCAACTCATAGCAACCCCATAGGACAGAGTAGACCTGCCCCATGGGGTTTCCAGGGAGTGCCTGGTGAATTCAAACTGCCGACCTTTTGGTTAGCAGTTGTAGCTCTTGACCACTACGCCACCATCTTAACTAATATGGCATATAAAATTAGTGAAAATAACCATCTGAACCTTGGCTCAAAGCTTTCCAAGCTCAGCACTATCATAGGAATGATGAATGTCTTGACTTTTAGCGTTTTGAAAAGATAAGTCTGTCTGCCAAAGCAACTTAGGAGCATAGACTTCCAACCAACTGTTTTAAAGCAGTAATTTCATCTATACAAATATTGTTAGAATTCGGACTTTGTTTAATACACCTAAATGCAGTCACTTGAATATTGATAGTTATCTTAATAGTCAAGTGATTAGAATCTCATTATGGCCATATAAAAGACAATTTCGTTTATGGGTATTACTCACCATTACCTGATTCTGAAGCCACATTTGTAATCATCATTAAGCTAAAAAGCCGCATGATTGACTGCTGCATGCCCTGTGGTATCTCTTGAAATCTAATATTCTAATACAGAAACTGTTGTTGTTGTTAGCTGTCATTGAGTCGGCCCTTGAGCTATGGTGATCCCATGTGTAACAGAGTAGAACTGCTCCATAGAATATTCTCGACTGTAAGCTCTGCAGAAGATAGGCCTGGCTATCTACTTCCATTAAGATTACAGCTAAGAAAATGCTATGGAGCAGCTCTACTCTGTAACACATGGAGTCACCATGAGTTGGAATTGACTTGATGGCAAATAACAATTTTTACAGAAGCAGCTCACCAGGCCTTTCTTCTGCAGAGCCGCTGAGTGGGTTTGAACCACCAACCTTTAAGTTAGCAGCCAGTCACAAACTGTTTCTGCCAGTGGGGCTCCTATTATGACAGAGGTACCTGAAACTCAAGGCAGCTTAAGTATTTTTGAGTATCTCTCCCCTAATAGCATATTAAAAAGGTACAAGTTTTAGCTACTAATAGAAAACTGGACCCTAATCAGTTTTGGCTTTCCCTACAGCTCAGGTTTCCTATCCTAAGTATAATCTCCTTTGGCTATGCATGGTTCTGTCTGTCTCATCAATGTTTTCGTATAAATCATGTCTAAGGCCACATTGTTAGTTTCACGATTTTAAATAAGAAATAGCTTTCCTGTTTTCACTCCCCCTTTTAAAGGGGGAGGGGAATGTTTTCCCTCAGGTTTTGTTTTTTATTTTATGGTCAATGCCAGGGAAAAAAAAGAGGCATCAAAAGTTTTATGAATTTTGTTATGGCAACACTATTCAACATGAATAAACTCGTATTTTATAATGGGCAGTCAAATACAAATAGAATTTCTGCAATGAATGGAAGCTGCAAAGCAGAGCAAAATATGGGAATTTTTACCCAGTTTCTTGGAATTAAGTTTAGGATGAAAAACAGAATGCACTTATACTCCACAATGCCTGTCGTTTCCTGTTTACAAACAAGCTCTCCAACAGGAAATAGACTTTCTTATTATTGAATTCTTAAAATCTGTCTTTATCAATGATATGCTTGATGAGGAAGCTGGTGTTATAGCCACTTTGGAAAGCAATTTGGGTATTTCTTAGTAGGTATTTACCTAAGAGGCAAGTGCAACGTATGTCTATATAAAAACATGTATGTGAGTGTTTATAGCAGCTCTATTTGTAATCACGAAAAGTAGAAACAACCCAAATGGCCATCAGTTGGTGAACGGATAAACAAACTCTAATTTGTCCACCCACACAATGGAATACAACTCATCAATACAAGGGAGACTATTGATAAATGCAACAACATGAGTGAATCTCAAATGTGTATTGCTAAGTGAAAGACACCAGACTGAAAGTACTACCCGCTAATATGATTCCGCTTATATGACATTCTGAAAAATGAAAAACTATATAAGGAGGTAAAATCAGGCCAGTGGTTGCCAGAGTCGGGGGTGGGGAGGTGTTGACTGCAAATGAGCACAAGGGGACATTTTTTGTTGTAGTGGTTACTGGTTGTATGTATTTGTCAAAATTCATAAAATTGTGCACCAAAAGGGTGAATTTTACTGTATTTTAATATATGTGATTTTAATAAAATACATTGTAAGACATTAAATTAAGCAATACAAAAAAAAGCATTACAGCTAGCAGTTATTCAGAGCTGATTAAACATCTTGTGAAACGTCCAAGCCCTTTGCTTCTCCTCTGGTGCACATTTTGGCTGTTACCTGGAATAGTCACACTTCTACCAAAGAGTGACGGAGGCTAAAATGAGAAAGATGTAAACCTTAAATCAATTTGATATTTATTAATTTTGGAAAGTATCGAGGTAAATATAGTAAAACCAAGGTCTAAAATTATATTTGGGGGCATGCTATGAATGAATTATCCCTAGAGGTTCTCAAACACTAGAGCCTCAAAGAGATTTTGTGAATGTGAATTATATCCGTCGATATTTACTGAATTAGAAATTAAAAAAGAAATTTTAAAAATATTTATTTCTTAATTCATTTTAAAAGAAAAATAACAAACCAATTACCTGTTAACATAATAACACATATTTACAGAAAAAGTAACTATATTTTTAAAACTAAAAAATAATGGTGAGAAGGGTAGCATTATTTTATTTTTGCAAATCTCTTTGTCTGGCTTTGTTGGAGACACCTGGATTCTCAGAGCTGCTCTGTATTCAATCTGTTGTGATATCCTGTTCCACAATAAATTTGTAAGTGAATGAGTATTATCATGAAAATAGTTTTGATCTCACGGACCCCCAAGAGTCCCGGTATCACACTGTGAGAACAGTCATGCTGTTAAGCCAGGAACTGTGCTTAATGCTTTGCATACATTATTATTATTCTCATGCTATAAATGAGAAAGCAGAGGTTTAGGGCGATTAAGAAGTACAGGTCACACAGGTAGTAAATGGCAGAGTTAAGATTGAAAGCTCTAAAGCAGGCTCTTTTTTTCACTGTAACTCTCACCCCATTTTTACTGAAAATTGAAGTGTGGTCACATAACCTGTTCCCATCCAGTCGTTGAAAGAAATAGGACTTTGTATAACTGAAGCAACTAGAAATTTTATGTAATGATTGTTTTATTTCATGCATTTGGAATTTATTCCTGATAAAATCGAAAGGGATTAAAGACTCTGAGGAAGGGCATGTATTAATGCTAATAGAAGTGCATTCCAAACTCTCAAAATCCTTCCTTTCCTTGTCTTTTCAAATCCTGCACTCAAGTACCCTCCTAACACCTTTTTATCCCTCAGTATCTCTTGCAGGAAGGGATCGATAAAACTAATTCTCACTTAGGTGTTAGGGATTTAATGATACCCCTCTTGTGGAGTATTTTTACTAGCTGGGGGTGGGGAATGGATCTTGTTCATCTTTGTAACCCCAGCAACCTGAACACTGGCTGGAACAGCCAGTGTTCAATAAATATTGGTTACCTTTATAGAATAATGGGAAGTAAAAAGCCAAAGAGGGAGTTCTTGAAACCAAAGAAGGAAAGGGGGGAATTTCAGTCATGAGTGCGGGAAATATATTTATTGGACTCACCAAATCACAGCACACAGAACACTGTATACCTAACTGCATGGAAAAAAACAACATTTGCTTTAATATAAATGCCCTGTACATTCAATTTTGATTTGATTATTCTAGAAAATCTAGAAGGTTTTTATGTTAATATTGCCTATTTGATATTAACCTTTTAAATATTAAAATCAGCTGTTAATTAGCAGCATTAAAACTAACATTTTTCTTGCTACATTATTTTTATGCTGTTGTTTTTCCTCATGGGTGTTGAGGGGACGAAGAATGTAACTCCATTTCAACTGACAGCCGTGTTGTTAATTATATCTCATTGATGGATTATCTTTATTGCAGTTTATGTAGTGTTTTAGTTAGCTAGTGCTACTGTAACAAATAACACAGGTAGGTGCCTTTAAAGAACCAAAGTTTATTTTCTCACAGTTCTGGAGGCTAAAAGTCCAAATCAGGGTCTCAGTCATGTCAATTCCTTCCTTGTAGATAATCTCAAATATTCCTTGGTTCTTTGGCTTGTAGACAATCCTCACATGGCATTTTTCTTTCTCCTTTTCTTTCTTTCTTCTCTTTGTCCAATCTGTTCTTTGTAACTCACAGTGATTAAGTTTAGGTCACACCACCCTCATTAACATAACAAAGAAAACCCTATTTCCAAACAGGATTACATCCACAGGTATAGGAGTTAGGATTCCAACACATATGTCGTGGGGACACAATTCAATCCATAACATGTGCTAATCAAAAGAAAGCTCCCAGTCATCTTTTCCATTGTTCCATTTGGAAGTTTGACCTAATATAAGAGGAAAGAGGCCTAGTTATTGTGGAAAGGATCAGAATTGGGGAATGGTTCATAATATGTACGCTCTAAGTATAAACTAATCTCTGGCTGATATCAATATCCATTTTGTCCCTGGACAAATCATGTTTACATTACATACAGTTTTTTAAACCTGCAGAGGAATAATGCAAATTATAATTATGTGTGGTGATTAAGGAAATGTGTTTTTGATTTAAAATTTGAAAATATCCATGTTAAAATAGCTTCCAGCCAGAACTCATCCTAAAAATGCTGATGGAGATTGGCTCATAATTCATGCAATATTATTACATCTTTGTTGCGGTGTTCACAGTTCTTTCTAACTTTCTCTTCCATAATTCTAAGCATAATATTGAGTCTGTCCATCTATAAATAATGACTGATACAGAAGGTTATTAAATTTTGTCTTCTTGGTGTGGCTGCTCTCTAGAATAATGAAAAATATTAATTTCCTATCAACCTCTAGGATAGGTGGCTGTTACTATAAAATCTAAGGAACAACTTGTCCTACCCCACATGCTTGTCAGTAAAAGATCAGCCTCAGAGGAGTTCAGCTATTAATTATACAAATTCTT
Organism: Elephas maximus indicus; assembly: GCF_024166365.1. NCBI lineage: Eukaryota > Metazoa > Chordata > Mammalia > Proboscidea > Elephantidae > Elephas > Elephas maximus. Next base: position 48,920,924 of record NC_064846.1, on the reverse strand, counting down.
GAGTATTTGGAATTGAATACCACTGGCAGTTGCTTTCTATGCATATGAATATCATATTTACACTCTGGAGCTCGGGTCTCTTATTAAGATGGGGAAAAGGAACCATGTTACAATTTCTAGAATTACCCTGGGTAAAGTTGTTTCTATATCATAGAGAATATTTAAATGTGATTGTGACTTTTTTTCCCTCATCACTGTAGTATATTTTGATGCTGAAGATTTTACTGAGCTAGTTAGATTTTGACAAGTAATGTAGGTTGCAGTAATAGCACACTGAATTTTTCTAAGAGTGTTTCTCACTCAGCAAATAAAGATGGCTGGTATTTTATGGGCACTTCTCCAACTACTTACTTTTCCCCTGAAGCCCACTTTAGGGTGAAAGGGGGTGAAACATTTCTTCCTCACTCCTCTGATGTTTCCTACCGTGTAGAGGGATTGTCATTAGTGTAGTGCACTTGGCCTCTCTCCATTCTTCAGTACTGTGCCCACCAGAGATAGAGTGACATGTATGGTTAATGAGTTTGAGAGCAGAAACTGGGTTTGCATAGCCTCTCCCTTCCTCTTAGAAATGAGCTATGTCTTCTTTTGCTCCTATAAGGGAATGACTGTCCATGCCCCTCACTCCTGCTCCCATACAACATTGCCTCTGAATGAGTGGATATCTCTGCTAATCCTGAGATTCAGTATCAGTAAACCCTCTTGACCAAAATTATAAGCTACATCCTCCAGCCTAGCATTACCGGTAATAAAGGCTCATCGTTTTGCCTTATTTCACAATTGATTCAGAATTCAGGCAGAGAAAAAGGTAACCTTTTTAACATGCCAACACCAATCTCTATCATCTACCTACTGAGCCATTTTTTCCAGTGCAAACTCTTCTCCCATTTATTGGTTCATTTATCTTCCATTCTCTTTATACCTGCCCACCAAGCCATATACCATCTAGAAGAACTCCAGTTATCACTATGATGTACTTTCTTACATGACTTCCTCCTCTAGATGGCTCTGGGTTCATATCTCTCTAAAGAATGCCCTGATAGAAGAGTTTTGTTAGTTGTCATTGAGTCAGTTACAACTCATGGCAATCCCATGTGTCACAGAGTACTGCTACATAGGGTTTTTTTTGGCTGTAATCTTAACAGAAGGCGATCACCGGTCCTTTTCTTCTTTGGGACTGTTAGGTGGCTTCAAACCTCCAACCATTAGGTTAGTAGTCAAGTGCAAACCATTGGCGCCACCTAGGGACCTTGATAGAGGAGTACATGCACACAGATTGCCCAAACCAGTGGATATAACCTGGCCAGAGTAGATTCACCAAGGCACTGTGAATTTCGGGGATGGCAAAAAGCAGGTATTGTGTGATAGCTTCAGATACCAAAATTCAAATCCAACAAGTGTTACTTCTGTTCCCTAACATGTGCATGACTGAACTAAATATGGTGGGGTCTATGAAGATGCTGGGCTACTTAGGAGCAGTGTGTTCAATCACATAATCTTGAAATCATCTTAAAGCCAACCCAGAGTTTAGAGTATGGATCAGGGATACAAAAAAAAAAAAAAGGCCAGACATTCACAATGTATGCAGAGGGCTCTCAGGGCCTAAAACGTCAACTCTGGATGATATAGCTTGGGGTATATCGTCTGAGGATTAGTTTTAAGCATAAAATATTAGAATGAAAAGAAACCTTAGAGATTATCTACACCAGCTTCCCATACCCCTTACAGGTGGCCATACAGTCTCAACTTCAGTATCCCTAGTGATGATAAGCTAGCTCCATCAACAGGGCAGCTTTTTGTGTGTTTATAAAACATTTCTATAAAACTGCATGCTATTTGTGTTTATATTTTATGTGTGATTTAAATGTTTATTTCTGAAAGCATCTCCCCCCCGCCCAGTTCTTTTAAATACTGGGCAGAGCTCATATTACCAGGGCAACAGAAAATGTGGCTGAACCAGTTGGTTACCAAAGGGGCCCGTAAAAGATGAGGATTTACATGAAATGTCAACCGAAAATAAAGAAGAAATAATAGAGGACTTCTTTAGTAACTTGTAGGGAGTATACTTCTTGCTAGTGTTAAGCATTGGCTATGTGGCTAGCAAAAGCAACCTAATTGCATGCTTGAGGAGGAAGTGAAAGGCTTTGCAAAACGTCTCTCTGGACTCCATATTATCAGAGAAAATGAAAAGTATCCAGATAAAATTGAGGCGATATCATTAAAAGAGATATGTAATATATCTAATAGGTGTAAGGCTCTTTACCCAGAGGATGATGCTTGACCTATTGAAGAAGCAACAGCATCCCAGGATTCATGGGACAAAGATGTCATGGTTAAAGGTGTCAAAGTCAGAGTCATGGTGAGGAGTGGGAGGAAAGTACACAGAAAAGGAAGAGGAGAAGAATCACTGTATTTCTGTAGAGATATAGATGTTTTAACCAAACCAAACCAAACCTGTTGCCGTCGAGTCAATTCCAACTCATAGCAACCCTATAGAACAGAGTAGAACTGCTCCATAGGGTTTCCAAAGAGTGGCTGGTGGATTTGAACTGCCGGCCTTTTGGTCAGCAGCCAAGCTCTTAACCATATTACCACCAGGGCTCCATAGATGATACAGCTGTATATAAAACAGATAATAATAGATATGTGGCTCTTATTACAATGGAGTGAACCAGATCATCTTTACAAGTATGAAATAACATGGGGAATCCCTGAACACTATCAGAAACAGGGAAATGTGCTACAGACTCTCAGGGGAGCCAAGTCTTGGTGATTAGGATTGCCCATTGAAGGTATGGAGAAATTTGGGAATAACTCAGATATGGCTATCCTGAAAGTGTGCCATCTTCCAGGAGCACTTATCCAGGATGTGTCATGGAACCTGCAAAGACTTAAGCAAAGCTGTTCACTATTACCAGTTCCTGCTGATTTTTATGACATCACCAGAAGACCAGGGAGCTATCTTTAAAGATTGTAAAATTTGGGGCAGGAAATTGAAGGACCTGGGAACACAGATGTTGTTTTTATTTTCTCTTTGTTTCTTTCAAAGGTTAGGCCTTTGGAAGAAGAATAAACAGGACCTGGAAAGTGACTGCCTGATTATGCAGATGGTGCCAAATAACAGAGAAAAATGCCCAGATAAACTTCTTAAATTCAGTTACAGTGGAGAATAGCAGGTATGACAGGAGGAAAAAAAATCAAAGTGTAGGAGTTACCTGGTGGTTAACATGAAAAAGCAATTGGGGAGAGGACTAGTAGTAATACTTTTGTCTACAAATGGTTGTATACTAATGCCCAGAGACAGTATGGGTAATAAAGAAAAGTGAAATTTGTATTAGGATTCAGGACGTTGAACATGAGCTTATCAGTGTCACTGAGACCTGACAGACTGGAACTTCTGGCTAGAAATTGGAGTGGATAGGTAATGGGAAGACGTACTGTGAGAGGACTCAGAGTACAACTATATCTATACACACTTGTCTAAAAATTCATGAATTGTGGGGCTAGGGGGGTGGGAGCATGCTGGCATTCTGTGGTCAGTACCACCAGTTGTCCTTGAAAATATATACAGTATAGACATGTGTTTGAGGAGAGTCATCAGGATGAAGAGACTCAAATTACTGTCTTAAGAGGATTAGGTGAAAGGAACTAGGAATGGGGAAATATGAAGAGATCAGAGTTGAATCCCAGCTCCACCATGTACTGTCTTTGTGGCTTGGGCATGGGGCTTCATTCAACTCAGTGAATGTTTATTTATTCATTTATTTTTGTTTTTTTTAAATTGTACTTTAGATGAAGGTTTACAGAACAAACTAGCTTCTCATTAAACAGGAGTACACATACTGTTTTATGACATTGGTTAACAACCTCACGACATGTCAACACTCTCCCTTCTTGACTTTGGGTTCCCTATAACCAGCTTTCCTGTCTTGGGCTGGTGTGCCCCTTTAGTCTCATTTTGTTTTATGGGCCTGTCTAATCTTGGGATGAAGGGTGAGCCTCAGGAATGACTTCATTACTGAGCTAAAAGGGTGTCTGGAGGCAATACTCTTGGGGTTTCTCCAGTCTCTGTCATGCCAGCAAGCCTGGTCTTTCTTTTTGAGTTAGAATTTTGTTCTATATTTTTCTACAGCTCTGTCCAGGACCCTCTATTGTGATCCCTGTCAGAGCAGTCAGTGGTGGTAGCTGGGCACCATCTAGTTGTACTGGACTCAGTCTGATGGAGACCTTGGTAGTTGTGGTCTATTATTAGTCCTTTGGACTAATCTTTCCCTGGTATCTTTACTTTTCTTCATTCTCACTTGCTTCTGAAGGAGTGAGACGAGTGGAGTATCTTAGATGGCCGCTCACAGGCTTTTCTTTTCACAGACTCTACTCACCAATGAATGTTTATTTTAACCCCTGTTATGTATCAGGCACTGTGCTAAGCGTTGAGGATATAGTAGTGACATAAGTAGGCACAGTCCCTGCCTTCACGGAGCTTTAGTTTCCTCATCAGTAAAGTGGGGATAATAATAGCACCTACCTCATAAGATTGTTGTGAGTCTTAAGTGAGATGATGCATGATGCATGTGGAGAGTTTAGCTCAGTGCACAGTGCTGGGGCTTAGTAGATGTGTAAGAAATGGTAACCCCATGTACATATAGGGGTACATGAATGTTTTACTTATCTTCAGATACTCAAAGAAATGTCATATAGAAGAGGGGATAGACTTTTTTGAATGTTAGAACTAGAAGGGATGGATGAAAACCTTGGGGAAGGGCAAATTAGTGCTCATTATATGCAAGATGTTTGAAATAGAGGTGACCAAAGATAGAATGGATTGCTTCAGCAGCTCAGAATTTCCCCACTCTGAGAAATAGTAAAGCATAGTGTCTTAGTTATCTAGTGCTACTATAAGAGAAATACCACAAGTGGATGGTCTCAACGAAGAGAAATTTATTCTCTCACAGTCTAGCAGGCTGCAAGTCCAAATTAAAGGCATCGGCCCCGGGAGAAGGCTTTCTTGCTCTGTCGGCTCTGGAGGAAGTTCCTTGTCATCAGTCTTCCCCTGGTCGAGGAGTTTCTCAGGCACGGGGACCCTGGGTCCAAAGGATGTGCTCTGCTCCCGGTGCTGCTTTCTTGGTGGTATGAGGTCCCCAACTCTCTGCTTGCTTCCCTTTCCTTTTATCTCTTGTAAGATAAAAGGTGGTACAGGCCACACCCCAGGGAAACTCCCTTTACATTGGTTCAGGGATGTGACCTGAGCAAGGGTGTTATATCCCACCCTAATTCTCTTTAACCACAAGCAGAGATTATGATTTATAACACATAGGAAGGTGGCATAGTGGTTAAGCACTATGGCTGCTAACCAAGATGTTGGCGGTTCAAATCCACCAGGTACTCCTTGGAAACTCTATGGGGCAGTTCTACTCTGTCCTATAGGGTCTCTTTGAGTTGGAATCGACTCCACGGCAGTGGGTAACACATAGGAAATTCACAAAATGGAGGACAACCATACAATACTGGGAATCATGGCCTAACTAAGTTGACAGATATTTTGGGGAGATACAATTCAATCCATGACATTCCACCCTTTGGCCCCCGAAATTCATGTCCTTGTCATATGCAAAACATATTCACCCCATCATATAGCAAAAGTCTTAATTCAACTCTAAGTCCAAAATCCGAAAATTCCTTTTCGTTTGTGAAATCAAGAATGCAAGTTATCTGCTTCCAAAGTACAATGGCAGAACAGGCACAAGGTAGACATTTCCATTACAAATAGGAGAAATTGGAGGGAAAGAAGGCATAACAGGCACCAAGCAAGTCAGCAGAACACATTATATTAGCCCTCAAGGCTTTAAACATAATCTTCTCTTTTCTGAGACCATTTACACAATAGCCCTGCCCTCCAGACTCTAGGTATTGGCCACACTCTTTGGATTCTTAGTGGAGGGTCCTGGCCCTGGGCTTCAGCTCTGTCTTTCAGGCCCACTGGGATGGCAACTCTGTTCCCTTGGCTTTAGGCACACCATTCTCCTAGTCCATCTGAGTCGTGGCTCCACCCTTAGAAACACCAGAGGCCATGGCTCCACCATTTGAAACCCCAGAGGTCATGGCCATACCTTCTGAGACTGAGGCAGCTGCACTTCCTGTTTTCCTTCACTTCTCGGCCTTCAGGCTTCATGCCCACACCTGCCCTGCTGGGGCAAGTGTTCCAAAGTTCAGTAACTCCACCGATAAGTGCCTGAAGGCACCCTACTCCTGGTACCAAATTCTGTCTTAGTTATCTGGTGCTGCTATAAGAGAAATTCAACAAATAGATGGCCTCAACAAAGAGAATTTTATTCTCTCACAGCCCAGCAGGCTACAAGTCCAAATTCAAGGCATCAGCTCCGGGGGAAGGGTTTCTCTGTCAGCTCTGGAGGAAGTTCCTTGTCATCAATCTTCCCCTGGTTGAGCTTCTCAGGCAACGGACCCCAGGTCCAAAGGACACACTCTGCTCCTAGCACTACTTTCTTGGTGGTATGAGGTCCCCAACTCTCTGCTTGCTTCCCTTTCTTTTCATCTCTTGCATGGTAAAAGGTGGTACATGCTACACCCCAGGGAAACTCCCTTTACATTGGATCAGGAATGTCACCTGAGCAAGAGTGTTACGTCCCACCCTAATCCTCTTTAATTACAGGCAGAGATTATGATTTACAACACATAGGAAAATCACAACATGGAGGACAACCACACAATACTGGGAATCATGGCCTAACCAAGTTGACACATATTTTTGGGGGATACAGTTCGGCCCATGACACATAGAGTAAATAGCATCCTGGAAAATATGTGTCCTGTCTTAATTCTCGGTTGTGTGGTCCTGATGTTTTCTTAGCATTCCTTGCCTGTGCACACTGCAGAGTGCCTTCAGATGCAGATAAACTGATGGACTTTCTTCTGGTTTTCTCAGTCCAGATGTTGCCTGATGGAGTTTCCTTTTGACACTTGGATACAAGGCCAGGACTAGGGTGAGGCAAAAGGCACCCAGGGCACAAAATTTAAGGAGGCACTTACTCTCAGGATAATGCAAGTTTAGGGTCGACAATTGCATGACCCTGAGAGTGAGTGCCTCCTTAAATTTTGTACCTTAGGTGTTTTTCTTGCCTCACTCTATTCCTGGTCCTCCTGAGATATTAGGACAGTAAGGAGGGATGGGGATGGTTGGGAGTTCTTTCAAACAGAGATGTCATCAACTTCCTCAGGTTTGGGTACCTTGCTTGCCAGCTACGGTACCCCCCAAACCTGGTTTTCCCTGGGGATTGGTGAGCTAGAGGCATCTCTTATTCTTGGGGGCCCTACCTTGTTCATCTGCTGTTCAGGGGCCAGTGCTGGCAGGACATAGGGCACACAGCTTTCTGCACCTGGCACAAACTCTCAGTACCAGGGAAGTCTCAGGGGAACACTCCCTGAAATAAATAAACTTTTAAAAAAGATATGTTTCTGTTTTTTTTCTCTCACCCTGTAGGCATGTGTATATCTGTCTCTGCCACCAGAAAGACGTCTAATCTAGAGTTTTACAGTTTTCATCTCCTCATCCATCTGTAAGAATCGTGTCTTCCCTACCCTTTTTTGTTAACCTTCAGCTGAAGATCTGGTACTAAATTCTTTGGCTCATTTGTCTAGCTGCCTGGGATCTGGGATGGTGGCACCCAGGCTCTAGAGTCCTACCCAGAACACCATTATCAGGACTTCAAGAAACTAGAGAGCTCGCTGAGGCCCCTCTCTGGGAAGAAGAGTCCTAATAATAGCTGGTATGGGAGGGAGGGGCATCTGGAAATCTCTCTTACACATAACTTGGCTTACCTCTACATCTCTGGTGTGCTAGGCAGGGGAAGGTGCCGCCCACACACCCTAGAGTGCTTGGCCTGTGGAAGCCTGCTCCATCCTAGGAACCAAGTCTTGGGGTTATCAGGCTGCCCTAGTTAGAATACTATTAACTTCCTTATTTTTCCCTATGTCCTCTGGAGGATTTGTAGGGGTTCCAAAGATTTTACTAGGAGGAATATACTGAGGATCTGGAGTGGCACTCATAGAGGGAGGTACTCATCTCATACCCCCTCCCTCCATCCTTTCAAGATCATCTATTGTCAGTGGGCCTAGTTGCATCAGAACTATAAGAACTTTTTGGGTAAATGGTGAAGATGATTTGAGGACCATTGGTCAGGCGATAAGATTAATACTGCTGATCAAAGAGAGAACACAAAAGATGTCCTCTACTCCCCACCTTCTCGGGAAGAGGGTCATGGTGTCAAAACTGAGAAACGATTTTACCGAGAGGTAGATGAGAAATGAGAGGTCTGGACTATATCCTGATTGACTGGTTCATTTTCAGGAAGAGCACTTTTGAGTAAAACATAAAGTAGGTAAATAAAATGCTGTTCAACCTAGCCTTGACATCTTGTCTCAAGTCCCTCAGCAGAGGGGACTGTGGACTGAAAGAGCCAGTTCATCCTATGGGAGCCTTTGGAAAAGTTGCAAAAATAGCAAGGTGAGTAGTTGCCCCACCTCAGCGGTGAGTAGTTGCCCCACCTCCGCCCGGAGCAGAGAGAGCAGTTTCAGCCTGCTGCCTTGCTGGGCTGCCTCCACAGTGACCCCAAGGATATGGCACATGTGAGGGCAGCTCCACAGCTGGGCCCTGACGCACCCAAAAGCTGCCTATACAGCAGCAGCTTTTGCTGTGAGGCCAGGGTGGGGTGGAAGTATCATCTGGCTGCTTCGGAGGATTGAGTGGTTGGAAAGAATTTGGAGGGGTGGTTGCAGGGGGAGTTGTGGGAGAGAAACAGAGAAAACAAATCCATTAGTGTCATGGTACCTATGTAATCACAGTAATGTTGGAAAATTAAAGTGAAGTTATGTATAGGCAACAGTGCTGTGATGGTTTCAAGTCTGCTCAAAGTAGCAGACTGATTTCAGACCCTCTCAAGAAGAGATGGTACCGTGTTTATGTGCGCAGTTGATCTTAGACGAAAAAGTGAGGGAGGCCAAATTAATCTTTGCTCTACGCATGTTTTAACTGAATCAAAAGTAACGTGAGTAAATAGAAATATACATATATGTCTATATTATATAAGGGGTCCTGGTGGTGCAATGGTTAAGCGCTCAGCTGCTAATTGAAAGGCCTGCCATTTGAACCCACCAGGCGCTCTGGAGGAGAAAGATGTGGCGGTCTGCTTCTGTAAAGATTATAGCCTTGGAAACCCTGTGGAGCAGTTCTGCTCTGTCCTGTAGGGTCGCTGTGAGTTGGAATGGCTCAACAGCACACAACATACATGTATACATATATACACGCACATCATATTTCCTACAAGCACATAGTATTTAGCGCATTGACTGGGTTTGAACATCCTTCACTGCTGCCTTCCCAGGCCTCTCCTTCCACAGCCCCTGCTGCTCGCCACCTCTCATATTAGGTTTCCCACTTCCCCCTCCTCTACCTCCCTCCTAATTCCCCTGCTTCCCTCTAATTAGTGTCCCTAGCCCTTTTCCCTCTCAGCTTCTTTGTCCCTGCTGCCTTCTTCCTGTGCCTTGTCCTCCGCACTCCCCTTCTGTGTACCCCTCTCCTGACTCTCTCCTCCCTTCCCTCTTAATCCCCCTCCTGTTTTTCTTCCTTCTGATCCCTCTGCTGCTCAGACCTCCCAGCTTTCTCCCCTCCGGGGCCTCACTGTTTGACGTTCTACTCTCTCCCTGACTTCCTTCTAGTACAGACAGAAAAGGAGAAAAAGTTTCAAGTCTTTTACATACACTGAAACTGCCCTAAATCAGGGTAATTGTGGGGTGCAGCACAGAGGTGGGAGGAAGGGGAAGCGTTAAGGTCAGTCTGAATTAATGCAAAATCTAAGTAATAGAACAGTTTGAAAGAAATGTACTTGTATTACTTTCAAGTACATCCAGTAATATTGCTAACTGGAACAGAACCCAAGAGAAGCTTATTTAAATGCTTTAACAAAGAGATAAGAATCATTTTAATTAGCATATCCATTATTTGAAGATAAATGCAGCTGTTAAAGCTCTCACTCTTAAATAGGCTGATATTTCCCTTATTTACATGCTAAATCTGTTAGCAGACTGGCCTTTTCATAGCTACAGGTAAAATCCTATTATAAGGGTTCTGTATAACAGTGATTTCCATGTCACTGCAGATGGTCCATTTTAACAGTGCTTTTTTTTTTTTTTTTTGTCGATCTGCTTACCAAAATAATGTGTAACAAATGCTTTTTCTGGTCCCTGTCTATTTAGTGGTCATTCTCTATAAAGTTTATGAGCTTTTTTCCATTGCAAATGGCCAACAGGAGAGGGAATGGAGATAAGTTATTCTGGAGCTGAGCCACGTGGACATGTGTATCCGTGTATTTGCACAGATTCATGGCTGTGATCGCTTAGGAAGGGAGGAGAAAGATTAAAGAAGATCATGGGTATAGCAGCAAGTGTAAGGGAGTCTGGTTATGTGTCTGTGTTTATGCAAGAACGTGCTGCGTGTTCAGGTATCTCCATAGGTGTGTGGGTATCAGGGTGTGTGTGTCTGAGATCTGAGTCTGTATGTGGATGGGGGCATGTGGGTGACAACCTGTATAAACATTCGTCTGAAGAGCAGGGAGTTTGTGAGAATTGTAGTATAACTCTGAGTATGTAGCTGTGTGTAATTTGTATGTGAGTGAGAGAAAAAAGAAAGAATCTGTACTCTGTATCACTAGTTCTCAAACAGGGTTGTGAGGGCCTCTTTATAAGCCTTGCTTGTCTCCTAATAACAGCTCCTTTGAGTCCTCTCCCACTATTTTTTCCTTTGTTTCCTCTCTCTTCCCTTCTTCCTTTTTTTTTCTTCTCTGATTTCAAAGCAAAGGCACCTTAAGTCTCTGCCAGTTCTTCCTATCTTATTCTTGTCATTTACTCTCCAGCCATAGCCTTGTCAGCTTTTCTCCATAGGAACATTCACCAATGATTAATTTAAAATGCCATTCTGAAGTGTGTATAGTACCCTATTAGGTGATGAGGAAGAGTGGGTGGAAGAAACCTGCAGTACAAGCCTTGTCAGGGTGACAATTCAAAAGGAGAGTAACACCTACACTATCTCACAGATTTCCCTTGTAAACACTCTGGAATCAGGGAACTTGGTTTCCTTAGTCCAGTGATCTTCCTCACCACTTCAGCCCGTTCAGGTGAAGCTTTCTTATCACGCACAACTTCGCTATCTTCATGGTTTCCCCAGAACTCTGAATTTTGGTCTCTCTTACTATAATCTCCTATTCATTACTTTATCCCTTCATTCATTCAACAAATATTCAGTGATGGTCCACTGGGTGTCAGACACTGTTCCAGACATGTGGGATGTATGAGTGAACAAAGGAACACAAACCCCTGCCTACTGAGATCATTCTAATGTAGGAGACAACCAACAATGAACATAAAAAGTAAGTAAACAATATACTGTGTTAGAAGGGAGGACCCCTGGTGGTGCAATAGTTAAGCGCTCAGCTGCTAATCAAAAGGTTGGTGGTTCAAACCCACCCAGCAACTCTGTGGGAGAAAAGACCTGGTGATCTGCTCCCATAAAGATTTCAGTCTAGGAAACCCTATGGGGCAGGTCTGTTCTGTCCTATAGGGTCACTATGAGCAGGAATCAACTTGACAGCACATGATACCAACGTGCTAGGAATTGATAAGTGCTATTTTTTTTTTTTTTTTTATGGAACAAAGTAGAACAGATTAAAAGGGATTGGAAGTGTATGTGCTCAAGGGTGGGGTAAGTGACACAAACTGTAATTTGAAACAGAGTAGTCCAAATGACCCTCACAAAGAAGGTAACACTTGAGAAAAAACTTGAAGGAAATTAGAGAGTACGTTATGCAGATTTCTGGAGGAAGACCTTTCAGCAGAGGGAACATCTAGTGAAAAGGCCCTGTGGCAGGAACATGCCTGACATTTTTTAAGGCACAGAGAAGATGCAACATGGCAGGGACAGAGTAAGCCATTATCAGGAAATGCGGTCAGAAAAGAAACGGTGAGGGATGAGGGTCAGATTTATGCATTCACTTCTTATACTCCATCCCCTGCTGTTCACCCTCATCATGATTTCTTCACTGTAAAATGGTTAATAAGAGGGGCTGCAAATATTTAAAGAGAGAACACATGTAAGGATGTTGGAACGTTGTAGGTAGGCCCTTATGGAATGTTAATTCCTTAGTTCCTACTCTCCTTAAGTGGGAGGCCTATGACTGGCCCTTGTCCCAAGAAAATAGGGCAGTTCAGCAAGAGCTCCCATAATTTCAACCTTAAAATTTTTCATGTTCCCCTCCTTCTCTTGGTATATTCTTGTTTTTCAGGAAAAATTGTTTCTCCCTTCAAGCCAAAGCTACTTTCCCTCTACCTATGCTTTTTTTTTATGCTGCTTATCCTTATCCCTTCTTCCACTTTATCCCCTCTCTTGCCTACACTTTCAAACTCTGCCTTTCAACTGGCTCCTTCCCTTCTGGAAATAAGTGTGCACAGGTCTCCCTTACCGGATAATACCTTCCTTTAGCCCTACTACATACTCAAGCTACAACTTCTTCTTTCTTCCATATCAAATTTCCTTAAAGTGTGTGTATATCTGCTGCTTTTTCTGTTTTAACCCACGTGAAATTTGACTTCCACTTTCATTTCTGTATAGAAATTGAACTCTGGATGGTTACTAACATCCTCTTTATTACCAGTCCCAGAGTATTTTTTTAGTCCTATTTGTTCTTGACCCCTTCGCAGTGTGCATTGATGAAAAGACCACAGATGTTGGATCAAAACTGACGTGAATTCAGATTCAAAACCTGGCCCTGCCACTTGCTAGATATGTGACTTGAGTAAGTCAACTAAACTTTTTGAGCTGTAGTTTCCTCATCTTTAAAAAGGGATCGATAATAGCTCCCTAACAAGGAGTAAGAACAAAAGACAATGGATGTAAAGTGCCTAGTACATGTTGTGTGCCATAGAGTGGATTCTAACTCATAGTGACCCTAGAGGATAGAGTAGAACTATCCCATAGGGATTCCAAGATAGAAAATCTTCAAGAAAGCAGACCGCCACATCTTTCTCCTGCGGAGCAGCTGCATTTGAAGCGCTGACCTTTCGGTTAGCAGCTGGGTGCTTAACCACTGTGCTGCCAGGGCTCCTAGTACATGTTGTTGTTGTTAGGTGCCATTGAGTCAGTTCCAACTATAGTGACCCCATGTACAACAGAATGAGATACTGACCGGTCCTGTGCCATCCTCACAATCGTTGCTATGTTTGAGCCCATTGTTCCAGCCACGGTGTCAATCCATCTCATTGAGGGTCTTCCTCTTTTCCGCTGACCCTCTACTTTACCAAGCATAATGTGCTTCACCAGGAACTGGTCCCTCCTGATAACATCCAAAGTAGGTGAGACAAAGTCTCACCATCCTCACCTCTAAGGAGCATTCTGGATGTACTTCCTCCAAGACAGATTTGTTCATTCTTCTGGTAGTCCATGGTCTATTCAACGTTCTTTGCCAACACTATATTCAAAGGCATCAATTCTTCTTCGGTGTTCCTTATTCATTGTCCAGCTTTCCCGTGTATACAAGGCAATTGAAAATACCATGGCTTGAGTCAGGCGCATCTTAGTCCTCAAAGTCATGTCTTTGCTTTCGAACACTTTAAAGAGGTCTTTAGCAGCAGATTTGTCCAATCCAATCCATCATTTGATTTCTTAGCTGCTGCTTCCATGGACGTTGATTGTGAATCCAAGTAAAATGAAATCCTTGACAACTTCAGTCATTTCTCTGTTTATCATGATGTTACTTATTGGTCCAGTTGTGAGGGTTTTGTTTTCTTTTTTAAATGTTATTGTGCCTTAGGTGAAAGTTTATGGCACAAATTAGTTTCTCATTCAAAAATTTATGCACAAAGTGTTTTGTGACATTGGTTGCAATCTCCACAATGTGTCAGCTCTCTCCCCCTTTCCTTTTACACCCCAGGTTCTCCGTGTCCAGTTTTCCTGTCCCTTACCTGCTTCCTCATCTTTGCTTTTGGGTAGGTGTTGCCCATCTTATCTCATATGATTGATTGAACTAAGAAGCGTGTTCCTTACCTGTGTTATTGTTTGTTATATAGGCCTGTCTAATCTTTGACTGAAAGGTGGACTTTGGGAGTGGCTTTTCAGTTCTGAGTTAGCAGGGTGTAGGCGGGCCATAGTCCTGGGGGTTCCTCCAGTCCCTGTCAGACCAGTAAGTCTGGTCTTTTTTTTTCATGTGTGTGTGTGTGTGAATTTGTGTTTTGTTCTACATTTTTCTCCCGCTCTGCCTGGGACCCTCTACTGTGATCCCTGCCAGAGCCATTGGTGGTGGTAGCCCAGCACCATCTAGTTCTTCTGGGCACAAGCTGGGGGAGTCTCTGGTTTGTGTGGTCCATTAGTCCTTTGGACTAATATTTTCCTTTTGTTTTTGGTTTCCTTCATTCTCCTTTGCTCCAGATGGGATGCGACCAATAGATGTATCTTAGATGGCTGCTCGTAAGCTTTTAAGACCTCAGATACTACTCACCAAAGTAAGATATAGAACATTTTCTTTATGAACTGTGTTACGCCAATTGACCTATGTTCCTGAGACCATGGTCCCCAGGCCTCAGCCCCAGTAACGCAAGGTGTTTGGATGTATCTAGGAAGCTTCTATGACTTGGTCAGGTTGTGCTGCATTCTTCTATATGGTTTGTTGCCTTTTCCTTCATCAGATTTAACACGCTTCTACTATCTAGTTAGCAATATTCCCTCCCCACCCCTTCTCTCCCTCGTACATACCCAAAGTTTTTTTTTCTGTGTGTAAACCTTTTTTTTGGTTTTTATAATACTGCTCTCATATACAATATTTGTCCTTTTGTGATTGACTTATTTCACTCAGCATAATACCCTCCAAATTCAACCATGTTGTGAGATCTTTCGTGGATTCATCATTGTTTATCATTGGGTAGTAGTCATTGTGTGTATGTACCTTAATTTGTTTATCCATTCACCTGTTGATGGGCACTTAGGTTGTTTCCATCTTTTTGCTATTGTGAAATATGCTGCAGTGAACACAGATGTGCATATGTCTATTCATGTGACGGTTCTTATTTTTCTAAGATATATTCCTCGTAGTGGGATTGCTGGGTCCTATTGTGTTTTGATTTTCAGCTTTTTGTTAAGAAGATGCAGTATCATTTTCTATCCCATTTTCCAGTCCAGTCCCTGTCTGAAGAGTTGGCTTTGGCAATGGTTCCTGCCTTGGGCTAACAGAAGGTCTGGGGACCATGACCACCGGGGTACTTCTAGTCTCGGTCAAACAATTAAGTGTGGTCTTTGTACGAGAATTTGGGGTCTGCGTCCCACTCCTGCTCTCCTGCTCCCTCAGGGGTTCTCTGTTGTGTTCCCTGTCAGGGCAGTCATCCGTTGTAGCCGGGCACCATCTAGTTCTTCTGGTCTAAGGCTGATGTAGCCTCTGGTGCATCTGGCCCTTTCTGTCTCTTGGGCTCATAATTACCTTGTGTCTTTGGTGTTTTTCATTCTCCTTTGCTCCAGGTGGGTTGAGACCAGTTGATGCATCTTAGATGGCCACTTGCTAGTGTTAAAGGCCCCAGACGCCACTCTCCAAGGTGGGATGCAGAATGTTTTCTTATATAGATTTTATTATGCCAGTTGACTTAGGTGTCCCCTGAAAACATGGTCCACAAACCCCTGCTCCTGCTACGCTGGCCTTAGAAGCATTCAGTTTATTCAGGAAACTTCTTTGCTTCTGGTTTAATCCAGTTGTGCTGACCTCTCCTGTACTGTGTGTTATCTTTCCCTTCACCTAAAATAGTTCTTATCTACTATCTAATTAGTGAATACCCCTCTCCCTCCGTCCCACTCTCATAACCGTCAAAGAATATTTTCTTCTCTGTTGAAACTATTTCTTGAGTTCTTATGATAGTGGTCTTAGGCAATATTTGTCCTCTTGCAACTGACTGATTTTACTCAGCATAATGCCTTCCAGATTCCTCCATGTCATGAAATATTTCACAGATTCATCAATATTCTTTATCGATGCATAGTATTCCGTTGTGTGAATATACCATAATTTATCCATTCATCCGTTGATGGGCGCCTTGGTTGCTTCCATCTTTTGCTATTGTAAATAGTGCTGCAGTGAACATGGGTGTGCATGTATCTGTTCATGTAAAGGCTCTTATTTCTCTAGGATATATTCCAAGGAGTGGGATTGCTGGACTGTACAGTAGTTCTATTTCTACATCTATTCGTGTGAGGGCTCTTATTTCTCTAGGATATATTCCTAGGGGTGGGATTCCTGGATCCTATGGTACTTCTATTTCTACCTTTTTAAGGAATTGCCAAATCAATTTCCAAAGTGGTTGTACCATTTTACATTCCCACCAGCAGTGTATAAGTGTTCCAATCTCTCCACAGCCTCTCCAACATTTATTATTTTGTGTTTTTTGGATTAATGCTAGCCTTGTTGGAGTGAGATGGAATCTCATTGTAGTTGTGATTTGCATTTCTCTAATGGCTAATGATCGTGAGCGTTTCCTCATGTATCTGTTAGCTACCTGAATGTCTTCTTTAGTGAAGTGCCTCTTCATACCTTTTGCCCATTTTTTAATTGCATTATTTTGTCTTTTTGTAGTTGAGTATTTGCAGTACGATGTAGATTTTAGAGATCAGGCGCTGATTGGAACTGTCATAGCTAAAAACCTTTTCCCAATCTTCACATAATCTTTTTACTCCTTTGGTGAAGTCTTTGGATGATCATAGGTGTTTGATTTTTAGGAGCTCCCAGTTATCTAGTTTCTCTTCTGCATTGTTAGTAATGTTTTGTATACTGTTTATGCCATGTTTTAGGGTTCATAACGTTGTCCCTATTTTTTCTTTCATGATTGTTATCGTTTTATATTTATATTTAGGCCTTTGATCCATTTTGAGTTAGTTTTTGTGCATGGTGTGAGGTATGGGTCTTGTTTCGTTTTTTTGCAGGTGGGTATCCAGTTATGCCAGCACCATTTGTTAAAAAGACTGTCTTTTCCCCATTTAACTGATTTTGGGCCTTTGTCATATATCAACTGCTCATACGTGAATAGGTTTATGTCTGGGTTCTCAGTTCTCTTCCACTGGTCTATGTGTCTGTTGTTCTACCAGTACCAGGCTGTTTTGACTACTGTGGAGGCATAATAGGTTCTAAAATCAGGTAGAGTGAGACCTCCCACTTTGTTCTTCTTTTTCAGTAATGCTTTACTTATCCAAGGCCTCTTTCCCTTCCACATGAAGTTGGTGATTTGCTTCTCCATCTCATTAAAAAAAGTCATTGGAATTTGAATTGGAAGCGCGTTGTATAAATAGATGGCTTTTGGTAGAATAGACATTTTTACCATGTTAAGTCTCTATCAATGAGCAAGGTATGTTTTTCCACTTATGTAGGTCTCTTTTGGTTTCTTGCAGTAGTGTCTTGTAGTTTTCTTTGTATAGGTCTTTTACATCTCTGGTAAGATTTATTCCTAAGTATTTTATCTTTTTGGAGGCCACTGTAAATGGTATTGATTTGGTGATTTCCTCTTTGATGTTCTTTTTGTTAGTATAGAGGAACCAACTGATTTTTGTATGTTTATCTTGTATCCAGATACTGTGCTGAACTCTTCTATTAGTTTCAGTAGTTTTCTTGAGGATTCTTTTGGGTTTTCTGTGTATAAGAGCATGTCATCTGCAAATAGAGATACTTTTACTTCTTTCTTGCCAATCTGGATGCCCTTTATTTCTTTATCTACCCTAATTGCTCTGGCTAGGACCTCCAACACAATGTTGAATAAGAGTGATGATAAAGGGCATCCTTGTCCAGTTTCCGAACTCGAGGGCAATGCTTTCATACTCTCTCCATTTAGGATGATGTTGGATATTGGCTTTGTATAAATGCCCTTTATTATGTTGAGGAATTTTCCTTCTATTCCTATTTTGCTGAGAGTTTTTATCATGAATGGGTATTGAACTTTGTCAAATGTCTTTTCTGCATCAATTGATAAAGTCACATGATTCTTGTCTTTTGTGTATTTATATGATGGATTTCATGAATCGTTTTTCTGATGTTGAACCTGGTATGAATCCCACTTGGTCACGGTGAATCATTTTTTCGATATGTTGTTGAATTCTATTGGCTAGAATTTTGTTGAGGATATTTGCGTCTAAGTTCATGAGGGATATAGGCTTGTAATTTTCTTTTTTTGTGGTTTTACCTGGTTTGGGTATCAGGGATATGCTGGCTTCATAGAGTGAGTTTGTATTCTGCATCCGGTAATTCCAGGAAGGTACGTTCATCTAGAAGATCCTTTGATTCTTTGTTTTGAGAGCTTGTCGAGGCGATCATGGTCTGTTCCTTTATGTGACTTGATATTGACTGTTGTCTTCGAGTCATCTATAAGTTATTGTATTATTTTATTTTATGTTTGCTTACTGTATCATTGCTTCTTGCTTTGTTTTCTTTTGATATGCCCAAATGGGTTGCTTGAGTGAGCCAGCTTAATTATTTTCACCTTTGGAGCTCTGACGTCCTGTCCGCAGATGGCTAGAGCTGTTATCAGGTGTATCAGTCTAGGAGTCCTTTCACTTTTCTTGTATGAATTCAGCTCATGTGTCTAGGTAGCTGCTCATCAAGTGTGTGATACAGGCTCTGTCCTACAGTCTTAGAGGTGCAAAGGTGATTGGTGTAGGTACCCGTATCTGGTTGCAGCAGGGAGTCACTCTCTGAACAAGGCAGGGGGCTGAGAATTTTCCCCCACGTGTCTGTGAGGAAAGCGTGTCCCTGTTCCCTAGAGCGTACAGATGGGTGGGTTCTGCAGATGGACCATGGACACCCAGTGTTTTTGGTTGTAAGGACTGGGAGGTACCAGTTATCCTTGGACCTCTGTCATGGGTGGCTGGGTGAGCTGAGTGGAGCCACTAGTCCTTAGGCCCCTGATGTAGGTAGGTGAGAATCCTGTTTAATAGGCAAAGTGGTGTCAAACGTCAAACACCAGCCTTTCCACTGCACAGCTGAAACAGTTGTAGCCTGCTAACAAGGGCTTCTTCTCCTGAAATAGGCCCGCACAGGTCTGTGCAGAGGGGAAAGCTACTCAAAGTCCATGGACCATTTATGCCTGGAAAGGAGCCACTTCTGTCCTGAGCTCCCCTGGTTAGTGGAGCTGGCAGATTGTCTTTTACCCCAGTTGTGGATTTATTCCTTCTCCAGGGCCTGGAAGATGGTTCCAGTCGCTAAACAGGGCCTATCTCAGGCCCAGGGAAATCAACAGATGCTGAAGCCGGCTTGGGGGCGGGAGGCACATTAAAATGACACAATACTTAGCTTTTGCCGAGAGCGCTGTTCTTCTCTGGTTCCGGAGGTGTTAGTAGGCTGTGTGGCTGGCTGCTTGTCCCTGAGGAAACTGCTGCCAAATGCCAGTACTGGCCTGCTGCAGCCGCTTCTGGGAATCATGCCTGAGGGCTCCCAACGATTCATGTCCAATAACTCCTCTCTGCTTCTGAACAGTGTCCCTCTACCCCTGCCCCTCGGTTCGTTTTCTAACCTTGCCTTTGATGTTCAGGGCTCCTAGCTTGTCATAAACATACTCACTTCATTTGTTCTTTCGGGTCTTTGTTGTAAGAGGGCTCGCAGGAAGTGTCTGTCTATTCTGCCATCTCAGCCCCGCCTCTCCAGAAATCTCCATCTGTTTTTTGTGTGTTGATCTTGTATCCTCCTACTCCACTGAATATTTCTATTAGTTTCAGTAGTTTTCTTGTGGAGTCTTGTGGGTTCTTCATGTATAGTAGCATATCATTTGAGAATAGGGATAGTTTTGCTTCATTTCTTTTGGATGCCCTTTATTTCTTTTCTTGCCTGATTGCTCTAGCTATGACCTCCACCACAGTGTTAAATAGCAGTGGTAATAAAGGGCATCCTTGTCTTGTTCCCGTTTTCAGGGAGAATGCTTTTAGCCTCTCTCCATAGAGTATGATGTTGGCTGTTAGTAGGATTTTTGTTTTCTTAATGTTGAGGTGTAATCCATACTGAAGGCTGTAGTCTTTGATCTTCATCAGTAAGTGCTTCAAGTCCTCTTTGGTTTCAGCAAAGAAGATTGTGTCATCTGCATATCTCAGGTTGTCAGTGAGTCTTCCTCCAACTTTGATGTTGCATTCTTCTTTGTATAGTCCAGCTTCTCAGATTATTTGCTCAGTATACCGTCTGTATAAATATGGTGAAAGGATACAACCCTGGTGCACACCTTTCCTAATTTTAAACCATGCAGTATCCAACTGCTTCTTGGTCTATGCTCAGTTTCCTCATGAACACAATTAAGTGTTCTGGAATTCCCATTCTTTGTAGTGTTATCCATAGTTTGTTATGATCCACACAAATGCCTTTGCATAGTTAATAAAACAGAGATAAACATCTTTCTGGTACTCTCTGCTCTTAGCCAAGATTCATCTGACATCAGCAATGATATCCCTCGTTCCATGTCCTCTTCTAAATCTGGCTTGAATTTCTGACAATTCTCTGTTGATGTACTGCTGCAACCATTTTTGAATATCTTCAGAAATATTTTACATGTTTCTGATGTTAGTGATATTGTTTGATAATGCTTGCGTTCTTCTGGATCATCTTTCTTGGGAATGGACATAAATGTCAATCTCTTCCAGTCAGTTCGCCAGGTAGTTGTCCTCCAAATTTCTTGGCATAGAAGAGTGAGCACTTCCAGCATTGCATCCATTTGTTGAAATGTCTAAATTGGTATTCCGACAATTCCTGAAGGCTTATTTTTTCTTGCCAGTGCCTTCAATGAAGCTTGGACTTCTTCCTTTGATACCATTGATTCTTGATCATATGCTACTAGTATTTAGTAGGCACTAGCTAAATTTTTTTTTTAGCTAAATGGTTTCTATCCACCTTCTGGGAGCCCTGATGGCACAGTGGTTAAGCACTCAGCTGATAATTGAGAGGTCGACAGTTCAAATCCACCAGCCACTCCCCAGGAGAAAGATGTGGCAGTCTGCTTCCGTAAAGATTTGCAGCCTTACAAACCCTATGGGGGCAGCTGTCTGTCCCATATGGTTGATATGAGTTTGAATTGACTTGATGGCGATGGGTTTTTTTTTTAATGAGTTTATCCACCTTTCGTAATTGAGTTTTTAAACCTCCTTTGCTGGGTCTTCTTCTTCCTCCTGCCTCTTTAAAAGATTTGCAGTACTCAAGATTTTGCTCTCGGATGTTTTCTCTCAACATATTGTGTCTTCCCAGTAATTTATCTATTCCCATCTCTTCAATTAATACGGATATCTGGATGACTTTGACACTTTGTTCTAGATCCCTCTCCTAAATGCCTCACATTTCAAACTTAATGATCCCTTCCAGTTTGCACAGTGAATAATTCTATATTGGGAATAAATGAGAGCAGAGTTTGAGAGGATCATGGGCCGGGAGACAGCTGAGGTAAGGTACTGAATTCTAGGTTAAGGAGTTTCACTTGATAACAGCAGCAGGCTAAAGGGGTTCTGAGAAGTGATTTGAATTTAGCATCTGTTGAGGGATGCACTAGAGCAAAGAGAAGCTGGGGCAAGGAAGCCATTTAAGAAGCTATTGTGATAACCTGTATACTTCTTGATGTGACTTTAGGAAGCAAAATAAAATTGAAACTCAAGGAATTTTGCAGAGAAAGTATTAGGAGGATGTGGCAACATATTGGATATACTGTAAAGACGTGAGAGGAATCGAAAACATGCCACGGCTGCAAGGCTAAGACACTGGAAAACTCATGGTGCCAGTGGTGCTAATGGTGAAGTTAGGGAGGAATTCTTGCTTTGAAAAGGGTTGGGTGAGTAAGAAGGGAGATTAATTAGACTTCTGACATATTAAATTTCAAGGGTCAGTAGGAAACCCAAAGGAAAAATATCTCGTGGGCAACTGGAACTAGAATACAGAAAAGAAAATAAGAAGTCAGAGTTAGTGCTGGTGATGGATGTATTAGTGTCATTTGTATACAAGGAGTAGCTTAAATGAGAGAAATAGATGAACTCCCCTAAAAGAGTGAGTACAAAGGGGAGGGGGCAAGAATGGAACCTTGGGAGAGGGCCAGAGGGAATAAGTGGGAGGAAGAAAGGGAGCTTAGAGGAGCCAGAGACAGAGAAATCAAAAACACAAAAGGAGAAGCAGTGTGGCAGAAACCTACCGGCTTTTACACTAATTCATCGGTCCCTGATTGACTCTTTGGTTATGCGCCTGCTTTCTTTCACGTCCCCACCTGGGTATCAAGCTTCTCTTTCCATTCATTGTTTAGCTAGACCTCCTAGGCCTTTGAGCCTAATTATTTCTACTGGGGAAATCACTCTCAATTCATGCTTCCTTTTATCCATCAGCTATTAACCCTTCCGTCATAGGTGATTAGTACAGTCAAACACACTCTTTTACAAAAAACGTACATAAGATGCTATCCTTGCCAATTTAGTGAGTGATGTTGAGAAACCGGCATCCAAAAGGAGAGAATCTTTCCCTGCCAGTAAGGTAATCTGCAGAAACAAATATAAGTGATCCGGTCTGTATTTATTTATTCAAAAACAATGGATGAAATATCATATCAACACATTCTTAATAAGCCCCTACTGTGTGCCCAGCTGCCCCAAAACAATGAGAATATTGTGAACAAATTAGCATATGATAAAATGAATAAGGGGAGTAACATCTTCTAGACTTACGTTCATTTTTTTATCTCTTGA
Organism: Elephas maximus indicus; assembly: GCF_024166365.1. Lineage (NCBI taxonomy): Eukaryota > Metazoa > Chordata > Mammalia > Proboscidea > Elephantidae > Elephas > Elephas maximus. The sequence continues at coordinate 48,898,159 of NC_064846.1, read as the reverse complement.
TGTTTTTATTTAAGTTTGCCTATTACAAAGTAAAAAGTCTCAATCTAAAGGTTTAAATCTGTCTTCAGTTCAGCAAATTTTTCTTCTATTTCATTTAATTTTTTGTGGTTTTATATATATATGCACAATACATATCTATATAAAACAAAATATTTGCCATGTCAACATTTTTTACATGTACAATTCAGTGGCATTAATTACGTTCATCATGTTGTACAACCATCACCTGGCCCACCAGTTTCCAGGTATTTCTATCACCCTAAACCGTCTGCTAGCAAGATCTGTTCTATTTATTTTGGAGGCAAAGATTGGGTCCCTTCACAGTGCACAGGAGAGCCCTTCGTTTATTAGGGGTACAGGTGCAGCTGTGGCTCTGCCGCAGGCATCTCTCTGCTGTGCCAGAAGGTGGAGGAGTGGGGCAGCAGAAAAAGCACGTTTTCTACTGTATGAGATCCATCCTTGTCTTGATTCAGTTTGCAGCTCCTTACCGTGGTCCTTTGCCCACTATTTCAGAGTTCTCACAGGGCTGAGTACAGACTGCTAGTTGCTTTTCTTGGTGTTTGTGTGGGGAAGGTTAGAATGTTAGACCTGCTAACAGCACTATCTTCTCAGAATTCCTATACCTTCTTTTTTTTATTTTTAAAAGTAGCCTTTCCTCCATATATACCTTGCCTCTCTCTATTCCTTCCTTTTTCATTTTACACACTCAGTCAAACCTTGTTGCAGTCACATGCTCACTTTGTATACTCATCCATAAATATTCTCAAACCCTCAGAGATATTCTACATATTAATGTGAACAAAAATTCTTCCATCCACATGTTTTCATGCCTTTTCCCAGCTTGAATATTTAGCCAACTCTCATAATAAAAATGAAGAAATATCATCAACTATCCAACATTTTTAGTATCCAACATAGAATGTACATTATTTATACTTTTCCACTTTTGTATCTCATAATATTTATTTAATAGAGGGTGCAACATAGGGATATAAATACTGCTTTGATTCAGAAATAGATCTTTTTCCCTTGATATATGCTTTATTTTATTATGGTTCTACAAAATAAAAATGCTTTTATTTTCTTCTGATTGTTCAAGCAATATATACTCATAGTAAAAATATTAAAAGTTTTGAAAATTGTAAAAAATAACAACCAGACATACTCTGTAGCCATGAACAGACTAACAGCGATTGACTTGTCCTTCTGCCATAAACTATTATTAAAAAAAAACCCCAAAAGCAAACCTGTTGCCATTGAGTCAATGCCGACTTACAGCAACCCTGTAGGACAGAGTAGAACTGTCCCATAGGCTTTCCAAGGCTGTAAATATTTATGGAAGCAGACTGCCACATCTTTCTCCCATGAAGTAGGTTCCAACAACCAACCTTTTAGTTAGCAGTCGAGCATTTAACCACTGTGCCACCAGGACTCCTAAAGACAACTGTAAAATTAGAAACTATGTATATGAAGACACTGTTTTCAGAAATTGCACAACAGGACTGTGAGCCCTAAGGTAAAGGAAATAAATAAGGTGAGCCTCACACTTCCTCATTTTTCTGACTGGCAACAATTTTCCAGCAATAGCAGAGGGACCAGAAGTCTGTGCGTTTCCTACATGTATTTGACTGAAGATCTGTGCTTCACAGGTACAGAGCAAGACTTTCTGAGGCCTAGCAGAGAGTGGCTACTAGAGGTTCTGAGCAGAATGGAAATACTAGAAGTCACACAGTGCCGGGAGATATTGGAACTCTTGTCAAGCCAGAGTGGAGTGACCTTGTTAAAAACCTAGGCATACGGTAGAGGCACCAGAAAGGCCATTTCTTAACAGCATAGACAATGCCCTAGAATTAGGGCTACTCTGGACACTTCCTAACATACTTTAAAACCAAGTCTCCACAGGATCAATGAGAACTACCCATAAATAAACTGTATACCAGAACAAAACTCATTACTTGTTAAAGGAAGGTAACATAATCCACACTCCTTGAAATGTATTATTCACAATGACCAGCGTATAATAAAAAAGTACTACATGTGTGAAGAAACAGGAATATGTAAACAAAATCAAGAAATAAAATTCTGTCAATAGAAAACAACTTTATGATAGCTCAGATGTTGGAATTAATAGTCAAGGACTTTAAGTAAGTAATTATAAATATTTTCAAATGCCTAAAGGATAATATGATCTCAATAGGTCAACAGATGGGGATTCGTCCCAGAATGGAAACTCTAAAAATGAAAAGTAGAAATATAAAATAAAAAATAAACTATATGAACTTAAGAGCAGATTAAATATGGCGGAAGAAAGGGAGAGTAAATCTGAAGACAGAAATGAATTTTCTAAAGAACAAAAAGAAAAATGATTGAAAAAAGTAAACAGAGCCTCAGTGACCTATTGGAATCCCAGATGAACAGGAGAGTGATAGAATGGGTCCTAAAAAAATTTGAAGACATAATGGTTGAAAATTCCTCAAATTTGGTAATAATCAAACCTAGATTCATGAAACTAAGTGAACCCAAAGCAGAAAAAATACAATGAAACCCACATGTAGGTTCATCAAAGTTGACCTGCTGAAAACCAAAGATAAAGAGAAAATTTGAAAGCAGTGAAAGAAAAATTACATATTACATAGAGGAAAAACAATGTAAATGAGGGCTGACTTCTTGTCAGAAAAAATGATGGCCAGAAGACTATGGAATGGTATATTTAAAGCTGAATGAAAACAGACAAAAATATTTGCCAATCCAGAATCCATCAAAAAATAGTCTTCAAACATGAGAGTGAAAAAACAACATTTTTGGGTAAATGCAAACAGAGAATTTGTCTCCAGTGGATCTACACTACAGAAAGTGTTAAAAGAAATATTTTAGGCTGAAAGGAAATGATATCAGGTAAAAATATGTACAGGAAGGAATGAAAAGCACCAGAAATGATAAATGTATGAGAAAATATTAAACTTTTTTGTCTTAATTTTCTGCAAAGAGCGATAACTATTTAAACAAAAATAATATTATAGTAGTTTATTGCATATGTTAAAGTAAAATATATGATAGCAGTAGCACAAAGAATAGATTTCTACTATTGGTAAGTTTCTTAACGTTTGTGAACTGAGAATTGTGAAATGATACAATGTTAATTCTAAGCTAATTGTGATAAGAATTCATACTGTAATACCTAGAAAATACCTAGAGCAACCCACTAAAAAATTAGAACAGAGGTAAAATTGTGTCCCCCGAAAATGTGTATCAACTTGGCTAGGCCATGATTCTCAGTATTGTGTGGTTGTCCTCCATTTCGTGATCTGATGTTATTATACTATGTGTTGTTATTATACTACTCTCTATGATGTTAATGAGGCAGAACTAGAGGCAGTTATTTTAATGAGGCAGGACACAATCTATAGGATTAGGTTGTATCTTGCAGTTATTTTAATGAGGAAGGACACAATCTATAGGATTAGGTCGTATCTTGAGTCATTCTCTTTTGAGATGTAAAAGAATCGAGCAGAGAGGAGAGAGACCTCATTACCACCAAGCAAGAAGAACTAGGAGTGGAGCATGTCCTTTGGACTGGGGTCACTGTGCTGAGAAGCTCCTAGAACACGGGAAGATTAATGATGAAGACGTTCCCCCAGAGCTGACAGAGAGAAAGCCTTCCCCTGGAGCTGGCACCCTGAATTCGGACTTCTAGCCTCCTAAACTGTGAGAGAATAAGTTTCTGTTTGTTAAAGCCTCTCACTTTTGGTATTTCTGTCATAGCAGTGCTGGATAACTAAGACAACTTCCCTGGTAAAATTTAATCCTAGCTATTTTATTCTCTTATATGCTATTGTAAATGAAATTGTTCCCCTAATTTCCCATTCAGATTTCTCATTGCTGTTTATAGAAATCCAACTGATTTTTCTTTGTTGACCTTCTACCCTGCAACTTTGCTACTTTGCTAATAAATTCCCCTATTCACTCTAGAAGTTCTTTTGTGGACTCTTTGGGATTTTGTATATATAGGATAATATCATCCATGAATTTTACTTCTTTCCAATCTGGATACCTTTTATTTCTTGTCTTATCGCTCTGGCTAGGACTTCTAATACAGTATTGAGTAGCAGTGGTGAGAACGGGCACCCTTGTTTTGTTCCTCATTTCAGGGGGAAAGCTCTCGTTCTTTCTCCCTTAAGTATAAGGTTGGCTGTTGGCTTTCCATATATGCCCTGAATCATACTGAGTAATTTCCTTTCTATTCCAATCTTTTTAAAGGTTTCCATTGAGAAGGGTGTCTGTCAGTTTGTCATACTGTGGGGGCTTGTATGTTGCTGTGATGCTGGAAGCTATGTCACTGGTATTCAAATACCAACAGGGTCACCCATGGGCCACAGGTTTCAGCTGAGCTTCCAGACTAAGACAGACTAGGAAGAAGGACCCAGCAGTCTACTTCTGAAAAGAATTAGCCAGTGAAAACCTTATGAATAGCAGTGGAACATTGTCTGATATAGTGCCAGAAGATGAGCCCCTCAGGTTGGAAGGTGCTCCAAATACAACTAGGGAAGAGCTGCCTCCTCAAAGTAGAGTCAACCTTAATGATGTGGATGGAGTCAAGCTTTTGGGACCTTCATTTGCTGATGCAGCATGACTCAAAATGAGAAGAAACATCTGCAAACATCCATTAATAGTAGAACCCGAAATGTACGAAGTATGAATCTAGGAAAATTGGAAACTGTCAAAAATGAAACGGAACGCATAAAGATTGATATCCTAGGCATTAGTGAGCTGAAATACCTTCCTTGTAGGTATTGGACATTGTGAATCAGACAATCACATGGTCTACTATGCCAGGAATGACAACTTGAAGAGGAATGACATTGCATTCATCATCAAAAAGAACATTTCAAGATCTATCCTGAAGTACAGTGCTGTCAGTGATAGGATAATATCCATATACCTACAAGGAAGACCAGTTAATATGACTATCATTCAAATTTATGCACTAACCACTAAGGCCACAGATGAAGAAATTGAAGATTTTTACCAACTTCTGAAGTCTGAAATTGATTGAACATGCAATCAGGATGTACTGATAATTACTGGTGATTGGAATGTGAAAGTTGGAAACAAAGAAGGATCGTTAGTTGGAAAATACGGCCTTTGTGTTAGAAAGATTGCTGGAGATTGCATGATAGAGTTTTGCAAGACCGTCAACTTCTTCACTGCAAATACATTTTTCACCAATATAAATGGCAAGTATACATATGGACCTCACCAGATGGAATGCATAGGAATCAAATCAACTACATATGTGGAAAGAGATGATGGAAAAGCTCAATATCATCATCAGTCAGAACAAGGCCAGGGGCTGACTGTGGATGAGACCATCAATTACTCATATGCAAGTTCAAGTTGAAACTGAAGAAATTTAGAACAAGTCCATGAGAGCCAAAGTACGACCTTGAGTATATCCCACCTGAATTTAGAGGCCATCTCAAGAAAAGATTTGACACGTTGAACACTAATGACCAAAGACCAAGTGAGCTGTGGAATGACATCAAGAAACATCATAGGTGAAGAAAGCAAGAGGTCATTAAAAGACAGGAGACAAAGAAAAGACCTAAACAGATGTCAGAAGAGACTCTGAAACTTGCTTATGAACGTTGAGTAGCTAAAGAAAATGGAAGAAATGATGAACTAAAAGAGCCGAACAGAAGATTTCAAAGGGTGGCTCAAGAAGATGAAGTAAAGTATTATGATGACATGTGCAAAGAGCTGGAGATAGAAAACCAAAAGGGAGGAACACGCTCAGCATTTCTCAAGCTGAAAGAACTGAAGAGAAAATTCAAGCCTCGACTTGCAATACTGAAGTATCCTACAGGGAAAATATTGAATGGCGCAGGAAGCATCAAAAGAAGGTGAAGGGAATACACAGAGTCACTATACCAAAAAGAATTGGTCGACATTCACCCATTTCAGGAGGTAACATGATCAGGAACCGATGGTGCTGAAGGAAGAAGTCCAAGCTGCACTGAAGGCATTGGCAAAAAAACAAGGCTCTGGTAGTTGATGGAATACCAATTGAGATGTTTCAACAAACAAATGCAGCACTGGAAGTGCTCATTCGTCTATGCCAAGAAATTTGGAAGACAGCTACCTAGCCAAACGACTGGAAGAGATCCATATTTATGCCTATTCCCAAGAAAGGTGATCGAACTGAATGCGGAAATTATCGAACAATATCGTTAATATCACATGCAAGCAAAATTTTGCTGAAGGTCCTTCAAAAGCGGCTGCAGCAGTATATGGACAGGGAACTGCCAGAAATTCAAGCCAGATTTAAGAGGACGTGGAACCAGGGATATCATTGCTGATGTCAGATGGATCCTGACTGAAAGCAGAGAATATAAAAAAGATGTTTGCCTCTGTTTTATTGACTATGCTAAGGCCTTCGACTGTGTGGATCATAACAAATTATGGATAACATCGCAGAGAATGGGAATTCCAGGACACTTAATTGTGCTCATGAGGAATCTGTACGTGGATCAAGAGGCAGTCGTTTGAAGAGAACAAGGGGATATTGCATGGTTGAAATTCAGGAAAGGTGTGTGTCAGGGTTGTATCCTTTCACCATACTTAATTCAGTCTGTATGCTGAGCAAATAATCCAAGAAGCTAGACTGCATGAAGAAGAAAGGGGCATCAGGATTGGAGGAAGATTCAACAACCACCTGCAAAATGCAGATGACACAACCTTGCTTGCTGAAAGTGAAGAGGACTTGAAGCACTTACTGATGAAGATCAGAGCTCACAGCCTTCAGTATGGATTACACCTCAACATAAAGAAAACAGAAATCCTCACAACTGAACCAATAAGCAACATCATGATAAATGGAGAAAACATTGAAGTTGTAAAGGATTTCATTTTACTGGGCTCCACAATCAACACCCGTGGAAGCAGCAGTCAAGAAATCAAAAGACGCATTGAGCAAATCGGCTGCAAAAGACCGCTTTAAAGTTTTTAAAAGCAAAGTTGTCACCTTGAGGACTAAGGTGCCCCTGACCCAAGCCATGGTGTTTTCAATCGCCTCATATGCATGCGAAAGCTGGGCAATGAATAAGGAAGGCCAAAGAAGAATTGACACCTTTGAATTGTGATGTTGGTGAAGAACATTGAATATACCTTCAACTGCCAAAAGAACAAACAAATCTGTCTTGGAGGAAGTACAACCAGAATGCTCCTTAGAAGCAAGGATGGTGAGACTATGTCTCACATACTTTGAAGATATTATCAGGAGGGATCAGTTCCTGGAAAAGGACATCATACTTGGTAAAGTAGAGGGTCAGCGAAAAAGGAAGACCCTCAATAAGATGGATTGACACAGTGGCTGCAACAATGGGTTCAAGCATGGCAACAATTGTCAGGATGGCACAGGACCAGGCAGTGTGTCGTTATGTTGTGAATTGGGTCGCTATGAGTTGGAAGCAACTCAATGGCACCTGATAACATTGATGTGGTGTATTACACTGATTGTCTAATATTGAACCATCCCTGCATTCCTGAAATAAATCTCACTTGGTCATGGTGTATGATTCCTTTGATATGCTGTTGGATCCTGTTCGCTAGTATTTTGTTGAAGATTTTTGCATCTATGAGAGATATTGGCTTGTAGTTTCTTTTCTTGTGGTGTCTTTGGTTTTGGTCCAGAGACAACTTTTAAGGACACAGTTAGGTTAACATGAAGGGATGGGGAAAGAGATACTATGCAAATGGTAAGGCTATGAAAACTGCTGTAGCTATATTAAGATCAGTGAAGATCTTGACTTTCAGACAAGAAATGTTATCAGAAATAAAAATGAGCATTTCATAATGACAAAAGGAAGACATAACAGTCCCAAATATTTATGGAATCTGTGATGGTTAGGATTGTGTGTCAACTTGGCTGGGCCGTGATTCTCAGTGTTTTGGCAGTTGTATAATGTTGTGATTCCTTCACTGTTGAAATTTGATATGTGATTACTCCCATGATGGAATCTGCTGAATGGTAATGGTGGGAGCGGGGCCTGTGGCAGCTCACCGCCCCCTCAGCCTTCATATCTCCACCCTCTGCTGCCTACTTCCTTCCTGCTCACCTTGCCAAGGTTTTTGGCTTGTTCTGGATCCTGCAGCTGCCTCTTGTTGTCTCACCTCCCGTTCTTGGGACTTACCTGCCAATCTTGGGATTTGTTGATCTTCATAGCCTGTGAGCGGAAGCCTTGCTCTCCGACCTGCCGATCTTGGGTTCGTCAGCCCGTGTGGCTGCATGAATCAGGAGAGTCCTCTGTTCTGATCCATGGATTTGGGACATTCCAGCCTCTACAGTCGTCGTGTTTTTTCCTTGATATAAATCTCTCTGTATATATTTATATGCTTTACTGATTTTTCTTCTTTATAGAACCCAGCCTAAGACATAAATGAGCATTTCATAATGATAAAGAGAAGACATAACAGCCCCAAATATTTATGGAATCTGATAACATAGATTTTAAATAAAGTAAAAATTGACAGAAATAAAGGGATACTGTATATTTACACAAATAATGAGTGCCTTCTGTGTTTTTTTTTTCTGTGTTTGTCAACCACTCTCTCCTCCCTCAAGGTATTTTTATAAACATGGTATGCTAATTTTTTTAACAGAAACATGTAAAAAAAATTGGCATAGTGAAGCTTAGGAAAATACCTCATGGGGGGAGGGAACGGTTGACAAACAAATGTAGAAGGCACACATTATTTGTGTAAAAATACCATAAATAGATAAATCCACAATCATAGTTGGAGATTTTAATACGTATGTCTCAGTAATTGATAGAACAGTCAGATAAAAAATTTGACTGAGAATAGAGATGATGTGATCAACATTATCAATCACTTCAACAAAATTGACAATGCACTTCATATAACAACTAAAGAATACTCATTTTTTAAGTAGACATGGGAAATTCACCAAAATAGTCAGTATGCAATACCACAAGTTAAGTCTCAATATATTTCAAATGATTGAATTCTTACAAAGTATGTTCTCTGACCTCAGTGGAATTAAATTAGAAGTGACCAACACTAAGATAGCTAGAAAATCCCCCAATATTTGGAACTTAAACAACACAGTTCTAAATAACCCATGAGTCAAAGAAAAAAAAAATAATGAGGGAAACAAAGAGATATTTTTAACTGAGTAATAATGAAAACAATATGTCTCAATTTGTAGGATTAAAGCAGTGCTTAAAGGCAAGTTTATAACTTTAAATACCTATATTAGGAAAGAAAAGTTTAAAATGAAAGATTGGAATTTCCACCATAAGAAACTGGAAACAGAAGAGCAAATTAAAGTAAGTATAAGAAAATAATAAAGATAATAGCAGAAATAAATGAAATATAAAACAAATGAGAGGGAAAATTAACAAAGCTAAAGTTGGTTTATTGAAAAATTTAATAAAACTGATAAACCTCTAGCAGTACTGTTGAAGAAAAAAGGAAAGAAAATACGAATTATGAATAGTCAGGATGAAAGAGAGGATATCACTACAGATCCTACAGATATTAAAACAGTAATGTGGTACAACCATTTTAGAAAACAGTTTGGAAGTTTATTGTAAAGTTAAACATAAACTTACCAAATGGCCCAGTAATTCCACTTCCAAGTATTAATATTTACTCAGGAGAAAGAAAACGTATGTCCACAAACAGATTTTTTTCACAAATGTTTATAGTAGTTTTATTAATAATGGCCTCAAGCTGTAATCAATCCAAATACCATCAACAGGTGAATGGTTAAACAAATTGTAGTACATTAATGCAATGAATACTACCTAGTGATAGAAAAGAATGATCTGTAAATACATATAAAATGGTTGAATCTTAAGGATATAATATTGGTTTAAAGAAAGGAAAAGAATACATAGCATATGGTATTTCATTTATATAAATTCCTAGAAAAGACAAAACTAATATATGGATCTGACAAAAAGCAGATCCGTGGTTCTTGGATCAATGTGGGGACCTAAACAGACATGAGGGACTTTTTGGAGTGATGGAAACTTTCTGTATCTTGATTGGAGTGGTGATGGCATAGCTTTACACATTTGTCAAAATTTATTGAACTGTACACTTAAATGCATATTATTGTAGATAAATCATGACTTAATGACATTGATTTTAAAGGTAACTTGACAATGAAGCGGTGTTATGAACACCTTTAAGTTAGTAAATGTGACAGTTAGTTGAAATGGACAAATTTCAGAAAAACACAGCTTAAAAACGACACAGAATAGATAGAAAATTTGAGTAGCTCTAACTCTATTACAAAAATTGAATTCCTAATCATACATTTTCCCACAAATGTAACTCCAGGACCAGTTTACTTCTATATTTAATTTTGTCAAATATTGCAGGAATAAATAATAGCAATGTTACACAATTTTTTTTCCCTGAAAATAGAGGATAAGGGATTACTTTCCAACTTCTTTAATGAGCTCAGTATAATCATGATATCAAGACCTAAGGCCTAGTGAAGGGTCATGACTTTCACCACGACCCAGGAGTAATGAGGCTTCTGCTCCTCAGGGTGTCAGTGGAGGCCATGTGGAGAGAAGTAACAAGGCATCTCTTTCCGTCCCAGCCAGAGTAGTATCGGCAGAAGTCTAGTGGAGGACCTAAACTTACACCCCTGTCCAGCAGAAACAAGGAGCTGCTTCCTGCTGGGTGACAATGGAGGTGAAATAGGGAACCTGGAATTCAGTCTCCAGCTATCAGAAATGAGGCAGCATTACCCTTCCCGTGCTGGAGCGTTGTCACAGGAGGCCAGTTAAACAGAGGGTTTAAATCATTCCCGAGTCTGATAACATAATACCCAAATTGTCCAAGTTTCAATTGAATATCACTTGTCGTGTCAGGGACCAGGAAAATATCTATTTGAATGAGGGGAAAAAAAAATCAGCAGAAGCATCTATCAAAATGACAAATATTAGAATTTTCTGCAAAGGATTTTAAAGCAGTGATCATAAAAATGCTTTAGTAAGCAATAGTAAATATGCTTAAGACAAATGGAAAAAATAAAAGGCCTCAGCAAGGAAATAGAAGGTGTCAGCAAAGAAATAGAAAATATAAAGAAAAACCAAATGGAACTGGAAATTTTTTACATTGTAAGTAAGGCAGGTAAACGGACAGGAAAATAAGGTTTCTATATTTCAGTTGAACTGGTAAAATGTTGACACGAGTAGACTGTGATAAGTTAACGATACATAGTGCAATACTTAACGCAAACACTGAAAGACCTATGCAAAGAAAATTGGACAAGTGGAAACAGAGAACCTTGGGTGGAGAAGGGGAGAGTGTTGACATATCACAGGGTTGGCAACCAATGTCACAAAACAATTTGTTTATTGATTTTTTAATGAGAAACTAATTTGCTCTGTAAACTTTCACCTAAAGCACAATAAAAAAAGGAAATCAAATGCAAAGTATGGATGAACTTTTGTATTAGCATCTTGTTCTTGGAAATATGGGAAGATCATTAACAACATTAAAAATACGTCTGTTGTAATTTTGGGGCTATCAAAGCAGCTTTCCTATTGCATTGCCTTACTGAATTCTCTGCTTAATGCCTTGTGTTGTTAAGAGCACTAGTCTCCAACCAGACTTCCTGGGTTCAAGTGCTGGATCCACCACTCTCCCTCAGTGTGTACTGGAGCAATTTATCTTACCTCTTTGTGCCTCAGTTTTCTCTTATATAAAATGTGTATAATAATAGCAATTTTTCACAAGGTTGTTGTGAGGTTTGAATGTGCTAATATTGGTAAAGCACCTACAATAGTCCCTAACAGTTAGTAGGTACTCATTAAATATTTCTTGAATGGAAAAAAAAAAGCTATTGATAAATCAAAATGGAATTCTAAAAAATGTTCAAGTAATCCACAGTAAGGCAGGAAAGAAAAAACAAATGAAAAATAGAGTCCAAACAAAACAAAGTACAAAATGGCAGATTTAAGCCCCAATATTTTAATAATTATAGTAAATGCAAATGGTCTAAATTCATCAATCGAAAGACACAGATCAGTGGATAGCAATGACAAAAAAAATGACCCAGCTTTTTTTTTTTTAAGAACCAATATGCTATCTACAAGAGTCTCACTTCAAATATAGTAAGTAGGTTGTAATTGAAGATATACCATGGAAAATGTATTCAGTTGAAAGCTGGAGTGGGTATATTAATATCTGATAAAGTAGGTTTCAGAGCAAAGAAAATTACCAGGAACAAAGATGGATACTATAGGATGAAAAAAGGGGTAGTCCAAAAGGATGTATCAATCCTTAATGTATATGCACCAAATAATAGAGCTGCAAATACGTAAAGCAAAAACTGATGGAATTGAATGGAGAAATAGGCAAATCCACAATTGTGGTTTAAGAATTTAACTCAACAATTGATAGACAAAAACAGACAGAAAATCAAGAATGATATAGAAGAATTCTACACCATCAACCAACTGGATCTCACAGGCATTTATAAAACTCTCCACTCAACATCAGCAGAATGAATATTCTTTTCAAGTACTCACAGAATGTATATCAAGGTAGACCATATCCTGGGCCATAAAAGAAACCTTAAAAATTTTTTAAAAATTAAAATCATTCAGAGTGTGTTCTCTGACCACAATGAAATTAAACTAAAAATCAGTATACAAAGACAAGGGTGATGGTTGATTAGCCTGATGAATATAATTAATATCACTGAACTGTACATGTGAAGATTATTGAAGTGCCAGATGTTTTGTTCCATATATATTTATCACAATAAAAAAGTAAAAAAAAAAAAAAGATAAGAAAATGTCCAAACACTTGCAAATTGTTGTTGTTGTTAGGTACTGTCCAGTCGGTTGCGACTCATAGCGACCCTATTTACAACAGAACTAAACACTGCCAGGTCCTGTGCCATGCTCAGAATCCTTGCTATGTTTGACCTATTGCTGCAACCACTGTGTCAATCCATCTCATCAAGGGTATTCCTCTTTTTCTCTGACCCTCTACTTTACCAAGTGTGATGTCCTTATCCAGGGACTGATCCCTCCTTGTAACATGTCCAAAATAAGTGAGATGGAGTCTCAACATCATTGCTTCTAAGGAGCACTTTGGTGCATTTCTTCCAAGACAGACTTGTTTGTTCTTCTCGCAGTCCATGGTATATTCAGTATTCTTTGCCAACATCATAATTAAAAGGCATCCGTTCTTCTGTTTTCCTTATTCATTGTCTAGTTTTTGCATGCATATGAGGCAATTGAGAATAGCATGGTTTGGGTCAGGCACAACTTAGTCCTTAAAGTGCCAACTTTGCTTTTTAACACTTTTGCAGCAGATTTTCCCAAATACAGTACATCATTTGATTTCCTGACTGCTGCTTCCATGGGTGTTGATTGTGTAGCCAAGTAAAATGAAATCCTTGACAACGTCAATCTTTTCTCCATTTATTATGATGTTACTTATTAGTCCAGTTGTGAAGATTTTTGTTTTCTTTATGTTGAGGTGTAATCCATACCAAAGGTGGTAGTCTTTGATCTTCATCAGTAAGTGCTTCAAGTCCTCTTCACTTTCAGCAAGCAAGGTTGTGTCATCTGACTATCACAGGTTGTTAATGAGTCTTCCAGCAGTCCTGATGTGACATTCTTCTTTGTATAGCCCAGCTTCTCAGATTATTTGCTCAGCATACAGATTGAATAAGTATGGTGAAAGGATCCAACCCTTACACGTACCTTTCTTGATTTTAAATCACGCAGTACCCCCTTGTTCTGTTCAAAGGACTGCCTCGTGCTGTATGTACAGGTTCCACATGAATGCAATTAAGTGTTCTGGAATTCCTGTTCTTCACAATGTTATCCATAATTTGTTATGATCCACGCAGTCGAATGCCTTAGCATAGTCAATAAATAACAGGTAAACATCTTTCTGGTATTCCCTGCTTTCAGCCAGATCCATCTGACATCAGCAATGATATCCTTTGTTCCATGTCCTCTTCTGAATCTGGCTTGAATTTCTGGCAGTTCCCTGTTGATATACTGCTGCAACCAATCTTAAATGATCTTCAGCAAAATTTTACTTGCGTGTGATATTAATGATATTGTTTGATAATTTCTGCATTTGGTTGGATCACCTTTCTTTGGAATGGGCACAAATACGGATCTCTGTCAGTTGCTTGGCCAGGTAGCTACCTTCCAAATTTTTTGTCACAGACAAGTGAGCACCTCTAATGCTGCATCTGTTTGTTGAAACATCTCTACTGGTATCCCGTCAATTCCTGGAAACTTGTTTTTCGTCAGTGCCTTCAGTGCAGCTTGGACTTCTTCCTTCAGTACCACTGGATCTTGATCATATGCTACCTCCTGAAATTGTTGAACATCGACCAATTCTTTTTGGTACAGCGACTCTGTGTATTCATTCCATCTGCTTTTGATGCTTCCTGTGTCATTCAATATTTTGCCCATACCAAAACCAAAACAAACCCAGTGCTGTCAAGTCGATTCCAACTCATAGCGACCCTACAGGACAGAGTAGAACTGCCCCATAGAGTCTCCAAGGAGCACCTGGCGGATTCGAACTGCCGACCGTTTGTTTCTCAGCCATAGCACTTAACCACTACACCACCAGGGTTTCCGGTATTTTGCCCATAAAATCGTTCAGTATTGCAACTCTAGGCTTGAGTTTTCTCGTCAGCTCTTTCAGCTTGAGAAATGGGGAACATATTCTTTTCTTTTTAGTTTTCTAACTCCAGGTCTTTGCACATTTCATTATAATATTTTACTTTGTCTCTTCAAGTTGCCATTTGAAATCTTCTGTTCAGCTCTTTTACTTCATCATTTCTTCCATTTGCTTTAGCTACTCTATGTTCAAGAGCAAGTTTCAGAGTCTTTCTGACATCCATTTTTTTTAAATAATTTTTATTGTGCTTTAAGTGAAAGTTTACAAATCAAGTCAGTCTGTCACGTATAAGCTTATATACACCTTACTCCATACTCCCACTTACTCTCCCCCTAATGAGTCAGCCTGCTCCCTCCTTCCAGTCTCTCCTTTCGTGACAATTTTGCCAGTTTCTAACCCTCTCTACCCTCCTATCTCCCCTCCAGACAGGAGATGCCAACACAGCCTTAAATGTCCACCTGATACAAGTAGCTCACTCTTCGTCAGCATCTCTCTCCAACCCATTGTTCAGTCCCTTCCATGTCTGATGAGTTGTCTTTGGGAATGGTTCCTGTCCTGGGCCAACAGAAGGTTTGGGGACCATGACCACCGGGATTCCTCTAGTCTCAGTCAGACCATTAAGTCTGGTCTTTTTATGAGAATTTGGGGTCTGCATCCCACTGATCTCCTGCTCCCTCAGGGGTTCTCTGTTGTGCTCCCTGTCAGGGCAGTCATCGGTTGTGGCCGGGCACCATCTAGTTCTTCTGGTCTCAGGATGATGTAAGTCTCTGGTTCATGTGGCCCTTTCTGTCTCTTGGGCTCATAGTTATCATGTGACCTTGGTGTTCTTCATTCTCCTTTGATCCAGGTGGGTTGAGACCAATTGATGCATCTTAGATGGCCGCTTGTTAGCATTTAAGACCCCAGCCGCCACATTTCAAAGTGGAATGCAGAATGTTTTCATAATAGAATTATTTTGCCAATTGACTTAGAAGTCCCCTTAAACCATGGTCCCCAAACCCCCGCCCTTGCTCTGCTGACCTTTGAAGCATTCAGTTTATCCCGGAAAGTGCTTTGCTTTTGGTCCAGTTCAGTTGAGCTGACCTTCCATGTATTGAGTATTATCCTTCCCTTCACCTAAAGTAGTTCTTATCTACTAACTAATCAGTAAAAAACCCTCTCCCACCCTCCTTCCCTCCCCCCCTCGTAACCACAAAAGTATGTGTTCTTCTCAGTTTATACTATTTCTCAAGATCTTATAATAGTGGTCTTATACAATATTTGTCCTTTTGCCTCTGACTAATTTCACTCAGCATAATGCCTTCCAGGTTCCTCCATGTTATGAAATGTTTCACAGATTTGTCACTGTTCTTTATCGATGCATAGTGTTCTGTTGTGTGAATATACCACAATTTATTTAACCATTCATCCGTTGATGGCCACCTTGGTTGCTTCCAGCTTTTTGCTATTGTAAACAGAGCTGCAATAAACATGGGTGTGCATATATCTGTTCGTGTAAAGGCTCTTATTTCTCTAGGGTATATTCCAAGGAGTGGGATTTGTAGGTTGTATGGTAGTTCTATTTCTAACTTTTTAAGATAATGCCAGATAGATTTCCAAAGTGGTTGTACCATTTTACATTCCCACCAGCAGTGTATAAGAGTTCCAATCTCTCCGCAGCCCCTCCAACATTTATTATTTTGTGTTTTTTGGATTAATGCCAGCCTTGTTGGAGTGAGATGGAATCTCATGGTAGTTTTAATGTGCATTTCTCTAATGGCTAATGATCGAGAGCATTTTCTCATGTATCTGTTAGCTGCCTGAATATCTTCTTTAGTGAAGTGCGTGTTCATATCCTTTGCCCACTTTTTGATTGGGTTTGCGCCATCTCAAGATGCCCTGCTCAGCTCCCCTGCGCCCAGTCCAAAGCCCAGTGCCAAGGTTTCCTGACTGGGACACTGGCTCCAGGCTCCGAAAACAGTCGCTGCTTCCCCTTGGTTGTTCGTTCTCAGTCTCTGTCACTCAGGTCAACTCTTTAGATCTGTGTTTGATGGTCAGGGTTCGTAGATTGTCATGTATGTGATCAGTTCACTTGTTTCTCTGAGTTTGTTGCAAGAGGGTCAGAGGTAGCGTCTACCTAGTCAGCCATCTTCCTGACATCCGTTTTGTCTTTACTTTCTTTCCTGTGTCTTTAATGACTTTTGCTTTCTTTGTGTATGCTGTCCTTGATGTCTTCCCACAACTTGTCTGGTCTTTGGTCATTAGTGTTCAGTGCATCAGATCTGTTCTTGAGATGGTCTCCAAATTCAGGTGAGATACACTCAAGTCGTACTTTGGCTCTTGTGGACTTGTTCTAAGTTTCATTAGCTTCAGTTTGAACTTCCATATGACAATTGATGGTCTGTTCTGCAGTTGGCCCCTGGCCTGTTCTGACTGATGATATTGAGATTTTCTGTCATCTGTTTCCATAGATGTAGTTGATTTGATTCCTGTGTTTTCTATCCAGTGATATCCACGTGTATAATCACCATTTATGTTGTTGAAAAAAGGTATTTGCAATGAAGAAGTCGTTGATCTTGCAAAATTCTATCATGAGATCCCTGGCATCGTTTCTGTCACCAAGGCCGTATTTTCCAACTACCGATCCCTCTTCTTTTTTTCCAACTTTTATATTCCAATTACCAGTAATTGTCAATGAGTCTTGACTGCATATTTGATCAATTTCAGACTGCAGAAGTTGGTAAAAATTTTCAATTTCTTCATCTTTGACCTTAGCGGTTGGTGGGTATATTTGAATAATAGTCATATTAACTGGACTTCCTTGGCATATTATCCTATTACTGACAGCATTGTATTTCAGGATAGATCTTGAAATGTTTTTTTTGACGATGAACATGATGCCATTCCTCTTTGTCATCGCCGGCAAAGTAGACAATATGATTGTCTGACTCAAAATGGCCAACACCAGTGCATTTCAGCTCACTAATCCCTAGGATATCAATCTTTATGCATTCCATTTCATTTTTGACAACTTCAAATTTTCCAAGTTTTATACTTGTACATCCCACATTCCAGTTACTAATGCGTGTTTTCAGCTGTTTCTTCTCATTTTGAGTCGTGCCACATCAGCAAATGAAGGCTCCAAAAACTTTACTACATCCAAGTTATTAAGGTCGACTCCACTTTCTACTTTGAGGAGACAGCTCTTCCCCAGTTGTATTTTGAGCACCTTCCAACCTGAGGGGCCCATCTTCTGGCACTATATCAGACAATGTTCCACTGCTATTCATAAGGT
The DNA here is from genome assembly GCF_024166365.1 of Elephas maximus indicus. Taxonomy (NCBI): domain Eukaryota; kingdom Metazoa; phylum Chordata; class Mammalia; order Proboscidea; family Elephantidae; genus Elephas; species Elephas maximus. Next base: position 48,880,179 of record NC_064846.1, on the reverse strand, counting down.
TTTCACTGGCCAATTTTTTCAGAAATAGACTGCCAGGCCTTTCTTCTTAGTCTGTCTTAATCTGGAGGCTCTGCAGAAACCTGTCCGCCATGGGTGACCCTACTGGTATTTGAAATACTGGTGACAAAGCTCCCAGTATCACAGCAACACACAAACCACTACAGTACAACAAACTGACAGATGCATGACAGTTTGCAAGTTTGTGACTTGCAAATTAAACAACACCAGTCTAAATTATTCATGGGTCAGATAGTGTCAAGGGAAATAAAAGATACATTGAATTGAAGGAAAATGAAAATACAACATTTCAAAATTTGTGAAATATACCTAAAGTAGTACAGAGTGGGATATTTATACCACTAAACATTTACATTAGAAAAGAAGAAATGTCTCAAATCTATAATCATAACTCCCACCTCAAGAAATTAAAAAATAAGAGCAATATAAACCCAAAGGAAGCAGAGGGAAGGAAATAATAAAAGAGCAGAAATCTATAAAAATTGTAAAATAAGTGAAAGAAAGAGCTGGCTCTTCTTGGAGTTGTAAATGCAAAGAACTTAAAATAACCAAAACGACTATGACAAAATAAGAACAAAGTTGGAGGGTAATACTACCTGTTTTCAAGAATTACTAAGTTATTGTAATCAAGACAAATAGATCAATGTAAGAGAATACAGAGCGCAGAAATAGGGTCACACATATACAGTTAACTGATTTTTGACAAGATGCAAAGATAATTCCATGGAGAAAAGATGGTATTTAGATACTCTTTTCAACAAATGTTGCTGAAACAATTGGAAATCCATATTAAAAAAAAAAGAGCCTCAATATATACCTCACACTCTATATAAAAATTAACTGAAAATGGATCATAGTCAAATATAAAACCTAAAATTATAAAACTTCTAGAAGACATAGATAAAATCTTTTTTTTTCTCTTTCCTCTTTTTTAAAAAATAATTTTTATTGTGCTTTAAGTGAAAGTTTACAAATCAAGTCAGTCTCTCACACAAAAACCCATATACACCTTGCTACACACTCCCAGTTACTCTCCCCCTAGTGAGATATCCCGCTCTCTCCCTCCACTCTCTCTTTTCCTGTCCATTTCTCCAGCTTCTAACCCCCTCCACCCTCTCATCTCCCCTCCAGGCAGGAGATGCCAACATAGTCTCAAGTGTCCACCTGATCCAGGAAGCTCACTCCTCAGCAGCATCCCTCTCCAACCCATTGTCCAGTCCAATCCATGTCTGAAGAGTTGGCTTTGGAAATGGTTCCTGTCCTGGGCCAACAGAAGGTCTGGGGGCCGTGACCACCGGGGTCCTTCTAGTCTCAGTCAGACCATTAAGTCTGGTCTTTTTATCAGAATTTGGAGTCTGCAATAAAAGAAAAAAAATTAAAAATTTTTTTTTTTTTATCTCACTGCTCTCCTGCTCCCTCAGGGTTTCTCTCTTGTGTTCCCTGTCAGGGAAATCATCGGTTGTAGCTGGGCACCATCTAGTTCTTCTGGTCTCAGGATGATGTAGTCGCTGGTTCATGTGGCTCTTTCTGTTTCTTGGGCTTGTAATCGCCTTGTATCCTTGGTGTTCTTCATTCTCCTTTGATCCAGGTGGGTTGAGACCAATTGATGCATCTTAGATGGCTGCTTGCTAGCATTTAAGACCCCAGACGCCACTCTTCAAAGTGGGATGCAGAAGGTTTTCTTAATAGATTTTATAATGCTAATTGACTTAGATGTCCCCTGAAACCATGGACCCCAGACCCCTGCCCCTGCTATGCTGGCCTTCGAAGCATTCAGTTTATTCAGGAAACTGCTTTGCTTTTGGTTTAGTCCAATTGTGCTGACCTCCCCTGTATTGTGTGCTGTCTTTCCCTTCACCTAAAGTAGTTCTTATCTACTATCTAATTAGTGAATAGCCCTCTTCCACCCTCCCTCCCTCCCACCTCTCATAACCACAAAAGAATGTTTTCTTCTCAGTTTAAACTATTTCTCAAGTTCTTACAATAGTGATCTTATACAATATTTGTCCTTTTGCAACTGACTAATTTCACTCAGCATAATGCCTTCCAGGTTCCTCCATGTCATAAAATGTTTCACAGATTCCTCAGGAGATAAAATCTTATTGACCTTCAGTTATGCAGATTTTTTTTTAAGATATGACATCAAAATCGTGATCTATGAATGAAAAAAAATGATAAATTTTACTTCTTCAAAATTAAGAACATCTTAACCTAGAACTTAAGCCAATTCTTGAACCCGGCTCTTCAGGCAAAGATTAGACTGGACTATAAGACATAAAATGATACTTATGAAGAGTGGATACATGAGACTAAATGGGCAGCTCCTGTCTGGAGGTGAGATGAGAAGGCAGAAAGGGACAGGAGGTGGTCAAATAGACACGGGAAATCTGGGGTGGAAAGGAGAAGTATGCTGTCACATTATTGGGAGAGCAACTAGGGCCACATGATAATGTATGTATAAATTTTCATATGAGAATCTAACTTGAGATTTAAAATTTCAGTTAAAGCACAATAAAAAAATGAAGAACATCTGCTCTTCAGAAGACATTATTTATAAGGTACAAATCAAGACACAGACCGGGAGAAAATATTTGCAAAGCATGTATCTGATAAAGGACTAGTATCCTGACTATATAAAGAACTCTCACCATTCAATAATAAGAAAAAAAAGTATCAAATATATTAAATGGGCAAAAGATTTAAATAGATATTTCACCGAGAAAGGTATATGGATAGTAAATAAGCTGATGAAAAGATATCCAATATGATTAATCACTAGGAAGATAAAAATTAAAACCACAATGAGTTTCTACTACACACAAATGCTAGAATGGCTAAAATCAGAAACACTGACTATACCAAGTGTTGGTGAAAATAGGAACAACTGGAACTCCCATACTTTGCTAGTGGTATTGTAAAAGGACACAACAACGTTGAAATACAGTTTGGCAGTTTTTATAAAAAGGTAAACATACACCTACCGTATAACCAAAACCAAACTCACTGCTGTCAAGTGGATTCTGACTTATAGCAGCCCATAGGGTTTCTCCAAGGCTGTAAATCTCTGAGGAAGCAGACTGCCACATCTTTCTCCTTCAGAGTCACTAGTGGTTTTGAACCACCGACCCTTCGGTTGGCAGGTGAGTGCTTTAACCACTGTGCCACCAGGGCTCCTTCTACACCCACCATATAGACCCAGCTATTTCTCTCCTACACATTGTTTTTCTTTTTTTTTTTAAATTGTGCTTTATACAAAAATTTATACACACATTATTATGTGACCCTAATTGCTCTCCCTGTAATGTGACAGCACACTCCTCCTCTCCACCATGTATTTCCCGTGTCCGCTCAGCCAGCTCCTGTCCCCTTTTGCCTTCTCATCTCGCCTCCAGACAGGAGCTGCTCACATAGTCTCATGTGTCTACTTGAGCTAAGAAGCACACTCCTCACCAGTATCATTTTATGTCATATAGTCCAGTCTAATCTTTGAAGAGTTGTCTTTAGGAATGGTTTTAGTTTTGGGCTAACAGAGATTCCAGGGGCCATGTCCTCTGGGGCTCCTCCAGTCTCAGTCAGACCATTAAGTCTGGTCTTTTTATGAGAAGTTGAGGTCTGCATCCTACTGTTTTCCTGCTCCATGAGGGATTCTATGTTGTGTTGCCTGTCAGGGCAGTCATCGGTGGTAGCCCGACACCATCTAATTCTTCTGGTCTCAGGCTGATGGAGTCTCTGGTTTATGTGGCCCTTTCTGTCTCTTGGGCTCATATTTATCTTGTGTCTTTGGTGTTCTTCATTCTCCTTTACTCCAGGTGGGTTGAGAACAATTGACGCATCTTAGAAGGCTGCTTGCTAGCATTTAAGACGCCAGAGGCCACTCAGCAAAGTGGGATGCAGAAAGTTTTCTTAATAAACTTTATGCCAATTGACTTAGATGTCCCCTGAACCCACGGTCCTCAGACCCCTCTCCCTGCTACTCTGGCCTTCAAGGTGTTTCGTTGTATTCAGGAAACCTCTTAGGTTTGGGTATAGACCAGTTGTGCTGACCTCCCCTGTGTTGTGTGTTGTCTTTCCCTTCATCTAAAATAGTTCTTGTCTACTATCTAATTATTGAATACCCCCTCCTTCCCTCCCCACCCTTGTAACCATCAATAATATTTTCTTCTGTCTTTAAACTTTTTCTTGAGTTCTTATAATAGTGGTATCATACAATATTTGTCCTTTTTCGAGTGACTAATTTCACTCAGCATAATGCCTTCCAGATTCCTCCATGTTATGTATGAGATGTTTCATGGATTCTTCATTGTTCTTAATTGTTCCATAGTATTCCATTATGTGAATATACCGTAATTTATTTATCCATTCATCCATTGATGGGCACCTTGGTTGCTTCCATATTTTTGCTATTGTAAACAGTGCTGCAGTCAACATGGGTGTGCATATATCTGTTTGTGCATGTCTTATTTCTCTAGGATATATTCCAGGGAGTGGGATTGCTGGATCGTGTGGTAGTTCTATTTCTAACTTTCACAAAGGAAGCGCCAAATTGATTTCCAAAGTGTTTGTACTATTTTACATTCCCACCAGCAGTGTATAAGTGTTCCAGTCTCTGCATAACCTCTCCAACATTTATTATTTTGTGTGTTTTGGATTGCTAGCCTTGTTGGGGTGAGATGGTATCTCATGGTAGTTTTGATTTGAGTTTCTCTAATGGCTAATGATCATGAGCATTTCCTCATGTATGTTAGCCACCTGAATGTCTTCTTTGGTAAACTGCCTGTTCATATGCTTTGCCCATTTTTTAATTGGGTTATTTGTGTTTTGTTGAGGTTTTGCAGTATCTTGTAGATTTTAGAGATTAGATGCTGATCAGATTTGTTGTAGCCAAAAAATTTTTCCCAGTCTGTAGGTAGTCTTTTTATTCTTTTGGTGAAGTCTTTGGATGAGCATAAGTGTTTGATTTTTATGAGCTCCCAGTTATCTAGTTTCTCTTCTGGTGTTTGTGCTTTGTTAGTAATGTTTTGTATACCGTTTTTGGCATGTGTTAAGGCTCCTATCACTGTCCCTATTTTTTCTTCCATGATCTTTATCATTTTATATTTTATATTTAGGTCTTTGATCCATTTTGAGTTAGTTTTTGTGCATGGTGTGAGGTATGGGTCTTGTTTCATTTTTTTGCAGATGGATATCCAGTTATGCCAATACCATTTATTAAAGAGACTGTCTTTTCCCCATTTCAGTGACTTTGGACCTTTGTCAAATATCTGCTGCTCATATGTGGATGGATTTATGTCTGGATTTTCAATTCTGTTCCTTTGGTCTATGTATCTGTTGTTGTACCACTGCCAGGCTGTTTTGACTATTGTGATGGTATAATAGGTTCTAAAATTAGGTAGTGTGAGGCCTCCCACTTTTTCTTCTTTTTCAATAATGCTTTACTTATCCAGGGCCTCTTCCCTTTCCATATCAAGTTGATGATTTTTTTTCTCCATCTCATTAAAAAATGCCATTGGAATATGGATTAGGATTGCATTGTATGTATAGATTACTTTGGGTAGAATAGACATTTTCACAATGTTGAGTCTTCCTATCCATTAGGTAGGTATGTTTTTTCCAGTTATGTAGGTCTCTTTTGGTTTCTTGCCGTAGTGTCTTGTAGTTTTCTTTGTATAGGTCTTTTACATCTCTGGTTAGATTTATTCCTAAGTATTTTATCTTCTTGAGGGCTATTGTAAATGGTATTGATTTGGTGATTTCCTCTTCGATGTTCTCTTTGTTGGTGTTGAGGAATCCAACTGATTTTTGTATGTTTGTCTTGTGTCATGATACTTTGTTGAACTGTTCTATTAGTTCCAGTAGTTTTCTTGTGGATTCTTTAGAGTTTTCTGTGTATAAGATCATATCATCTGCAAATAGACATACTTTTACTTCTTCCATCCCAATTTGGGTGCCCTTTATTTCTTTCTAGCCTAATTGCTCCGGCTAGGACCTCCAGCACAATGTGGAAGAGGAGTGGTGATAAAGGGCATCCTTGTCTGGTTCCCGATCTCAAGGGGAATGCTTTCAGACTCTCTCCATTTAGGATGATGTTGGTGGTTGGCTTTATATAAATGCCCTTTGTTGTGTTGAGGAATTTTCATTGTTTTCCTATTTTGCTGAGAGTTTTTATCATGAATGGGTGTTGGACTTTGTGTAATGCCTTTTCTGCATCAGTTGATAAAATTCTGTGGTTCTTTTCTTTTGTTTTATTTATATGATGGATTACGTTGACTGTTTTTCTAATGTTGAACCATCCCTGCATACCTGGTATGAATTCCACTTGGTCATGGTGAATTATTTTTTAGATATGTTTTAGTAGTATTGGTGTTAACTCCTCTCTGAAAGTTTGGTAGAATTCTCCAGGGAAGCCGTCAGGGCCAGGGTTTTTTTTTTTTTTTCTTTTTGGGAGCTTTTAATTACCTTTTCAATCTCTTTTTTTGTTATAGATTTATTGAGTTGTTCTACCTCTTTTTTTTTCTACCTCTGTTTGTGTTTGTTTATGTAGGTAGAGTGTTTCTAGAAATTTACCCATTTCCTTTAGGTTTTCAATTTTCTTGGAGTTCAATTTTTCATAGTATTGTTATGACTCTTAATTTCAGTTGGGTCTGTTGTGATATTGCCCATCTCATTTCTTTTTCAGGTTATTTGCTTCCTCTCCTGTTTTTCTTTTGTCAGTTTGGCCAATGGTTTATCAATTTTGTTGATCTTTTCAAAGAACCAGCTTTTGGTCTTGTTAACCCTTTCAATTGTTTTTCTGTTCTTTAAATCATTTAATCCTGCTCCAGTTTTTATTATTGCCTTTCTTCTGGTGTCTGAGGGCTTCTTTTGCTGCGCTCTCTCTTTCTGTTTGTTCGAGTTGTAGGGATAATTCCTTGGTTTTATCCCATTCTTTTTGGATGTACGCATTTATTGCTATAAATTAACCCCTGAGCACTGCTTTTACGGTGTCCCAAAAGTTCTGGTAGGAAGTGTTTTCATTCTTATTTGATTCTATGAGTTTCTTTATTCTGTCCTTAATTTCTTCTTTAAGCTAGTAGTTTTTGAACAAGGTGTTGTTCTGTTTCCAGGTGTTTAATTTTTTTTCTTGCTTTTTCTGTTATTGATTTCTACTTCTATGGTTTTCATGGTCAGAAGAAATGTTTTTTAGTATTTCGATGTTTTGAATTCTGTTAAGGCTTGCTTTATGACCTAATACGTCATCTACTCTGGAGAATGTTCCATGTACATTGGAAAATAAAGTGTACTTGGCTGCTGTTGGGTGGAGTGTTCTGTTTATGCCTGTGAGGTCAAGTTGGTTGATTGTGGTGTTTAGATCTGCCATGTCTTTATTTAGCTTCTTTCTGGATGTTCTGTCCTTCACGGAAAGTGGTGTGTTGAAGTGTCCTTCTATTATTGTGGAGCCATCATTCTTTTCTTTGCTGTTAGAGTTTATGTATTTTGGAGCTCTGTCTTTGAGTGTGTAAACATTTATTATGGTTATATCCTCCTGGTATGTTGACCCTTTAATCATTATATAGTGTCCTTCCTTATCCTTTGTGGTGGTTTTTACTTTAAAGTCTATTTTGTCAGAAATTAATATTACCACTTCTGCCCTTTTTTGATTGTTGTTTGCTTGATATATTTTTTCCATCCTTTGAGTTTTAGTTTGTTTGTGTCTTTAAGTCTAAGTCTTGTCTCTTATAGGCAGCATATAGACCGATCGTGTTTTTCTTAGTCCATTGTGCCGTTCTCTGTCTCTATATTGGTGCGTTCAGTCCATTTACATTCAACAAAATTACTGATAGGTATGAGTTCAATTCTCTCATTTTGATGTCTTTTTGTTGTTGTTGCTGACAGTTTCTTTGTTCCACTTAATTTTCTGTGCTGAGTTTTTTTCTTTATGTACTTTCTTGTCCTCTTTTTCATTGTTGTTGATTTTGTATTTGCTGAGTCTTCATGTTTTTCTTGTTTTTTATTTTGATGTGCAGGATTGTTAGTTTCCTTTGTGGTTACCTTAATATTTACTCCTATTTTTCTAAGTTTAAACGAACCTTTTATTTCTTTATATTGCCTTGACTTCCTCTGCATATGAAAGATCTATGACTACATTTTTCAGTCCCTCTTTTTTGTTTTAATGTTGTCATCTTTTACATAATGATGTCTCTGTTTCCCTGTTTTGAATGTTTTAGCTTTGATTTATTTTTGTCATTTCCCTGTCTGGGTTGATATCTGGTTGTTCTGTCCTGTGTTCTAGTCTCGGGTTGTTACCTGATGTTATTGATTTTCTAATCAGAGGACTCCCTTCAATGTTTCTTGTAATTTTGGTTTGTTTTTTTGCAAATTCCCTAAAATTCTGTTTATCTGGAAATGTCCTAATTTCACCTTCACATTTGAGAGACAGTTTTGCTGGATATATGATTCTTGGATGGCAATTTTTTTCCTTCAGTGCTTTATATATGTCATCCCATTGCCTTCTTGCCTGCATGGTTTCTGCTGAGTAGTCCGAGCTTAGTCTTATTGGCTCTCATTTGTAGGTGACTTTTTGTTTATCCCTAGCCACTCTTAAAATTCTGTTTATCTTTGGTTTTGGCAAGTTTGATTATAATATGTCTTAGTGAGTTTCTTTTGGGATCTACCTTGTGTGAGGTTCGATGAGCATCTTGGATAGATATCTTCTCATCTTTCACAATATCAGGGAAGTTTTCTGCCAACAATTCTTCAGCAGTTCTCTCTGTACTTTCTGTTATCTCCCATTCTGGTACTCCAATCACTCATAGGTTATTCCTCTTGATAGAGTCCCACATAATTCTTAGGGTTTCTTCTTTTTTTTTTAATTATTTTATCTGATTTTTCCTCAAATATGTTGGTTTGAAGTACTTTATCTTCAGTCTCAGTAATTCTGGCTTCTGTTGCCTCAGTTTTGCTCCTGTGACTTTCTACTAAATTGTCTAATTCTGAAATTTTATTGTTAATCTTCTGGATTTCTGTTTGCTGTCTTTATGGACTCTTGCAGCCTATTAAGTTTGTCATTATGCTCTTCCCTAATCTTCTTAAATTCCTCTATTGCTTTGTTTGTATGCTGCTTGGGTTCTGCATTTTGCCTGATCTCCTTCCTGATCTCTTGAAGAGTTGTGTATATTAATCTTTTGTATTCTACCTCTGATAATTGCAAAAAGTTCTCTACATCCAGAAAATTTCTTGATTCTTTGTTTTGGGAGCTTATTGAAGCCATCATGGTGTTCCTCTTTGTGTGATTTGATATTCACTGTTGTCTCTGAGCCATTGATAAGCTATTGTATTTATTTTATGTTTGCTTTCAGTGTCCTAGCTTCTTATTTTGTTTTGATATACCCAAATAGGCTGTACAAGTGAGCTGGTTTGATTATTCCTGCCTTTGAAGCTCTAACATCCTGTCATCAGGTGGTTAGAGCTGCTACTACATATATGAACCTAGGAGTCCATTTAATTTTTTTGTATGGGTTAAACTCAGGTGTCCAGATAGTTGATCACCAAGTGTGTGGTGCAGGCTCTCACCTACAGTCCTAGATGAGCAGGGGTGATTGGTGTAGGTACAGGTATCTGGCTGCAGTAGGGGGTCACATGCTGAGCAAGGCAAGGGGTGACAACTGCCACTGAGTGTCTATGAGGAAAGCTTGTCCCTGTTCCCTAGAGTACATATGTGGGTAGGTTTTCCAGCTAGACAATGAGCATCCAGTGCTGTTGGCTGTGAGGACTGGGAGGCACCACTTATCCTTGGATCACTGTTGTGGGTCGCTAGGTGGCATGGGTGGAGCCACCAGTCCTCAGGCCCCTGATGAAGGTAGGCGAGGACCCTGCTTAATAGGCAGAGTAGTTTCAAATGTCACGAACCTGCCTCTCCACCACATAGCTGAAACAGTTCAAGTTAGACTTTGGGTATATACCCTGTTGTACTTTGCTAATGAGGGTCTATGCTATTGAAATGGGCCCATACAAGTCTATGTAGGGGTGAAAGGCATTCAAAGTCTGTGGGTCCCTTATGCCTGTGCCTAAGCAAAGGAGCTGTTTCTGCCCTGAGTTCCCAGTTTAGGGGAGTCAGCAGATTATTTTTTCCCTTGTTTATCAATTTGTTCCTTCTTCAAGGCTGGAAAAATGGCTCAGGACATGCAGCAGGTCCTACTTCCAGCCCAGAGAAAGTGGCTATTAGTGAAGCCAACTCGGGACCTGGTGCAGAGCAGAGAGGAGTCAGGTAAATGGGAGAGAGTTTTTTTCCAACGTGGTGTTTTTTTATTCCACGCGGTAGATTAGATGCAAGCACTTATCTTTTGCTGATTATGTGCTGCTTTTTGCTAATTCTGGAGGCATGAGTGGACTCTCTGCTGCTTAGTCTCTCCTGATGTGGAAGATGTGTCCCGAATACCACTGCATGTCTTACCACGCTTGCACCAGTGGATTCGGCCTATGAGGTGCCAGTTTTTGCTGGGTCAGGTCTGGCCACTCCTTACTGCTTCTGAACCATCTCTCCCTCGCACTGCTGCTCAGTCTGATTCCTGAACTTTGTCTTTGATGTTCAGGGCTCCTAGATTGTCATATACAATTGACTCACTTGTTTTTTTTGGTCTTTGTTGTAAGAGGGACCACAGGATGCATCTAACTACTGTGCCATCTTGTCTCTGCCCTCTCTCCTACATATTTATCCAGGAAAAATGAAAGCATATGTCCCTATAAAGACTTGCATGTAATTTTTTATAACAGCTTTATTTGTAGTAGATAAAAACTGGAAACAGCCTAAATGTGCATCAGCAGGGAAATGGATAAACAAATCATGGCTTATGCATACAATAGAATACTACTTAGCCAAAAAAAAAAAAAAAGAATGAACTACTGACAATCCAGTATCATGGATGAATCTCAAATGATTATGCTTAGGCAGACCAAAAAAACCATATTTCATTTATATAAAATTCTAGAAAATCTAATCTATAGTTACAGAATGCAGTAATTGATAGAATGGTGGTAGAATGGTAGGAGGGGTAGGGTGGATTGATTACAAAGACACATAAGAAATTTTGGAGTAATCAGTGAGTTCATTGTGTTGATTGTCGTGATGGTTTCATAAGTGTATACATATGTCAGGAGTCCCTGAGTGGTACAAATGATTAACCTGCTTAGCTGCTAATTGAAAGACTGAAGATTTGAATTCACCCAGAGGTTTCTCAGCAGACAGACCTGGCAATCAGCCATTGAAAACCCTATGGAGCACAATTCTACTCTGACACACATGGGGTTACCATGGGTTGGAATGGACTCTGTGGCAACTGGTTTACACAAATATACCCAAAGTGATCAACTAGTTCAATTTAAAAATATGCAGTTTATTAAATCTTAATTATACCTCTATAAAGCTGGTAAAATGGAATAAAAAAAATCTTCTTGAATTTTTCACTTAAAATCTGTATGTTTTATTTTAAGCAAATTATACTTCTACTTGAGTTAATTTAAAAAATGAAAAAACAAAACAACAGCCATGTAGGTGTATACCTTCTGGACTGTTTTCTATGTACATGCATAGAGATCGATGTAAATTTTACATGCATAGAATCATGCTGTAAATACAATTTTTTATTTGATTTTTACTTTCTTCATGAAGAATAGCTGGTTATTCCAGTAAACATTAATTGATATAATTATTTAGCTACATGGTATTCCATTGTATGTGTGTATTTCATTGTATGCAATCGTTCCCCTGTTGTTGACATTTAAATCATCTACAATATTTCAGTATATACAAAACTGGGTGAACATCTGTCATGGATTGAATTGTGTCCCCCCAGAAATAATGTGTCAACTTTGCTAGGCCATGATTTCCCGTATTGAGTCAGTGTTCTCCACTTTGTGATCTGATATAATTATGCTCCATTTTTGATGTGTTGTAAATCCTAACTTCCATATGTTAATGAGGCAGGGAGAGTGTGGGGTGTATCTTGAGTCACAGCCTTAGAAGAGAGTGCGACTCAAATCACACCCTTACTTAAGTCACATCCTTGCATGAGTCACATCTTTTATTTTACAAGAGATAAAAGGAGAGAGAAGCAAACAGAGAAAAGGGAACTCACAACTACCAGGAAAGAAGAGCTGGGAGTGGAGCACGTCCTTTGGACCCAAGGGTCCCTGTAATGAGAACCTTCTAGACCATGAGGAAGATTGATGCCAAGACACATGGAGTTCTCCAAGGAACCAGGAAGCAGAAGCTCAAGAGGCAAAGACATTCCCAAAGAGCCAACAGAGAGAGAAAACCTTCCCATAGAGCTAGCACCCTGAATTTAGACTTCTAGCCTCCTAAACTTTGAGAGAATATATTCATTTGTTAAAGCCATCCACCTGTGATATTTCTGTTATAGCAGCACTAGATAACTAAGACAATATCCTTGTGCATGCATGCATCCTTACCAGTTTGTCTTATCATTTTCTTATAAAAAATTATTGTAAATGATACCTTGGTCAAAGGACATTCATTTCCTTTTTTCTTTTTAGGGCTTTTGGTATGTATTCCAAATAGGCATCCAGAAAAGTTTACAGAAACTTAAACTTCCATCAGAAATGTATGTAAGTACCTTTTTCTCCACACTCAGTCAACACTGAGTATTTTAATTGTTCCTTGGCTAATCTGATGTGTTGTTGTTGTTGTTAGGTGCTGTTGAGTCAGTTCCAACTCATAGAGACACTATGTACAACAGAACAAAACACTTCTTGGTCCTGCAGCATCCTCACAATTGTTGCTATGCTTGAGCCCATTGTTGCAGCCACTCTGTCAGTCCATCTTATTGAGGGTCTTCTGCTTTTTTGCTGACCCTCTATTTTACCAAGCATGATGTCCTTCTACAGGAATTGATCCCTCCTGATAACATGTCCAAAGTATGTGAGGCGTAGTCTCACCGTCCTTACTTCTAAGGAGCATTCTGGCTGTACTTCTTCCAAGACAGATTTGTTTGTTCTTTTGACAGTCCATGGTATATTCAGTATTCTTCGGAAACACCACAATTCAAGGGCATCAATTCCTTTTCAGTCTTTCTTATTCACTGTCCAGCTTTCACATGCATATGAGATGATTGAAAACACCATGGCGAGAGGTGGAGCCAAGATGGCGGAATAGACAGACGCTTCTGGCAAGGCCTCTTTACAACAAAGACCTGAAAAAACAAGTGAAATGAGTATATTTATGACAAGTTAGGAGCCCTGAGCATCAAAGGTAAGCTTAGAAAATGAACTGAGGGGGAGGGGGAGGAAGAGATGGTTCAGAAGCAGAGAGGAGTTACCGGACCTGAATCACAAGAGGCCCCAGGCACCATTCCGGGAGTATCAGCTGCAGGCTGGTACTAGCATTCGGCTGCAGTTTCCGCAGGGAGAAGCAGCCAGCCACACAGCCTATTCACACATCCAGAACCAGAGAAGAATGGCGCTCTCGGCAAAAGCTAAGTACTTGCGCATATTTTACCACATCCCCCCAGTCCCCAAGCCGGCTTCCGCGGCTGAATTCCCTGGGCCTGAGATAGGCACTGTTGAGTGCCTAGAGCCATCCTCCTGGCCTTGGAGAAGGAAAAAATTTGCAACTGGGGGAACTCAGGACAGAAGTGGCTCCTGTCCAGGCATAATCAGTGCATGGACTTTGAGCACCTTTCCCTTCTGCATGGACCTGTGTGGGCCTATTTTGGGAGAATAAGCCCTTGTTGGCAGACTCCACCCGTTTCAGCTGCACGGTGGAGAGGTGGGTGTTTGATGTTTGACGTTGCTTTGCCTATGAAACAGGGTCCTCACCTACCCACATCAGGGCCTCAGGACTGGTAGCTCCACTCAGGTCACCCAGCCACCCGTGACAGGGGTCCAAGGATAACTGGTACCTCCCAGTCCTTACAACCAAAAACATTGGGTGTCCGTGGTCCATCTGCAGAACCCACCCACCTGCATGCTCTAGGGAACAGGGATGTGCTTTCCTCAGAGACACTCGAGGTTGAATTTCAGCCCCCTGCCTTGGTCAGAGTGTGAACCCCTGCTGCAATCAGATACCAGTACCTACACCAATCACCTTTGCACCTCTAAGACTGTAGGACAGAGCCTGTAGCACACACTTGATGAGCAGCTACCTGGACACCTGAGGACACCTGAGCTGAATTCATACAAGAAAAGTGAATGGACCCCTAGACTGATATACCTGATAACAGCTCTAGCCATCTGGGGACAGGATGCCAGAGCTCCAAAGGTGAAAATAATGAAGCTAGCTCACTCAAGCAACCCATTTGGGCATATCAAAACAAAACAAAGCAAGAAGCTACGACAGTAAGCACACATAAACTAATACAATAACTTATAGATGGCTCAGAGACAACAGTCAATATCAAGTCACACTAAGAAACAGACCATGACCACGTCAACAAGCTCTCAAAACAAAGAATCCAGGGATATTCTAGATGAAAATGCATTCCTGGAATTACCAGAGGCAGAATAGAAAAGATTAATATACATAGCTGTTCAAGACATCAGGAAGGAAATGAGACAATATGCAGAACAAGCCAAGGAACACACAGATAAAGCAAATGAAGAAATTGAAAAGATTATTAAGGAGCATAATGAAAAATTTAATAAGTGGAAAAATCCATAGACAGACAATAATCAGAAATTCAGAAGATTAACAACAAAATTACAGAATTAGACAACTCGATAGAAAGGCAGAGGAGCAGAATTGAGCAAGTAGAAATCAGAATTTCTGAACTTGAAGATAAATCACATGGCACTAATATATTTGAAGAAAGATCAGAGAAAAGAATTTAAAAAATGAAGAAACCTTAAGAATCATATGGGTCTCTGTCAAGAGAAATAACCTACGAGTGATTGGAGTACCAGAACAGAAAGGGATAACAGAAAATACAGAGAAAATTGTTGAAGATTTGTTGGCAGAAAACTTCCCTGATACCGTGAAAGATGAGAAGATAATCTATCCAAGCTGCTCATCGAACTCCACATAAGGTAGATGTTAAAAGAAAGTCATCAAGACATATTATAATCAAAGTTGCCACAACCAAAAATAGAGAATTTTAAGAGCAGCTAAGGATAAACGAAAAGTCACCTACAAAGGAAAGTCAATAAGAATAACCTCGGACTACTCGGCAGAAACCATGCAGGCAAGAAAGCAATGGGATGACATATTGAAAAAATTGAAGGAAAAAAATTGCCAGAAAAGAATCATATACCCAGCAAAACTGTCTCTTAAATATGAAGGTGAAATTAAGACATTTGCAGATAAAGATAAGTTTAGGGAATTCGTAAAAACCAAACCAAAACTACAAGAAATGCCAAAGGGAGTTCTTTGGCTAGAAAATCAATAATATCAGGTATCAACTCAAGACTAGAGTACTGGGGAGAGCAATCTGAAGTCAACCCAGAAAGGGAAATAAAAAAAACAAAGCAAGATTAAAAGAAAAAAGCTCAAAACAGGGTAACAGCGATCTTATTATATAAAAGAAGACAACGTTAAAACAATAAAGAGGGACTAAGAAATGTAGTCATAGATCTTCCGTATGGAGAGGAAGGTACGGTGATACAAAGAAATAAAAGTTAGTTTTAAATTTAGAAAAGTAAAGGTAAATAATAAGGTAATCACAAAGGAGACAAACTGTCCTACACATCAAAATAAAATACAAGAAAAAAATAGAGACTCAGCAGAAACAAAATCAACAACAAATACGAAGAAAAGACAGTATATAAAGATAATCTACTCAGCACAAAAAATTAAATGGGAAAAAGAGACTGTCAACAACACACAAAAAAGACATCAAAATGATAGCACTAAATTCATACTTATCCATAATTACGCTGAATGTAAATGGACTAAATGCACCAATAAAGAGACAGAGAGTAGCAGAATGGATTAAAAAACAAGATCCATCTATATGCTGCCTACAAGAGGCACACCGTAGATACACAAACAAACTAAAATTCAAAGAATGGAAAAAAATATATCAAGCGAACAACAATCAAAAAAGAGCAGGAGTGGCAATATTAATTTCTGACAAAAAAGACTTTTTAAAGTTAAATCCATCATAAAGGATAAGAAGAGCGTTATATAATGATTAAAGAGACGATATACCAAGAAGAGATAACCATATTAAATATTTATACACCCAATGACAGGGCTGCAAGACACATGAAACAAACTCTATCGGCATTGAAAAGTGAGATAGACAGCTCCACAATAATAGTAGGAGACTTCAACACACCACTTTCGGTAAAGGGCAGGACATCCAGAAAGAAGCTCTATAAAGACATGGAAGATCTAAATGTTACAGTCAACCAAATTGATGTCATAGACATATACAGAACACTCCACCCAACAGCAGCCAAGTATACGTTCTTTTCTAGTGCGCATGGAACATTCTCTAGAAGAGACCACATATTAGGTCATAAAGCAAGCCTTAGCAGAATCCAAAACATTGAATTTTTACAAAGCATCTTCTCTTACCATAAGGCCATAAAAATGGAAATCAATAACAGAGAAAGCAGGTAAAAGAATTCAAACACTTGGAAACTGAACAATACCCTGCTCAAAAAAGGCTGGGTTATAGGAGACATTAAGGATGGGATAAAGAAATTCATAGAATCCAATGAGAATGAAAACACTTCCTATCTGAACCTTTTGGACACAGTGAAAGCAGTGCTCAGAGGTCAATTTCTATCAATAAATGCACACACCCAAAAAGAAGAAAAGGCCAAAATCAAAGAATTATCCCTACAACTTGAACAAATAGAGAGCAACGAAAGAAACTCTGTCACCTGAAGAAAACAAATAAAAATTAGAGCAGAACTAAATGAAAGAGAGAACAGAAAAACAATTGAAAGAATTAATAAGACCAAAAGCTGGTTCTTTGAAAAGATCAACAAAATTGATAAACCATTGGCCAAACGGACAAAAGAGAAACAGGAGAGGAAGCAAATAACCCAAATAAGCAATGAGATGGGGGATATTACAACAGACTCAATTGAAATTAAAACAGTCGTATCGGAGTACTCTGAAAAATTGTATTCTAACAAATTTGAAAACCTAGAAGAAATGGGTGACTTCCTAGAAGCACACTATCTACCTAAACTAACAGAAATAGAGCTAGAACTACTAAATAGACCCATAATAAAAGAAGAAATTGGAAAGGTAATCAAAAAACTCCCAACAAAAAGAAGCCTTGGCCCGGAGGGCGTCACTGTACAGTTCTACCAAACTTTCAGAGAAGAGTTAACAGCACTACTACTAAAGGTATTTCAGAGCATAGAAGGAGACGGAACACTACCAAATGGATTTTGTGAAGCCACCATATCCCTGATACCAAAATCAGGTAAATACATGACAAAAAAAGAAAAAAAAAGAAAATTACAGACCTATATCCCTTATAAACTTAGATGCAAAAATCCTCAACAAAATTCTAGCCAATAGAATTCAACAACATATCAAAAAAATAATTCACTGTGACCAAGTGGGATTCAGACCAGGTATGCAGGGATGGTTCAACATTAGAAAAACAATTAATGTAATCCATCATATAAATAAAACAAAAGACAAGAATCACATGATTTTATCAGTTGATGCAGAAAAGCCATTTGACAAAGTTCAACACCCATTCATGATAAAAACTCTGAGCAAAATAGGAATAGAAAGAAAATTCCTCAACATAATAAAGGGCATTTATACAAAACCAACAGCCAACATCACCCTAAGTGAAGAGAGCCTGAAAGCATTCTCCTTGAGATCCGGAACCAGACAAGGATGCCCTTTATCACCATGCTTATTCAACATTGTTTTGGAGGTCCTAGCCATAGTAATTAGGCTAGATAAAGAAGTAAAGGGCATCCAGATTGGCAAGGAAGAAGTAAAATTATCTCTATTTGCAGACAACATGATCTTATACACAGAAAACCCTAAGGAATCCTCAAGAAAACTATTGAAGCTAATAAAAGAGTTCAGCAGAGTATCAGAATACAAGATAAACACAAAAATCAGTTGGATTCCTATACACTAACAAAAAGAACATCGAAGAGGAAATCCCGAAATCACTACCCTTTACAGTAGCCCCCAAGAAGATAAAATACTTAGGAATAAATCTTACCAGAGATATAAAAACTTATACAAAGAAAATTACAGTACACTTCTGCAAGAAACCAAAAGAGACCTACGTAGGTGGAAAACCATACCTTGCTCATGGATAGGAAGACTTAACATTATAAAAATGTCTGTTCTACCAAAAGCGATCTATACAAATTCCAACAACATTCTTTAATGAGATGGAGAAACAAATCACCATATGGAAGTGAATGTGGCCCCGGGTAAGTAAAGCATTACTTAAAAAGAAAAACAAAGTGGGAGGCCTTACTCTACCTGATTTTAGAACCTATTATACCGCCACAGTAGTCAAAACAGCCTGGTACTGTACAACAACAAATACATAGACCAATGGAACAGAATTGAGAATCCAGACATAAATCCATCCACATATGAGCAGTTGATATTTTGCAAAGGCCCCAATACAGTTAAATGGGGAAAAGACAGTCGTTTTAACAAATGGTGCTGGCATAACTGGATATCTATCTGCAAAAAAAAGAAACAAGACCCATACCTCACTCCATGCACAAAAATGAGCTCAAGGTGGATCAAAGACTTAAATATACAATCTAAAACAATAAAGATCATGGAAGAAAAAATCGGGACAATGTTAGGAGCTCTAATACATGGCATAAACAGTATACAAAACATTATTGATAATGCAGAAGAGAAACCAGATAACTGGGAGCTCCTAAAAATCAAACACCTATGCTCATCCACAGACTTCACCAAAAGAGTAAAAAGATTATCTGCAAACTGGGAAAAAGTTTTTAGCCATGACGTTTCCTATCAGCACCTGATCTCTAAAATCTACATGATGCTGCAAAAACTCAAGTGCAAAAAGACAACTCAATTAAAAAATGGGCAAAAGATATGAACAGACACTTCACTAAAGAAGATATTCAGGTAGGTAACATACATGAGAAGATGCTCACGATCATTAGCCATTAGAGAAATGCAAATCAAAACTAGAATAAGATTTCCTCTCACTCTCACAAGGCTGGCATTAATCCAAAAAGCGAAAACAATAAATGTTGGAGAGGCTGTGGCAAAATTGGAACACCTATACACTGCTGGTGGGAATGTAAAATGGTAGAACCACTTTGGAAATGAATTTGGCTCTTCCTTTTTTTTTAAAAAAAAGATAGAAATAGAACTACCACAGGATCCAGCAATCCGACTCCTTGGAATATGTCCTAGAGAAATAAGAGCCTTTACTCGAACAGATATATGCACACCCATTTCATTGCAGCATTGTTTACAATAGCAAAAAGTTGGAAGCAACCAAGGTGTCCATCAACGGATGAATGGATAAATAAATTATGGCATATTCACACAATGGAATATTACCCATCGATAAAGAACAGTGATGAATCTGTGAAACATTTCGTCACGTGGTGGAATCTGGAAGGCATTATGCTGAGTGAAATTAGTCAGTTGTAAAAGGACAAATATTGTATAAGACCACCATTATAAGAAGTGAAGAAATAGTTTAAACAGAGAAGAAAATATTCTTTGATAGTACTGAGAGGGGGGAGGGGGGAGGGTGGGAGAGGGGTATCCGCTAATTAGACTGTAAATAAGAACTACTTTAAATGATGGGAAAGACAACACACATTACCGGCAAGGTTGGTACAACCGGACTAAATCAAAAGCAAAGAAGTTTCCTGAATAAACTGAATGCTTGGAAGGCCAGCGTAGTAGGGGCAGGGGTTTGAGAACCATGGGTTTCAGGGGACATCTAAGTCAATTGGCATAATGAAATCTATTAAGAGGACATTCTGCATCCCACTCTGGAGAGAGGTGTCTGAGTTCTTAAACGCTAGCAAGCGGCCATCTAAGATGCATCGATTGGTCTCAACCCACCTGGATCAAAGTAAAATGAAGAACACCAAGGACACAAGGTAATTACGAGCCCAAGAGACAGAAAGGGCCACATAAACCAAAGACTACATCAGCCTGAGACCAGAAGAACTAGATGGTGCCCAGCTACAACTGATGACTGCCCTGATAGGGAACACAACAGAGAACTCCTGAGGGAACAGGAGAGCAGTGGGATACAGACCCCAAATTCTCATGAAAAGACCAGACTTAATGATCTGACTGAGATTAGAAGTAACCCGGTCGTCATGGCCCCCAGACTTTCTTTTGGCCTAGGACATGAACCATTCCCAAAGCTAACTCCTCAGACAGGGATTGAACTGGACAGTGGGTTGGAAAGGGGTGCTGGTGAGGAGTGAGCTTCTTGGATCAGGTGGACGCTTGAGACTGTGTTGGCATCTCCTGCCTGGAGGGGAGATGAGAGGGTGGAGGGAGTTAGAAGCTGGAGAAATGGACATGAAAAGAGAGAGTGGAGGGTGGGAGTGGGTTGTCTCATTAGGAGGAGAGCAGTTGGGAGTATGTAGGAAGGTGTATATGGGTTTTTGTGTGAGAGACTGACTTGATTTGTAAACTTTCACTTAAAGCACAATAAAAATAAAAATAAAAGCACCATGGCTGTGTGAAGCCCACCTGTGTCCTCAAAGTGAAGTCCTTGCCTTTCAACACTTCAAAGAGGTCTTTTGTAGCAGATTTGCCCAATGCAATGTGTCTTTTAATTTCCTACTGCTGCTTCTGTGCGTGTTGATTGTGAATCCAAGTAAAATGAAATACTTGACAACCTCAGTCACCTCTCCGTTTATCATGATGTGGCTTATTGGTTCAGTTGTGAGGATTTTTGTTGTCTTTATATTGTGGTGTAATCCATTCTGAAGGCTGTGGACTTTGATCTTCATCAGTAAGTGCTTTAAGTCCTCTTCACTTTCAGCAAGCAAGGTTGTGTCATCTCCATAACACAGGTTGTTAATGAGTCTTCCTCCAATCCTGATGCCCCATTCTTCATATAATCCAGCTTCTGAGATTATTTGTTCAGCATACAGATTGAATTAAGTATGGTGAAAGGATAAAACCCTGACGCACACCTTTGCTGAATTTCAACCATGCAATATCCCCTTGTTGTGTTCGAACAGCTGCCTCTTGAACCATGTACAGATTCCTCATGAGCACAATTAACTGTTTCAGAATTCCTATTCTCTGCAATGTTGTCCATAATTTGTTATGATCCACACAATCGAATAGCTTAGCCCGGTCAATAAAACACAGGTAAACATATTTCTGGTGTTCTCTTTTTCCAGCCAGTATCAATATGACATCAACAATGATATCCCTGGTTCTGCATCCTCTTCTAAATCTGGCTTGAATTTCTGGCAGTTCCCTGTCAATATACTGCTTCAGCCACTTTTGAATGATCTTCAGCAAAATTTTGCTTGCATGTGATATTAATGATATTGTTCGATAATTTCCACATTTGGTTGGATCACCTTTCTTTGGGAATAGGCATAAATATGGATCTTTTCCATTTGATTGGCCATGTAGATGTCTTCCAAATTTCTTAGGATAGACAAATGAGCACTTCCAGTCTCGCATCCATTTGTTGAAGTATCTCAATTGGTATTCTGTCAATTCTCAGAGTCTTGTTTTTTGTCAGTGCCTTCAGTGCAGCTTGGACTTTTTCCTTCAGTACCATTGATTCCTGATCATATGTTACCTCCTGAAATGGGTTAATGTCGACCAATTCTTTTTGGTAGAGTCGATTTGTTTATTCATTTCATCTTGCTTTGATGCTTCCTTCATTGTTTTGAATATTTTCCTCATAGAATCCTTCCGTATTGCAACTCGAGGCTTGAATTTTTTCTGCAGTTCTTTCAGCTTGAGAAATGCTGAGCATGTTCTTCCCTTTTGGTTTCCTATCTCCAGCTCTCTGCACATGTTATCATAATACTTCGTCTTCTCTAGCTGCCCTTTGAAATCTTCTGTTCAGTTCTTTTACTTCATCATTTTTTACTTTTGCTTTAGCTACTTGATGTTCAAGAGCAAGTTTCAGAGTCTCTTCTGACAGCCATTTAGGTCTTTTCTTTCTCTCCTGTCTTTTTAATGACCTCTTACTTTCTTCATGTATGATGTCCTTGATGTCATCCCACAACTCTTCTGGCCTTTGGTCATTAGTGTTCAATACATCAAATCTATTCTTAAGATGGCCTCTAAATTCAGGTGCTATATACTCAAGGTTGTACTTTGGCTGCTGTGGACTTGTTCTAATTTCTTCAGTTTCAACTTGAACTTGCATATGAGTGATTGATTGTGTGATCCGTAGTCAGCCCCTGGCCTTGTTCTGACTGATGATATTGAACTTTTCCATCGTCTCTTTCCACAGATGTAGTCTTTATTCCTGTGTATTCCACCTGGCGAGGTCCATGTGTATAGTCACCATTTATGTTGGTGAAAAAAGGTATTTGCAATGAAGAAGTCCTTGATCTTGCAAAATTCAATCATGTGATCTCTGGCATTGTTTCTATCACCAAGGCCATATTTCCCAACTACTGATCCTTCTTTGTTTCCAACTTTCGCATTAAAATCGCCAGTAATTATCAGTGCATCTTGATTGCATGTTCGATCAATTTCAGACTGCACAGCTGATAAAAATCTTCTATTTCTTCATCTTTGGCCCCAGTGGTTGGTGCATATATTTGAATAATAGTCATATTAACTGATCTTCCTTGTAGGTGTATGGATATTATCGTATCAGTGACAGCATTGTACTTCAGGATAGATCTTGAAATGTTCTTTTTGACAATGAATGCAGTGCCGTTCCTCTTCAAGTTGTCATTCTTGGTGTAGTAGACCATATGTTTGTCCGATTCAAAATGACCAATACCAGTCCGTTTCAGCTCAGTAATGCCTAGGATATTGATCTTTATGCGTTCCATTTCATTTTTGATGATTTCCAATTTTCTTAGATTCATACTTCATACATTCCAGGTTCCGATTATTGATAGATGCAGCTGTTTCTTCTCATTTTGAGTCATGCCACATCAGCAAATGAAGGTCCTGAAAGCTTGTCTCTATCCATGTCATTAAGGCCGACTCTACTGTAAGGAGGCAGCTCTTCCCCAGTCATATTTTGAGTGCATTCCAACCTGAGGGGCTCATCTTCTGGCACTATATCAGACAAGGTTCTGCTGCTATTCATAATGTTTCCACTGGCTAATTCTTTTCAGAAGTAGATCGCTGGGTCCTTCTTCCTAGTCTTAGTCTGGAAAAAAAAAAGCTTGGCTGAAACCTGTCCACCATGAGTGACCCTGCTGATATTTGAATATCGGTGGCATAGTTTCCAGTGTCACAGCAACACACAAGCCCCTACAGTATGACAAACTGACAGATGCATGTGGGAGTCTGATGTGAGGAGTGGTTGTTTCATAGATGTTTTAAATAACATTTCCTTGAATAATATGTTCTATATTTTAGTATGTTTTTTGTCCATTTTTATTTCTTCTTTCGTGAATTTTCTGTTCATATGCTTTTCCATTTTTCCATTAAGGTGTTCTTTTTCTTACTTGTTTAAAAGAACTCCTTTTTTTCTCTTTTTACCATAGTATAACATTTAAAAATTTTTTTATTATTGTGCTTTAGGTGAAAGTTTACAGCTTAAGTTAATTTCTCATTCAAAAATTTATTCACGTATTGTTTTCTGACATTGTTTGCAGTCCCCACAATGTGACAGCATGCTTTCCCTTTTAATCCTGGGTTCCCTGTGTGCATTCATCCTGTTCCTGTCCCTTCCTGTCTTATCATCCTGCTTTTGGACAGGAGCTGCCCATTTGGTCTTGTATATCTGATTGAACTAAGAAGCACGTTCCTAATGTGTATTGTTTTTTGCCTTAAAGTCCTGTCTAATCTTTGTCTTAAGAGTGGGCTTTGGGAATGGTTTCAGTTCTGGGTTTATGGGGCATTCGGGGGCCATAGTTTCGGGAGTCTTCCAGTCTCTGTCAGACCATTAAGTCTAGGGTTTTTACATGAATTTGAATTCTCTTCCACATTTTTCTCCTGCTCTGTCCCGGATTCTCTGTTGTGCTCGCTGTCTGGACGGTCATTGGTGGTAGCCGGGCACCATCTTGTTCTTCGGGTCTCAGGCTGGTGAAGCCTCTGGTTCATTTGGTCCTGTAGTCCTTTGGGCAATTATTTTCCTTGTGTCTTTGACTTTCTTCACTCTCCTTTCCTCCGAGTGGAATGAGACCAATAGATGTGTCTTAGATGGCTGCTTGTAAGCTTTTAAGACCCCAGACGCTACTCACTGAAGTGGGATATAGAACATTTTAAAAGAACTATCTTTTGTATTAGGGATATAAACCTTTTGTCTGTCATACATGTTTCAAATATTTTCCTGATTATTTGTCTTGTCTTTTAACTTGTGTTTTGCCATATAGAAATTTTCATTTTATATTCATTTTGTATACTACAGTTTAGATTGTAGGAGTTTAATTTTGTGTGGCAAAACAGGGGCTTTGTTTTATTCATCTTGTGTCTTTCACAAAACCTTCTGCTGTACTTATTTGGCACCCATAAAATGTAATATTGCCTGTGCTGTGGCTGCTAACCAAAAGGTCGGCAGTTCGAATGCACCAGCCACTCCTTCAAAACCATTTAGGGCAGTTCTACTCTGTCATGTAGGGTCACTATGAGTTGGAACTGACTCGACGGCAAAGGGGTTATACATGTAAATTGCTAGGAATAGTGCCCGGCACATAGTAAGTGCTCAATAAATTTTAGTGACTAATATTTTCTTAATATTAGTGTTACCATTGTTAAATTAATAAGTTAATCTGATGATCTGGGGAACAAAGTTAGATCAAGTACAACGAGGCTCTGTAATGTGGCCTCCACCCAGAAAGAGATAAAATTGACCTCATTCAAACACCAAACATTGACTCCTCCCTTTGCCCACTTTACATGAAAAATGAATGGCTTCATCTTTGGGACTGATAGAAATCACCCAGCAAGCCTAGTTTGTTGTCCTTCCTCTGTGTTTATAAATCTACCCTGATCTCTTTCTGGAGGTGATGATTTCAATGGAATGTTTTGGTGAAAGAATGATTTCCTGCTGGTTGAGTCTAAGTGTGAAGAGTAAACCTTCAAACATCCTACCTGTGACTGCAGGCATCATGCAGAATGAGAGTAAACAGAGATGGTAACGATGCCATAAACAGAAATCCGCAGCAGTTGCCAAGCAGCTAAAGGGAGGTGAGACCAGATGGTAGGAATTTGTCTGAGGTTAGCAATGGTAGCATGTGATTGGGGTAGGTGAGAGATGGACCAGGATGAAGAGAAATAGCTTTAACTGGCCATATCTTTCGAGCAGGGCAAATAGTGAGTAGAGATGGATCTATATTATGGTCATATCTGTACACTAGCAAAATTAATACAGATAAAAAACAAAACAAACAAACAAAAAAAAGTGTCTAGAGTACATAAATTTGGGGTCTGGTATAATGAATATAACATATCAATAATTCAACTCTTTCATTTTATGAATGAAATTTGACTAAAATTAATGTTAAAATGGAAGCCAGGACCTAATACAGCTTTGTAGCATTTAATCATAGTCAGAAACTGTGCTTGACCTGAATCAGTGGGGAAAAATAATGAAAGGAAACTGTGGAAGACTAATGAAATTTGCATGAAAATTGAGGCATGTGCTTTATTGCACTCAGTGTTGACAGTTTTAGTGGGTTGTACAAATGTAGAGTTTTAATTACAGCTGTGAAAAAAAATCACAGAAATTTATTTTGAAAATATTGCCTGTTGTCCAGGTAGCCCCAGTGTTTTATTGCAAAATCCAACCTGGCCGATGGTGGGTCAGAATGCTCCGTACTGCCTGAAATGCTGGTATCATGCTTGTTGTTGCTGGGCGTCATTGAGTCAATTTTCAACCTGCAGTGAAAGCAGATTGCCAGGTCTTTCTCCTGTGGAGCTACTGGGTGGGCTGGAACTGCCAACCTTTTAGTTAGAAGCTGAAGGCTTAATGGTTGCGCCACCAGGGCTTTTGATACCCTTTTTCTTTCCTGGTAGATTCTGGGGAACTCTCAGAGACTTTAGTATCTTCTGATTTCAGCAGCAGCCTTCACTCATGGTTTGGTTGAGAAGCATAATAATGCCTCTCCACAAACAAACTTGAAGAAGACTGGGTTTAGACTGTAAACAAAAAGGACCTGCAAATGATCTATAAGCCATTTTCCGTTTACTTAGAATTTCAAAAGAGCCTTCTTTTCCTTCAGTAAGGATAAGGCTGATGAGAAAGCGTGAAGAGGACATGTGATGCTTCAGAGGCCTCTTCTCTGACTCTTTTCCTTGACCTCTAGCTCCTTGTAACTCTTAATGTAGATCATCCTCTGTTTTGTGAAATTTGTTATCTTGGTTTCCATGACACTGTACACTGTGCTGCTCTTGTCCTCCCTCTTCTCACCGCCACTTTCTTTCCCCTTTTGTATCGTCTTTGTTGGATCTCCTTCATAATTTTATTTCCCAAATGTATGCACTTTGCTTCACTCTTTTGCTCTCTGTTTTTCTCTGTGTATGCACCCTGTCACACTGCTTCAAATGCCACCCAACGAGCATGACTTCCAAATCTTTCACCAGGCTCCAATATTTCTCCAAGGTCCTGCTTTCATCTGCACCTCTGCTGGATATTTCCACTTGGTTGTTTCACCTTAACTCAATATGTCTTGAAATTAGTTCGCTACCTTTCCTACTCCTCTTGCAAAAATGACGTTTCTTCTAACTTAACTATTCCTGTTAACAGACAACTATTTTCCCAGTTTTCTAGCTGTGAAACCTCTTGACTTCTTTCTGTCAGCGTTCTGTATATAATCAGTCACCAAGTCCTGCCTGTTCTCCCTTCACAATTATTCTTGCATCATATCTATCTGCCTTTTACTCCCCATTGCCACTGCTATAATTATGGTCCTTGTTGACTGTGCTGGTCAATCTGTCCTTGCCTTTCTTTCCTCTAAACCATCTAAGCAAAAGTCCAAAATGTATCTTCTTAATATACCTTTCTCATTATATCATTAACTGCCTAAATCTATTGTCTTTTCATTGAAACCATAACTTGTTATTTTGGCATTTAATGCTCTTAATAATATGGCCTCAATAGTCTTGTACAAACTTATCTTCTATTATTTTTTAGAATTTAACTCCATTTATCCACCTCTAGATTTCTATGCTATTGTTGCCGTGTTTTAATTCTGCATTGTTAAAAGCCTACAAGGAATCATTGTGTTGCACAGTCAGTGTTAACTTTAGTTTACTCATGTGTTTCCCCCTTTTTTGGTCCTTAATTTCTTCTTCCTTTTTTCCTGAAATAGATCTATTAGAATACTTTTTATTCTACTTCAGATTTGCAGATGGAGATCTTAGCTTTTATTTGAAAAGTCTTTATTTTTAAATGATGCTTTTGCTGTCTACACATTTCTAGGTAGGCAGTTATATTTCAGTTAATTGAAGCTATCATTCCACTGTCTTCTGGCTTCCTTTGTTGCTTTTAAAGCATCAGCTGTCAGTCTGATTTGCTCCTTTGAAGGTAACCTGCCATTTTTATTCAAGCTGCTTTACGATAGTCTCTCTGTTTTACGGCAGTTTCATTATGATGTTTCCAGGCAGAGCTTTCCTTTCGTTTATGTTGGTTAATATTTCTTGGGCTTTTTAAATCTATGAACTGAGGTTTTTTCCCCATTGTTTTAGGAAAATTGTCAACCATTATCTCCTCAAATATTATTACCTCTGCCCCATTTTCTTTCTTCTTGCCTTTAGGTTCCAATTAAACATATATAAGTTTTTCTCACTGTATTCTCTTTCGCATCTCTTATTCCATCATTTTGCTCTCTGTGCTGTATTCTGGATATTTTATTTTAACTTATGTTAAGTTTTTCAAACTCTTTTTAGCTGTGTCTAATCTGCTGTTATACCTGCCAAAGATCTAATTTTGATATTTAATTTTTCAGTTCCAGAAGTTATATTTAGTTCTTTTTATGTCTGCAGTGTCACTTTTATAGTTTCATGTTCCATGCACACATATCAATGCTTGTTATTATTTATTTCTTTAAGCATAGTAAACATATTCTGTGACTGATAAATCCAAAATCTAAAGTATTTGTGAGTCTGTTTCTGCTGGTTCATCCATATGGTGTATTGTTTTCATGTGTGCCTGGTTGTCTTTGACTGTAGGCCCATGTCTTAGTCATCTAATGCTGCTATAACAGAAATATCATAGGTGGATAGCTTTAACAAAGATAAGTTTATTTCTTCCCAGTAAAATAGGCTAAAAGTACAAATTCAGGGCATCAGCTCCAGGGGAAGGATTTCTCTCTCTGTTGGCCTTCTCATCAGTCTTCCCCTGGACTAGGAGCTTCTCTGAGCAGGGACCCCAGGCCCAAAGGACAGGCTCTGCTCCTGGCACTGCTTTTTTGGTGATATGAGGTCCCCCCTCTCTGTTCACTTCCCTTTCCTTTTTATCTCTTGAGAGATAAAAGGTGGTGCAGGCCATATCCCAGAGAAACTCCCTTTACATTGGATCAGGGATGTGACCTGGGTAAGGGTGTTACAACCCCGCCTTAATCCTCTTTAACATAAAATTATAATCACGAAATGGAGGACAACCACATAATACTGGGAATCATGGCCTAACCGAGTAGACACATATTTTGGGGGGACATGATTCAATCGATGACAGCTGACCATTTATATATATATATATTTTTAAAATAATTTTTATTGTGCTTTAAGTGAAAGTTTACAAATCAAGTCAGTCTCTCACATATAAACTTATATACACCTTACTACATACTCCCACTTACTCTCCCCCTAATGAGTCAGCCCGCTCCCTCCTTCAGTCTCTCCTTTCGTGACCGTTTTGGCAGTTTCTAACCCCCTCTACCCTCCCATCTCCCCTCCAGACAGGAGATGCCAACATAGTCTTACGTGTCCACCTGATGCAAGTAGCTCACTCCTCAGCAGCATCTCTCTCCAACCCATTGTCCAGTCCAATCCATGTGTGATGCGTTGTCTCCGGGAATGGCTCCTGTCCTGGGCCAACAGAAGGTTTGGGGGCCATGACCGCCGGGATTCTTCTAGTCTTGTCAGGCCATTAAGTCTGGTCTTTTTTTTTTTTTTTTATTAACCTTTATTGAGCTTCAAGTGAATGTTTACAAATCAAGTCAAACTGTCACATATAAGTTTATATACACCTTACTCCATACACCCACTTGCTCTCCCCCTAATGAGTCAGCCCTTCCAGTCTCTCATGACAATTTTGCCAGCTTCCAACTCTCTCTATCCTCCCATCCCCCCTCCAGACAGGAGATGCCAACACAGTCTCAAGTGTCCACCTGATACAAATAGCTCACTCTTCATCAGCATCTCTCTCCTACCCACTGTCCAGTCCCTTTCATGTCTGATGAGTTTTCTTTGGGAACGGCTCCTGTCCTGGGCCAACAGAAGGTTTGGGGACCATGACCGCTGGGATTCCTCTAGTCTCAGTCAGACCATTAAGTCTGGTCTTTTTATGAGAATTTGGGGTCTGCATCCCACTGATCTTCTGCTCCCTCAGGGGTTCTCTGTTGTGCTCCCTGTCAGGGCAGTCATGGGTTGTGGCTGGGCACCATCTAGTTCTTCTGGTCTCAGGGTGATGTAGTCTCTGGTTCATGTAGCCCTTTCTGTCTCATGGGCTCATAATTACCTTGTGCCCTTGGTGTTCTTCATTCTCCTTTGATCCAGGTGGGTTGAGACCAATTGATGCATCTTAGATGGCCACTTGCTAGTGTTTAAGACCCCAGACGCCATGCTTCAAAGTGGGATGCAGAATGTTTTCTTAATAGAATTTATTTTGCCACTTGACTTACATGTCCCCTGAAGCCATAGTCCCCAAACCCCTGCCCTGCTCCCCTGACCTTCGAAGCATTCAGTTTATTCAGGAAACTTCTTTGCTTTTGGTCCAGTCCAGTTGTGCTGCCGTCCCCTGTATTGAGTGTTGTCCTTCCCTTCACCTAAAGTAGTACTTATCTACTATCTAATCAGTAAATACCCCTCTCCCACCCTCCCTCCCTCCCCACTCTTGTAACCACAAAAGAATGTGTTCTTCTCAGTTTAAACTGTTTCTCAAGATCTTATAGTAGTGGTTTTATACAATATTTGTCCTTTTGCATCTGACTAATTTCACTCAGCATAATGCCTTCCAGGTTCCTCCAAGTTATGAAATGTTTCACAGATTCGTCACTGTTCTTTATCGATGCGTAGTATTCCATTGTGTGAATATACCATAATTTATTTATCCATTTGTCCATTGATGGACACCTTGGTTGCTTCCATGTTTTTGCTATTGTAAACAGTGCTGCAGTAAACATGGGTGTGCATATATCTGTTCATGTAAAGGCTCTTGTTTCTCTAGGCCGACCGTTATATTTTAATAATTATTAATGAGAATACGTCAACATGTAGGACTGTCACCCAGAGAATATTTCGTTTGTTCTGCCAGGCATCAGGGCACATTACGAATTTGAGGAGATGTTAATCTATCTTCATGGCTTGAGATTTCCAGAACCATTCATGAACTGGGTTGCAAGTCTGTGGAAGGGCAATTCGAGTTCCCCTGTATCCTGAATATGTAGCCCTTGGGGTTCCCAGCTTATTGACAAAGGGGGTTTAATCAGAATCTCTACTTTGGGAAGGTATTGGGTTTTGACTTTTGTTATCCTCACCCTGTAATGTTGCCAAAACCACCACTCATTTTCACAGCTATTTCTTTGAGATTGTCACAATCCTTCAGGGCAAAAGCAACTTTCAGTAATAGGCTCACCCCTCCGGGATATTGCTTTCTTTGGATTTTGAAAAAGTAATTCTTATCCAATTAGCATTTTGATACCTTCAAAATGATTTTTAAGGGGAACAGAGCCAGCAAAAACCTGAAAAACTAAGTAAAACAGTTAAAATAATCAATCCTGGAACCCTAAGT
Organism: Elephas maximus indicus; assembly: GCF_024166365.1. Taxonomy (NCBI): domain Eukaryota; kingdom Metazoa; phylum Chordata; class Mammalia; order Proboscidea; family Elephantidae; genus Elephas; species Elephas maximus. The sequence continues at coordinate 48,849,148 of NC_064846.1, read as the reverse complement.
GTCAAATGAAGGAATAAAGAACTCAACCAAGCACCAAATGGAGTAAGAAACTAAGAACAGAAAATAAGGAGAGCTACGGAGTAGAGGTCCCCTACCAACTGAGGTGGCATGGACACGCCATTTTGGACCCCTCAGCCACCAAGAACAGCAGACAGGAAGTACAAGAAGGTAACTTCACAGAACCTCCAGCAGGAGACAGAGAACCTGGTAACAGGGGATACAGGCTTTCCCATCCACCACCCTTCCCTTCCTGTGGCCTCCCCTGCTCTCCAGTAGGCTGTGGATCACTCAGCTAGAGAGAAGCCAACTCCTTGCCACTTGGATTCACCTTATCCCCACTGGCTGTATCCTTCAGTGCATTTGTCATTGTTTTTTGTTTTGGCTTCTTTTTGTTTCATCTCTGTCTGTCATCTCCTTCTTTTCCATTTTCTTGTCTAGGTGGCTCCGTATGCCATCTCCACCACTTCCTGATGGGCTGTACTGCTCTGCTTGGCTGGGAAACCACTTCCCCTGCATGTGCCACCATGCCAGTGGGCTCCCTTGGGGCATTTTTTTTCTTGGTTTCTTGACTCTCTACCTTCCTTTCCTTTCTCCAGGTTCCATCTCTGCTGCTTTTTAGTGGGCTGTGTCACACTGCTCGGCTGGGGAGCTGCTTCCCCCATCCTGCCACCATGCTGGGGGGCACCTTTGGAGCATTAATTTTTTTCCTTGTTCTCGGTTTCTTGACTCTCTACCTTCCTTCCTTTCCTTTCTCCAGGTGCCATCTCTGCCACTTTTTGATGAGCTGTGCCATGCTGCTTGTCTGGGGAGACGCTTCCCCCATCCCCACTGCCACATCCGGGGGTACCCTCAAGGCATTTTTTTTCTTTTTTCTTGGTTTCTTGACTCTCTCTACCCTCCTTTCTCCACACATCACATCCTCCCCATTCCCTTCTGCATAACTGCACTGCATGCTGAGTGCCACAAACCTGAGTGGCACAGGTGCAGACCACCAGATCCAACCCTGGACTGCCCCTGGCCCCAACACGTCAGCCCTAGGAGGCACCACAAATGACCAATCCCCGTCCCTCCCCTCCGCTGGACGTGCCCTGCTGCACCATAGCCGAGTGACCAGCCTTGCCCGTCTGGACAAGGTGGTGAGAAGTATCATCCCACAGATAAGCAAACAAGAAAGAATGCCCAGCTTGCCTGCCCAGACATAAAAAAAAACCCCAAAAAAACTAAAAAGCAAGACAAAACAAACAAATCTACAATCAGTAAATGAAGAAAACAATTCCCGAATGTCCCAAAGACATCAGACAATGTCAAAACATAAAAAAAGGACAGGATGGCTCCAGAAAGTGTCCAAAATAATATACTAGATGACCTTCTGGTAGAGGAAAAGAAACTGGAACTACCTGATAGGGAATTAAATTCTCTAATATTCAGGGCCCACCAAGAGATGAAGGGAAATGCAGGGGAAAAATGACAAAAAAATAGGCAAAATCATGGAAAATACAGAGAAAATCATAGGTAACACAGAAAAAATAATGGAAGCATTCAAGGAAGTAATACAGGAAAAAATGTCAAAGTAAACAAACAACTACAAATCATACAAAAACAGCAATTAGAAATCCAAAAGATAAACAAGAAGATTTCAGAAATGGGCAGTGCCACAGAAGGTTTTAGGAGAAAATTTGAAACAATGGAAGATAGGATCAGTGAAACTGATGACAAATCCTTGGATACCACTTTGAGGAAAAATCAGAGAAAAGAATAAAGAAAAATGAAGAGACCCGGAGAATGATATAGGATACAATCAAAAGCAAAAATTTACATGTGATCAGAGTTCCAGAACAGGGGGAGAAAATGGAAAAACAGAGAGGATTATTGAAGATTTACTGACAGAAAACTTCCCTAATATCATGAAAGATGAAAAGCTAACCATCCAAGAAGCTCAACAACCCCATGTAATACACCCCAAAAGAAAAACACAAAGACTTATCATAATCACACTTGCTAAAACCAAAGACAAAGAAAGAATCCTGACAGGAGCTTGAGAAAAATGCAAAGTCACATACAGAGGGGAAACAGTAAGACTAAGGTCTGATTACTCTGCAGAAACTGTGCAACCAAGAAGGCAATCGGATGACATAAAATTATGAAAGAAAAACTTTGCCAAGCAAGAATAATATACCCTGCAAAACTCTCACTCAAATATGATGGTGAAATTAGGACATTTCCAGATAAACAAAAATTAAAGGAGTATGTAAAAACCAAACCAAACGTACAAGAATTGTTAAAGTGAGTCCTTTGGTTACAGAACCAACAACTTCAGACAACAGTCCAAATCTGGGACAGGAGACCACATCTGCCAGATATCAACCTAGGTAATGAACTCTCAAGGGTAAAACAAAACTAAAAAATTTACAACACGAAACCAGAGAGGTCAATCTGTAAATCACAAAAACGTCAGAATAAAAGAGGGAATAAATAGTGTAGGTATAGAACTTTCAAATGGAGAGGAAGTCAAAGTGATATCAAGCAATACAAAACTGGGTCAAACTTACGAAGATGGGGTACATTTCAAGGTAAACACAAAGAAAGTTAACAAACCTATTCATCAAAAAAAGAAGAAAAAGAAAGTCTCAGTAAACACAGAATTTACAAAAATGAAGGAAAAAAATCCACAAACAAAAGGAATTCAGCATAGGAGAGTAAGAGGAAAAAAGAAAATGTCAGCAGGATAAAAAAAGGGCCACAAAATTACAGCAATAAACTCATACCTATCAATAATCACACTGAATGTAAATGGCTTAATAGCACCCATAAAGAGACAGTGTGTGACAAAATGGATTAAAAAATAGAACCATTCAATATGCTGTCTACAAGAGACACACCTTAGAAACAGACATAAATTTATTAAAAATCAGAGGATGGAAAAAATATATCAGGCAAACAGCAACCAAAAAAGTGCAGGAGTGACAATACTAATCTCAGATAAAACAGACGTTAAAACTAAATCCATCATAAAAGACAAGGACATTATGTAATGATCAAAGGGACAATCCACCATGAAGAAATGACCATAATAAATATTTACACACCCAGTGACAGGGCTCCAAAATACATAAAACAATCTCTAACAGCACTGAAAAGAGAAATTGAGAGTTCCACAATAATAAAAAAATTAGTAGACTTTAAAACACCACTCTCGGTAAAGGACAAAACATCTAGAAAAAAACTCAACAAAGATACAGAATATCTAAAGGCCACAATCAATCAACTTGACCTCATAGACATATATAGAATACTCCACCCAACAGCAGCAAAGTACACATTCTTTTCCAATGCACTTGGAACATTTTCCGGACCAGACCACATCTTAGGCCACAAAGCAACTCTTCACAAAATCCAAAACACTGAGATGATACAAATTGGCATAAAAGTAGAAATTAACATCCGGAAGAGCAAGGAAAAAAAAATACATGGAAAGTGAATAACACCCTGCTTAAAAACCACTGCGTAATAGAGGAAATCAAAGATGGAATAATAAAAAAAAATTCCTAGAATGAAACAAGAATTGAAACACATCATACCAAAACCTTTGAGACACAGCAAAGGAAGCATTCAGAGGTCAATTAATAGCAACAGATGCACACATCAAAACAGAAGAAAGGGACAAAATCAAAACATAAGCTACACAACGCAAACAAATAGAGAACAGCAAAAGAAGCCCATTGCCACCAGATGAAGGAAATAATAAAGTTGAGAGCAGAAATAAATGAAATAGAGGATAGAAAAACAATAGAATAAATAAGACCAAAAGTTGGCTCTTTGAAAGGATCAACAAAATCAGCAAACCATCAGCAAAACTGACAAAAGGGAAACAGGAGAGGATGCAAATAACTCAAATAAGAAATGAAATGAGGAATGTTACAACACACCCAATTGAAACAAATAGGATCATAGTAGAGTACTATGAAAAACTATACTACAACAAATATGAACACCTACAGGAAATGACAAATTTCTAGAAACACACTACCTACCCAAACTAACAGAAACTGAAGTTGAAAATCTGAACAGACCATAATAAGAGAAGAGATTGAAAAGGTAAAAACAAAACAAAACAGAAGAAAAAAATTCCCAACAACAACAAAAAAAGCCCTGGCCCAGATGGCTCACTGGAGAATTCTACCAAACATTTAGAGAAGAACTTATACCAGTACTACTCAAATTATTTCAAAACCTGGAAAAGGAAGGGATACTTCTGAATTCATTCTATGAAGCCAGCATAACCCTGATACCAAAATCAGGCAAAGACACCACAAAAAAAAAGAAAATTACAGACCAATATCTCTCAGGAATATAAAAAAAAATGTAAAAATTCTCAACAAAATTCCAGCCCATAGAAATTCAGCATCATCTCAAACAACCAATACAACCAAGTGGGTTTCATACTAGGTATGCAAGGATGGTTCAACATTAGAAAATCAATCAACGTAATCCACCACATAAAATAAAATAAAAGAATCACATGATCATCTCAATTGACACAGAAAAGGCATTTGAGAAAGTCCAACACCCATTTCTGGTAAAAAAAAAAAAAAAAAACTCTCAATAACACACATACAGAAGGAAAATTCCTCAACATAATAAAGGGCATCTATACAAAACCATGGAAACCCTGGTGTGTCCTAGTGGTTAAGAGCCATGGCTGCTAACCAAAGGGTCAACAGTTCGAATCCACAAGCTGCTACTTGAAAACTCTATGGGGCAGTTCTACTTTGTCCTATAGGTTCGCTATGAGTCAAAATTATTATTTGACAGCAGTGGGTTTCTTTTTTTGGTATACAAAACCCTAGTGGTGTAGTGGTTCAGAGCTATGGCTGCGAACCAAAAGGTTGGCAGTTGAAACCCTCAAGGAGCTCTTGGAAACCCTATGGGGCAGTTCTACTCTGTCCTATAGGGTTGCTTTGAGTCAGAATCGACTCGATGGCAACAGGTTTAGTTTTGGTTTATACAAAACTAACAGACAACCTCATTCTTAATGGAGAGAGGCTGAAAACATTCCTCTTGAGAACAGGAACAAGACAAAGATGCTCTTTATCATCACTCCTATTTAACATTGTGCTGGAAGCAATAAGGCAAGAAAAAGAAATAAAAGGCATCCAAATTGATAAGGAAGAAGTAAAACTGTCCTCATATGCAGATGATATCATACTGTATGTAGAAAACCCAAAAGACTCCACAAGAAAACTGCCAGAACTAATAGAAAGATTCAGCAGGGTAGCAGGGTACAAGATAAATATACAAAAATCAGTTGGATCCCTAGACACTAATAAAGAGAACTACAAAAAGGAAAATTATACTATTTATAATAACCCCTACAAAAAAATAAAATACTTAGGAATAGATCTAACCAGGAATGCAGAAGATCTATACAAATAAAACTACAAAACACTACTGCAGGAAACCAAAAGAGACCTACATAAATGGAAAAATATACCATGTTCATGGATAGGTAAACTCAACATTGTGAAAATGTCAATTCTACCCAATGCAGTCTACAAATACAACTCAGTCCACATCCAAATACCAACAGCATTCTTTAAAGAGATGGAAAAACTAATCATTAACTTTTTATGGAAAGGGAAGAGGCCCCAGATAAGTAAACCATTATTGAAGAAAAAGAATAAAGTAGGAGGATTCGCGCTACCTGACCTTGGAACCCACTGTACAGCTACAGTAGTCAGAACAGCCTGGTACTGGTACAATGGCCGATACATTGACCAATGGAACAGAATTCAGAGCCCAGATATAAATTCACCCACCTACGGTCACCTGATCTTTGACAAAGGCCCAAAGTGCATCAGATGGGGGAAAAGACAATCTTTTTAACAAATGGTGCTGGCAAAACTGGATGCCCACCTGCAAAAAAATGAAACAGGACCCATACCTCACACCATACACAAAAACTCATTCAAAATGGATCAAACACCTAAATAAAAAGCCAAAATCTGTAAAGTTCATAGAAGAAAAAATAGGATCAATGTTAGAGGCTCTAATGTACAGCATTAGCAGGATGCAAACCATAACTAACAACACATAAACTTCAGAAGATAAGCTAGGTAACTGGTATAAACACTTATGCTCATCAAAAACTTCACCAAAAGAGTAGAGCCTATAGACTGGAAAAAAATTTTTTGGCTGCTACAAATCAGACAAAACTCTAATCTCTACAGGAAAATTCAACACCTCTATAACAAAATACAAATAATCCAATTAAAAAATGGGCAAAGGATATGAACAGACACTTTACCAAAGAATTCATTCAGAGGCAGTGCCATCATGGCACTGTAGACAGAAGCACCACATTGTCCCTCCACAGCAAAAACCCAAAAAACTAAGTAAAACAGAGACAAATGACAATCCTGGAACCCTAAGTATCAAATGAAGAGATAAAGAAAACCCTCAGCCAAGCACCAAATGGAATAAAAACTGACAGAGAACAGAGAGCAAGGAGAAATACGTGCAGAAGTTCCTTGTCAGCTACCACAGCATGGATTCGCCATCTTGGACTCCTGTCCGAGATTGGCAGACAGGCAATATGGAAAGCAGCTTCATGGAGCTCCCAGCAGGAGATAGAGCACCAGGTAACCAGTGATACATGCTTTCCCCTCCCTCCCATCCTTCTCTCCCCTGCTGCTTGGCCTCCGCCACTTTCTAGCTGGCCACAGTCACTTGGCCGGCCGGGAAGAGCAGTGTCTGTGCTACTTGGATTCACCCCACCCACACTGGCTGGCTCCATCAGTGCCATTTGTTTGTTGCTAGTGTTGCATTTTTCAGCTTCTTTTGGTTTCTTCCCTGCCTTTCACCACACCCCCCCACCTTTCTCTCAAACACCTGGCTCATTGTGCCAGGTTCACATCTTCTTGAAAGGCTGTGAAGCACTGCTCAGCGGGGGAACTGCTTCCCCTGCCCTGACGACCCTAGTACATGCCACAGACAACCCATCCCAGCCCCTCCCTTCAGCTGAACCTGCCCTCCTACACCATAGCTGAGCAACTTGTCTTGCCCATTGGACAAGGAGGTGAAAAGTGCCCACAGACGAGCAAACAACAAAGAATACACAGCCTGCCTGCTTAGACATAACCAAGTAAAACAAAAAAGCAGGATGGAAAAAAAAACTGCAATCATTAAACAAAGAAAATAACTAATGAATGTCCCGAAGACAGCAGAGAATATCAAAACATATTAAAAAAAAAGGACAGGATGGTTCCAGTAGGCATCCAAAATAAGACAGCAGATGACTTTCCAGTGGAATAAAAGGAACTAGAACTACCTGATAGGAAATGCAAATGTCTAATATTCAGAGTTATCCAAGAGTTGAAGCAAAAAGCAGACAAAAATGAGGAAAAAGTAGACAAATTCATGGAAAAGGCAGACTAATTCGTGGAAAATACTGACAAGAAATGGAAGAATTCGGGAAAATGATACAGGAACAAAATGTCAAAATAAATTCACAACAAGAAATCATACAAAAACAACAATTAGAAGTCCAAAAGATAAACAACAAGATTTCAGAAATTGACAGTGTCATAGAAGGGCTGAGGAGATAGTTTGAAACAATGGAAGACAGGATCAGCGAAATTGAAGACAAACACTTGGATACAACCTTGTTTGAGGAAAAATCAGAAAAAAGAACAAAGACAAATGAAGAAACCCTGAGAATTATGTGGGATACAATGAAAGGCAAAAATCTGTGAGTGATCAGAGTTCCAGAACAGGGGGAGAAAATGGAAAACACAGAGAGGATCATTGAAGAATTGCTGACAGAAAACTTCCCTAATATCATGAAAGATGAAAAGTTGACCATCCAAGAAGCTCAATGAACCCCATATGGAATAGACCCCAAAAGGAAATCACCAAGGCCTATCATAATCACACTCGCTAAAACCACAGATAAAGAGAGAATCCTGAGAGCAGCTCAGGAGCAGGGGAAGGGTGAGTATGGATAAACACTAAATAGACAATAGATAAGCAGTAACTTTGGTGAAGGTTAAGACCGTACACAATAGTGGAGAAGCCAGCACAGCTTGTACAAGGCAAGGTCCCTGAGGGACCGAATTGCCGGGCTGAGGGCTGTGGGGACCATGGTCTCGGGGAACATCTAGCTCAACTGGCATAACACAGTTTATAAAGAAAATGTTCTACGTTCTACTTTGGTGAGTAGCGTCTAGGCTGTTAAAAGCCTGTGAGCAGCCATCTAAGATATTCTGCTGGCTTCACCCCTTCAGGAACAAGGAAGAATGAAGAAAACTAAACATACAAGGGAAAGATTAGTCCAGAGGACTAACAGACCACATCTACCAAGGCCCCCACTATACTGAGTCCAGTACAATTATATGGTGCCTGGCTACGACCACTGACTGCCCTGACAAGAATCACAATAGAGGGTTGCAGGCGGAGCTGGAGAAAAATGTAGAACAAAACTCTCACACAAAAAAGACCAGTCTTACTGGCTTGGCAGAGACTGGAGAAACCCTGATAGTATGGCACTTGGACACCCTTTTAGCTCAGTAATGAAGTCACTCCTGAGGTTCACCCTTCAGCCAAAGATTAGACAGGCCCATAAAACAAAATGAGACTAAAGGCACACAAGAGCCCAGGGGCAAGGACTAGAAGGCAGGAGGGGGCAGGAAAGCTGGTAATAGGGAACCCAAGGTAGAGAAGGGAGAGGGTTCACATGTTGTGGGGTTGTTAACCAGTGTCATAAAACAACATGTGTATTAACTTTTTAATGAGAAACTAGTTCTGTAAACCTTCATCTAAAGCACAAGAAAAAAAAACTTGTTCAGGCGACTAACAGACACATGAGGAAATGCTTGTGATCACTAGCCATTCGAGAAAGGCAAATCAAAACCACAATGAGATACCATCTCACCCTGACATTACTGGCACGAATCAAAAAAACAGAAAATAACAAAATATTGCAGGAGCTGTGGGGAGATTGGAATGCTTATGCACTGTTGATGGAAATGCAAAATGGTACAACCATTTTGGAAAACGATCCAGTGCTTCCTTAGAAAGCTAGAAACAGAAGTATCATATGATTCAGCAATCCCACTCCTAGGAATATATCCTAGAGAAATAAGATCCGTCACATGAATAGACATATGCACACCCATGTTCATTGTAGCATTGTTCACAATAACAAAAAGACGGAAATGACCTAAATGCCCATGGACAGATGAATGGATAAACTATGGTACATACACTCAGTGGAATACTATGCAACAATAAAGAATAACGATGAATGTGTGAAACATCTCACAACATGGATGAATCTGGAGGGCATCGTATGAGTGAAATAAGTCAATCACAAAAGGACAAATATTGAATGAGACCACTATTATAAAAACTCATGAAAAATTTTACACACAAAAAGAAACAATCTCTGATGGAGGGGGGCTGTGGGGAGGGAAAAACATTAAGTAGACAATAGATAAGTGGTAACTATGGTGAAGAGTAAGACAGTACACAGTACTGGGGAAGCCAGCACAGCTTGTCCAAGGCAAGGTCGTGGATGCTCCATAGACACATCCAAACTCCCTGAAGGACCAAATTACTGGGCTGAGGGCTGGGGACCATGGTCTCGAAGAACATCCAGCTCAATTGGCATAACCTAGTTTATGAAGAAAACGTTCTACGTCCTGCTTTGGTGAGTAGCATCTGGGGTCTTAAAAGCTTGGGAGCAGCCATCTAAGATACTCCATTGATCTCACCCCATCTGCAGCAAGAGAGAATGAAGAAAACCAAAGACACAAGGTGTAGATTAGTCCGAAGGACTAATGGAGCACAGTTATCACAGCAGCCACCAGACTGAGTCCAGCAGAACTAGATGGTGCCTGGCTACCACCACTGACTGCTCTGACAGGGATCACAATAGAGGGTCTTGCACAGAACTGGAGAAAAATGTAGAACAAAACTAACTCACCAAAAAAAAAAAAGACTTACTGGTCTGACAGAGACTGGAGAAACCTGAGAGTATGGCCCCCAGACTCCATTTTAACTCAGTACTGAAGTCACTCCTGAGGTTCACCCTTCAGCTAAAGATTAGATAGGCCCATAAAACAAAACAAGACTAAATGGGCACACCATCCCAGGGGCAAGGATGAGAAGGCAGGAGGGGACAGGAAAGCTGGTAACAGGAACCCAAGATTGAGAAGGGTAGAGTGTTGACATGTTGTAGGGGTGGCAACCAACATCACAAAACAATATGTGTATTTAATTGATTTGTTCTGTAGACCCTCATCTAAAATACAATAGAAAATAAATAATATGATTTTTAAATATTTCATCCTCCTTTACTGGGAACCGTTAATAGGAACCACCTAGTCCACAATTATCTGAACCAGGTGTCCCTCCGTTTTTTCTTTTAGTATATACTCTACTCAAGCCAACGCCCTGCCACCATGACCTGCTACCTGAAACGTGATATATATACTCCCAATTACCAGTCCTTTTTTTATGCTACGCCTTTTGCTTAATTTCCTTCCCTTTGCTTTTCTATTTAAACTTCTCATTTCTCTATCCTTTGGTCTATTGTAATCCTACCCATGTTCTAGGCCTGGTTCATTCTCACTGCCTCTATGCAGTCTTCTCTGGCTACAGATTACAGTGATTTTTATAAGGTTTCTTTGCCTGTCCCAGTCCTTTGTCCTGTGTCATATATTACTTTTTGTTACTGCATTTCATTGACGCTAAGATATCATCCTGATTTCAGAAAAGTTAACATGAGAAAAATATACATGTTAGAATTGGAGATTCTTCCAAATTGTTGCAGTCATCAATAGTTTGTTTCTTTTATTGTTGAATAGTATTCCATGCTATGGGAGTCCTTCATGTTGCTTGAGTTTTTGGTGTCATATCTAAGAATCTATTGTCAAAAACAGGTTATGATAGTTTTACTGCTATGTTTTCTTCTTAGAGTTTTATGATTTTGGTTATTATATTCAGGTCATTGATCCATTTTGAGTAAATTTTCATATGTGGAAACCCTGATAGCATAGTGGTTAAGTGCTACGGCTGCTAACCAAAAGGTTGGCAGTTCAAATCCACCAGGCGCTTCTTGGAAACTCTATGGGGCAGTTCTCCTCTGTCCTATAGGGTCGCTATGAGTTGGAATCGACTCGACAGCAATGGGTTTGGTTTTGGTTGGATGAGATCCACTTGTCCCTGCACCGTTTATTGAAGAGCCTATTCTTGTGCCGTTGAATGGACTTGGCACCCTTGTCAAAAATCAATTGACTGTATATATATATGGGTTTATTTTGAAACTCTCAGTTCTATTCCATTAGCCTATCACGTATCTATATACCAGTACCACATCGTTTTGATTACTGTAAATTTATAATACATTTAGAAATCAGGATTGTGAGTCTTCCTAGGTTTTTCTTCTTTTTAGAGATAGTTTTGGCTATTTAGGGTCCCGAGCAGTTCCATATGAATTTGACCATCAGCTTTTCCATTTCTGCAAAAAAAGGCTGTTAGAATTTTGGTAGGAATTGCCTTGAATCTGTAGATTGCTTTGGGTAGTGTTGACATCTTAACAATGTTAAGTTTTCCAATCCATGGACATGGGATGTCTTTCTATTTATTTAGGTCTTTCTCAATTTCATTCAGCAGTAGTATTTATGTCTTTCACCTACCTGGTTAAATTTATTCCTAGGTGTTTTATTATGCTATTATAAATGGGATTATTTTTTAAATTTCCTTTTCAGATTATTAATTGGTGGTGTTTAAAAATAAAACTGATTTTTGTGTGTTGATCTTGTACACTGACACTTTGCAAATTCAAATATTAGCTCTAGTAGCTTTCTTGTGGATTCTTTGGGATTGTCTGTGCATATAGAATCGTTTTCTCTGCAAGTATAGTTTTACTTCTTCCTTTCTGATTTGAATGCCTTTTTTTTCCTTGCTAAATTGTTCTGTCTAAAACGTCCAGCACACCATTGACTGTAAGTGGTGAAAGTGGGTATAAAAATGGCGTAGGGGAGGTGTCTGACTTCCTTCAACCCCAAAAGGGGAAAGGAGAACCAAGATCAACAGCTCAAGGCTGATTCCTGTGAGGTGGAGGTCAGACACACCTCCTCTTTCCACCATCTCTACCAGTCCTGACACCAATTGTCCCTCCCATAACACTCTCTACTGGGTTTGGTAATTCATTGCAGTGGCCACATAGAACTCACAGATCATACTCACAATTATGGGATTTATTAGGGAAGTAACAGTTACAATTCAGGCTCAAGAACACTCAGAATAGTTTTTCCACCAGGATAGCCTTTCCACAGCTGTGCTTGCAGGCATGCCTCTCCCTGGCCCTCAGTTTCTGCCCAGAGGCACTCAGCTTTTTCTCTCCATGGGCTGGGAAGCCCACCATGCCATCTCCTGCTGCCAGGTCTGTCCTTCCTTGGTTGTGGTGGGCTCCTCCTCTCTGCTGGGAATTGGCTCTCTTTTAAGGCAAAACTGACCGATCCCGTTGGTAGGCCACAATTACCCTATCACATAATCACCTGGGTGGTAGTTACAAGACCATGGCTAGAAAGGCCACACACAAAAGTAACTAATCACACTGCAGTGGGCATCTTTGTCTTGTTTTTGATCTTAAAGGGAAGGCTTTCAGTCTTTCACCATTGAGTATGATCTTAGCTGTGGGTTTTCATAAGTATCCTTTATCATGTTGAATTTTCCTTCTATCCTTAGTTGAGTGTTTTTATCATTAAAGAGTGTTGGATTTTATCAAAAGCTTTTTATGTGTCAATTGAGATGATTATGTACTGTCCTGCTTTCCATTAATGTGGTGTATTACATTAATAGATTTTCTAATGCTGATCCACTCTTGCATTCCTGGGGTAAATCCCATTTGGTCATGGCTTATAATCCTTTAAATGGGCTGTTGAATTCTTTTTGCTAGTATTTTGTTGAGGATTTTTGCATGTATATTCGTAAGAGATATTAGTCTGTAGTTTTCTTTATCTGACATTGCTATCAGGGTAACACTGGCCTCATAGAATGAGATAGAAAGTACTCCCTCTTCTTCCGTTTTTGGAAGACTTTGAGCAGGATTGGTGTTAATTCTTCTTTTACTATTTGGTAGAATTAATCAGTGAAGTAATCTGGTCCTGGACTTTTTTTTGGTTGTGAGGTCTTTGATTATTGAATCAATGTCTTTACTTGTCTGTTGAGATTTTCTATTTCTACCTGAGTCATTTTAAGTACTTTAAATATTTTGTGTGTTTCTAAGGAAGCTGTCCATTTCATCTAGGTTTATCTAACTTGCTGGTATATGATTGTTCATAGTAATCTATTATGATCTTGTTTCCATAGAGCTGGTACTAATGTCCCATCTTTCATTTCTGATTTTAGTTATTTGAATCTTTTTTCCCTTGTCAGTCTTACTGATTTTATTGATCTTTTCAAAGAATAACTTTTAATATCTTTGATTCTCTGTATTGTTTTTCTATTCTCTATTTCATTTATCTCTACTCTAATCTTTATTATTTTCTTTCTCCTGGTAGCTATCAGCATAGTTTGCTCTCTTTTCAAGTTCCTCAACACATAATGTTAGGTTATTGATTTGAGATTTTTCATCTTTTTTTAGGGTAGCCTTTTACAGCTATAAATTTCCTCTGGACACTGCCTTCACTGCATCTCATAAAAAAAAATTTTTTTTTTTTGGTATATTGTGTGTGATTTAATTTTCATTCACCTGTAAGTATTTTATAATTTACGTTGTCATTTCTTCTTTGATCCATCAGTTGTTCAATATTGTGTTGTTTAATTTCCACATATGAGTGAAATTCCCAGTTTTCCTTATGTGTTGATTTCTAGTTATTTTCCATTGTGGTTGGAGAAGATACTTTGTATGATTTCAATCCTTTTAAATGTATTGAGGTTTGTTTTTGTGACCTAACATATGGTCTGTCTGTCCTAGAGAATGATCCATGTGCACTGAAGAAGAATGTATATCCTGCTAATGTTGGGTGGAGTTTCCTATATATGTCTGTTAGGTCTAGATGGTGCATAATGTTCAAGTCTTCTATTTCCTCATAGATCTTTGGTCTAGATGTTTTACCCATTATTGAAAGTGGAGTATTTAGGCCTCAACTATTGTTGCAGAACTCGCTATTTCTCCCTTCAATTCTGCCAATGTTAGTTTTATATATTTTTTTTGGCTCTTTTGTTAGGTGTATATGTATTTTTAATTGTTACATATTCTTGATGAATTAACTCTTTTATCATTATATAATGTCCTCTTTATCTTTTTGAAACATTTTGACTTAAAGTCTTTTTGTCTGATATTACTATTTCTACCCCTGTTCTCTTTTGTCTGTTATTTCCATGGAATATTTTTTTTCATCCTTTCACTTTCAGCCTACCACTGTCTTTGGGTCTAAACTGCTTCTCCTGTAGACAGCATGTAGTTGGATCACATTTTCTTATCCATGCTGCCAGTCTCTGCCTTTTGATTGGAAAATTTTATCCACTTAAATTTAAAGTGATTACTGGTCAAGAAGGACTAACTTCTGCTATTTTCCTATTTGTCTCTGTGTTTCTCATACCTTTTTGTCTCTCATTTTCTGCAGTACTTCTTAGTTTTGCCATTAGTTTATTTTATGTAGTATACCATTTTGATTCTCATTTCCTTTCATGTGTATTTTCTTTGTGGTTACCATTGTGATTACATTTAACGTTCTAAATTTATAACAATCTAGTTTAGTTGATACCCACTTAACTTCAGTAACATACAAAAACTCTGTTCCTATACCACTCTTCTCCCCCTTATGTTGTTGTTGTCAGAAATTACATCTTCATACATTGTGTGTCCAATAACATAGATTTATAATTATTTTTATGCATTTGTCTTCAATCATGTCTTAAATAACAAGTAAAATTACAAACCAAAAATACAATAAAACTGACCTTTATATTTGTTATAGATTGAATTGTGTCCCCCTAAAATATGTGTTGTAAATCCTAACCTGTATATTGATGGATGTGATCCCATTTGGAAATAGGGTTTTCTTTGTTATTTAATGAGGCCATATCAGTGTAGGATGTATATTAATCTTATCTGAAGATCCCTTGTATATGACAGGGAGTGTCTTAATCTTATTTGCATATCCCTTGTATATGACGGTTTGCTTTTCTCTTGCTTGTTTCAAGATTCTCTCTTTATCTTGATTTTCAAGAGTTTGATTATAATGTGGATAATTTTGGGTTTCCTACTTGGCATTCAGTTAGATTCTTGGATGTGTGGATAGATACATGCTTGTCTTTCATCAAATTTGGGGTGTTTTCTTGCCATTATTTCTTCAAATATTTTTCTGTCCCTTTCTCTCTTCTCCTCCCAGGACTTTCATATTGCATATATTTGCCTGCTTGATGGTGTCTCACAAGTTCCTTAGACTCTGTTCCCTTTACTTTATTCTTGTTTTCCTCCTCACAATCAATAATCTTCATTGCCCTATCTTCAAGTTTCCAGAGTTGGATGATTTTTTCTTCTACTGGTTCAAATATGCTGTTGAATCCCTCCAGTAAATTTTCTATTTCCATTATTGTAGTTCCAGCTCTCATATTTCTGTTTGGTCCCTTTAAAAATATTCCTTCACTTTATTGAAATTCTCATTTTGTTCCTGTTATAGTTCTCCTGATTTTCTTTAGTTCTTTTTTCTTGTTTTCTTTTAGCCCTTTGAGCATGCTTAATATTGTTGTTTTATAATCTTTGTCTAGTAGGTCCATTATCTATTCTTTCTCAGGGATGATTATGCCCCTTAACTTTGTTGTTTTGCGTGGACCATTTCCTATTTATTTATATGCCTTGTTCTTTTTGGAAAAACTGAGACCTCTAACTATTACATGATAACTGCTAAGATCAGATTCTTCCCTTTCCCAGGGTTTTCTTTTTTCTAATTGTTTAAGGCTGTGGCACTCCACTTTAATAACAAACCCTGTCTTACTTATTTTTGAGTGATTATAAATGGTATGTGATTTTTATTTTTGGTGACCCTATATTTGTTTACCATTAATATATAAATCATTGCTGTTGAGTCAATTCTGACTCATGTCACCCTATAAGACAGAGTAAAACTGCCCTATTGGGTTTCCTAGGCTGTAATTTTTTTTTATTGTACTATAGATGAAGGTTTACAGAACAAACTAGCTTCTCATTAAAAAATAATTAAACATATTGCTTTGTGACATTGGTTGCCAACCCCATGACATGCCAACACTCCCTTCTTGACCTTGGGTTCCCTATTGCCACCTTTCATGTCCCCTCCTGCCTTCTTGTCCTTGCCCTTGGGCTGGTGTGCCCACTCATTCTCATTTTGTTCTATGGGCCTGTCTAATCATTGGCTGAAGGGTGAACCTCAGGAATGACTTTATTACTGAGCTAAAAGCATATCTGGGTTCGTACTCTCAGGATTTCTCTAGTCTCTGTCAGACCAGTAAGTCTGGCCTTTTTATGTGTTTATGTGTGTGAGTTAAAATTTTGTTCTACATTTTTCTCAAACTCTGTCTGAGACCCTCTGTTGTGATCTCTGTCAGAGCAGTCAGTGGTAGTAGCCAGGCATCATCTAGTTGTGCTGGACTCAGTCTGGTGGAGGCCATGGTAGGTGTGGTCCATTAGTCCTTTGGATTAATCTTTCACTTGTGTCTTTGGTTTTCTTCATTCCCTCTTGCTCCTGAAGGCTTGAGACCAGTTGAGTATCGTAGATGGCTGCTAACAGGCTTTTAAGACCCCAGAAGCTACTCACCAAAGTAGAATATAGAATATTTTCTTTATAAACTGTGTTATGCCAACTGAGGTAGATGTTCCCAGAGACCATGGTCCCCACAGCCCTCAGCCCAGCAATTCAGTCCCTCAGGGAGTTTGGATGTGTCTATGGAGCTTCCATGACCTTGCCTTGGACAAGTTGTGCTGGCTTCCCCAGTACTGTGTACTGTCTTACCCTTCAACAAAGTTACCACTTATCTATTGTCTATTTAGTGTTTCTCCATCCCCACACCTTGCCTCCCTCATAACCATCAAAGACTGTTTCTTTTTGTGTGTAAACTTTTTCATGAGTTTTTATAGTAGTGATATCATACAGTATTTGTCCTTCTGTGATTGACTTATTTCACTCAGCATAATGCCCTCCAGATTCATCCATGTTATGGAATGCTTCACAGATTCATCATTGTTCTTTATCGTTGCGTAGTACTTGATTCTGTGTATGTACCATAGTTTGTTTATCCATTCATCTGTTGATGGGCATCTAGGTTGTTTCCATCTTTTTGCTATTGTGAACAATGCTGCGGTGAACATGTGTATGCATATGTCTATTCGTATGACGACTCTTTTTTCTCTAGGATATATTCCTAGGAGTGGGATTGCTGGATCATATGGTACTTATATGTCTAGCTTTCTAAGGAAGCACTATATCGTTTTCCAAAATGGTTGTACCATTTTGCATTTCTGACAACAGTGCATAAGAGGTCCAATCTCCTTGCAGACCCTGCGACATTTGTTATTTTCTGTTTTTTTTTTTTTTTAATTCATGCCAGTAATGTTAGGGTAAGATATCACTGTGGTTTTGATTTGCATGTCTCTGGGTGTAATGGCTGCTGATCATGAGCATTTTCTTATCTGTCTGTTAGCCGCTTGAATGTCTTCTTTGGTGAGTGTCTGTTTATATCCTTTGCCCATTTTTTAATTGAATTACTTGCCTTTGTGTTATATAAATGTTGAATTTTCCTGTAGATTTTAGAGATTAGACCTTTGCTGGATTTGTCACAGCCAAAATTTTTTTTTCCCGGTCTGCAGGTTCCCTTTTTACTCTTTTGGCGATGACTTTTTATGAGCATAAGTGTTTAATTTTTAGAAGATGCCAGTTGTCTAGCTTATCTTCTGAAGTTTGTGTGTTGTTGGTTATGGTTTATATCTTGTTAATGTCATGTATTAAGGCCTCTAACCTTGATCCTATTTTTTCTTCTATAAACTTCATAGTTTTTGGCTTTATATTTAGGTCTTTGATCCATTTTGAATTTGTTTTTATGTATGGTATGAGGTGTGGGTGCTGTTTCATTTATTTGCAAGTGGGCATCCAGTTTTGCCAGCACCGTTTGTTAAAAAGACTGTCTTTTCCCCATTTGATGGACTGTGGGCCCTTGTCGAAGATCAGGTGACCATAGGTGGATGGATTTACATCTGGGTTCTCCATTCTGTCCCATTGGTCAATGTATCTGTTGCTGTACCAGTACCAGGCTGTTTTGACTACCGTAGCTGTATAGTAGGTTCTGAGATCAGGTACTGCAAGTCCTCCTACTTTATTCTTCTTTTTCTTCAATAGTGCTTTACTTATCCGGGGCCTCTTTCCTTTCCATATAAACTTAATGATTAGTTTTTCCATCTCTTTTAAGAATGCTGTTGGTATTTGGATTGGGATTGCATTGTATTTGTACATTGCTTTTTTTTGGGTAGAATTGACATTTTCACAATGTTGAGTCTTCCTATCCGTAAGCATGGTATGTTTTTCCATTTATGTAGATCTCTTTTAGTTTCTTGCAGTAGTGTTTTGTGGTTTTCTTTGTATAGGTTTTTTTTTTTTTTTAAATCCCTGGCTAGATTTATTGCCAGGTATTTTATTTTTTTAGGGGCTATTATAAATGGTATTGTTTTCCTGATTTCCTTTTTATTATTCTCTTTATTAGTGTATAGGAATCCAATTGATTTTTCTATGTTTATCTTGTATCCTGCTACTCTGTTCAATCTTTCTATTAGTTCCAGTAGTTTTCTCATGGAATCTTTTGGGTTTTCTATGTATAGTATCATATCATCTGCAAATAGGGACAATATTACTTCTTCATTACCAATTTGGATGCCCTTTATTTCTCTTTCTTGCCTTATTGCTCTAGGTAGAACTTCCAGCACAATGTTAAATAGAAGTGGTGATAAAGGGCATCCTTGTCTCGTTCCTGTTCTCAATGGCAGCGTTTTCAGCCTCTCTCCATTAAGAATGATGTTAGCTGTTGGTTTGGTATAGATGCCCTTTATTATGTTGAGGAATTTCCCTTCTATACCTATTTTATTGAGGTTTTTTTTTTTTTAATCAGGAACGGGTGTTGGACTTTGTCAAATTCCTTTTCTGCATTGATTGAGATGATCATGTGAATCTTTTCTTTCCTTTTATTTATGTGATGGATTATGTTGATTGATTTTGTAATGTTGAACCATTCTTGAATACATGGTGTGAATCCTACTTGGTTGTGGTGTATTATTTATTCGATATGATTCTGAATTCTATTGGTTAGAATTTTGTTGAGAATTTTTACATCTATATTGATGAAGGATATTGGTCTGTAATTTTCTTTTTTTGTGGTGTCTGCCTGGTTTTTGGTATCATGATTATGCTGGCTTCATAGAATGAATTTGGAAGTATCCCTTCATCTTCTATGTTCTGAAATACTTTGAGTAGTACTGGTGGAAGCTCTTATTTGAATGTTTGATAGAATTCTCCAGTGAAGCCACCTGGGCTAGGGCTTTTTTTGTTGTTGTTGGGAGGTTTTTATATTATCTTTTCAATCTCTTCTCTTGTTATGGATCTGTTCATATTTTCAACGTTAGTTTAGGTGGGTAGTAAGTTTCTAGAAATTTGTCCATTTCCTCTAGGTTTTCAAATTTGTTGGAGTATAGTTTTTCTTGGTACTCTGTTATAATCCTTTTCATTTCAGTTGAGTCTGTTGTAATAGCCCCCATTTAATTTCTTACTTGGGTCATTTGCATCTTCTCCTGTTTTTCTTTTGTCAATTTGTCCAGTGGTTTGTTTATTTTGTTGATACTTTCAAAGAACGAACTTTCGGTCTTGTTGATTCTTTCTATTGTTTTTCTAGTCTCTATTTCATTTATTTATTCTCTGATCTTTATTATTTTCTTTCTTCTGGTGGCTGTGGGCTTCTTTTGCTGTTCTCTATTTGTTCAAGTTGTATAGGTAATGTTTTGATTTTGTCCCTTTTTCGATGTGTGCATCTATTACTGTAAGTTGACCTCTGAGCACTGCCTTTGCTGTGTCCCAAAAGATTTGGTATTATATGTTTTCATTTTCCTTTGATTCTAGGAATTTTTTGATTCCATCTACGGTTTATTACCCAGTGTTTTTTTTTAATTAATTTTTATTGTGCTTTAAGTGAAAGTTTACGAATCAGGTCAGTCTCTCACACAGAAATTTACATACACCTTGCTATACACTCCTAATTGCTCTCCCTCTGATGAGATAGCATAGTACCTCCCTCCACTCTCTCTCTTCGTGTTCATTCGGGTAGCTTCTGGCCACCTCCTTCCTCTTATCTCCCCTCCAAACAGGAGATGCCAACATAGTCTCATGTGTCTACTTGATTCAAGAAGCTTGTTCTTCACCAGTCTCATTTTCCATCCCCTATTCCAGTCCGATCTTTGTCTGAAGAGTTGGCTTTGGGAATGGTTCTTGCCCTGGGGTAACAGAAGGTCTGGGGTCCATGTCCTCTGGGGTTCCTCCAGTCCCAGTCTAACCATTAAGTCTGGTCTTTTTACGAGAATTTGGGGTCTGCATCCCATTCTTCTCCTGCCCCCTCGGGGTTTCTCTATTGAGTTCCCTGTCAGGGCAGTCATCAGTTGTGGCCAGGTCCATCTAGCCCTTCTGGTCTCAGGCTGATGTAGTCTCTTGTTTATGTGGTCCTTTTTGTCTCTTAGGTCATAATTATTTTGTGCCTTTGGTGTTCTCCATTCTTCCTTGTTCCAGGTGGGTTGAGACCAACTGATGCGTCTTAGATGGCCACTTGCTAGCGTGTAAGACTGCAGACGCCACTCTCCAAAGTGGGATGCAGAATGTTTTCTTAATAGATTTTATTATGCCAATTGACTTAGATGCCCCCAGAAACCATGGTCCTCAAACCCCCGCCCCTTAGGCTACGCTGGCTTTTGAAGTGTTCAGTTTTTTTAAGGAAACTTCTTTGTTTTGGATTTAGTCCATTTGTGTTGACCTCTCCTGCATTGTGTATCGTCTTTCCCTTCACCTAAAATGAAACTTATCTGCTAATTAGTGAATACCCCCTCCCTCCCTCCTGTCCTCCCCCCTCTCGTAACCATCAAAGAGTATTTTCTTCTCTGCTTAAACTGTTTCTCCAGTTCTTATAATAGTGGTCTTATACAATATTTGTCCTTTTGCAATTGACTGATTTCACTCAGCATAATGTCTTCCAGATTTCTCCATGTTATGAAATGTTTAATGGAGTCAACATTGTACTTTATTGATGCGTAGTATTCCACTGTGTGAATATACCATAGTTTATCCATTCATCCGTTGATGGTCACCTTAGTTGCTTCCAACTTTTTGCTATTGTACAGAGTGCTGCCATGAACATGGGTGTGCATATATCTGTTTGTGAAAAGGCTCTTATTTCTCTAGGAAATATTCCGAGGAGTTGAATTGCTGGATCATATGGTAGTTCTATTTCTAGCTTTTTAACGGAGTGCCAAATTGATTTCCAAAGTGATTGTACCATTTTACATTCCCACCAGCAGTGTATAAGTGTTCCAGTCTCTCCACAACCTCTTCGACATTGATTATTTTGTGTTTTTTGGATTAATGCCAGCCTTGTTGGAGTGAGATGGAATCTCATTGTAGTTTTGATTTGCATTTCTCTAGTGGCTAATGATTGAGAGCATTTCCTCATGTATCTGTTAGCCGCCTGAATGTCTTCTTTAGTGAAGCGCATGTTCATATCCTTTGCCCGTTTTTTAATTGGGTTATTTTTCTTTTTGTGGTTGAGTTTTAGCAGAATCATGTAGATTTTAGAGATCAGGCGCTGGTCAGAGATGTCATAGCTGAAAACATTTTGCAGTCCGTAGGTAGTCTTTTTACTCTTTTGGTGAAGTCTTTGGTTGAGCATAGGTGTTTGATTTTTAGGAGCTCCCAGTAATGTGGTTTCTCTTCGGCATTTTTAGTAATGTTTTATATTCTGTTTATGCCATGTATTAGGGCTCCTAGTGTTGTCCCTATTTTTTCTTCCATGATCTTTATCATTTTAGACTTTATGTTTAGGTCTTTGATCCATTTTGAGTTAGTTTTTGTGCATGGTGTGAGGTATGGGTCTTGTTTCATTTTTTTGCAGATGGATATCCAGTTATGCCAGCACCATTTGTTAAAAAGACTACCTGTTACCCAATTAACTGACATTATGCCTTTGTCAAATATCACCTGCTAACATGTGGATGGATTTATGTCTGGATTCTCAATTCTGTTCCATTGGTCCATGTATCTGTTGTTGTACCAGTACCAGGCTGTTTTGACTACTGTGGCGGTATACTAGGTTCTAAAATCAGTTAAAGTAAGGCCTCCCACTTTGTTTTTCTTTTTCAGTAATGCCTTATTTATCTGAGGCCTCTTTCCCTTCCATATGAAGTTGGTGATTTGTTTCTCCATCTCATTAAAGAATGTCCTTGGGATTTGGATTAGATGCCCAGTGTTTTTTAAGCAGGATGTTATTCAGTATCCAGGTATACAATTTTTTTCCTTGCTTTTCCTGTTAACTCATTTCTACTTTGATGGTGTTGTCATCTGAAAGGATGATTTGTATTATCTCAATGTTTTGCATTTTGTTGAGGGTTGCTTTGTGACCTAAGATGTGATCTACTCTGGAGAATTTTTCATGTGCATTGGAAAAGAATGTGTACTTTACAGCTGTTGGGTGGAGTGTTCTATATTTATCTATGAGGTAGATTTGGCTGATTGTGGCCTTTAGATTTTCTGTACCTTTGTTGAGTTTCTTTTTAGATGTTCTGTCCTTTACCTAGAGTGATGTGTTGAAGTCTCCTACTATAATTGTGGAACTGTCAGTTTCTCTTTTCAGTGCAGTTAGAGTTTGTTTTACATATTTTGGAGCCTTGTCATTGGGTGCATAGATGTTTATTATGGTTATGTCTTCATAATGGGTCATCCCTTTAATCATGTTATAGTGCCCTTCTTTGTCTTTTATGGTAGATTTTGTTTTAAAATCTATTTTATCTAAGTATTGCCACTCTTGCTATTTTTTGGTAGCTGTTTGCTTGGTATATTTTTTCCATCCTTTGATTTTTAATAAATTTATATCTTTGTTTCTAAGGTGTGTCTCTTGTAGACAGCATATTGATAAGTCCTGTTTTTTTTAATCCATTCTCTTTATGGATATATTTAGGCCATTTGCATTCAGTTTAATTATTGGTAGGTGTGAGTTTATTGCTGTCATTTTATAGTGCCTTTTCGGGGGGGCGTTGCTGATGTTTTGTTTATTCCTCTTACTGTCCTGTGCTGAATTCCTTTTGTTTGTAGATTTTGTTTTTTGTTTCTTACATTTTTGTAGATTTTTTCTTTACTGAGACTTTATGCTTTTCTTCTTTATTTTGATGGGTAGGTTTGTTAACTTTCTTCTTGTTACCTTGTAATTTACCCTTATCTTCCCAGGTTTTTTGAACTACTTTTTTAATACTTGGTATCGCCTTGACTTCCTCTCCATTTGAAAGTTCTATACTTGCAGCATTTATTCCCTCTTTTATTTTACTGACGTTTGCTGTCATTTACAGGTTAACATCTCCAGTTCTCCATTGTAAATCTTTTTTTTTCATTTTTATTGTGCTTTAATTGAAAGTTTACAAATCAAGTCGATCTCTCACACAAAAAAATATATATACCTCGCTATATACTCTTAGTTGCTCTCACCCTAATTAGACAGCACACTCCCTCTTTCCACTCTCCATTTTCGTGTCATTTGGCCAACCTCTGACACCCTCCGCCCTCCACTCTCCCCTCCACACAGGAGCTGCCCACATAGTCTCATGTGTCTACTTGATCCAAGAAGCTCACTCCTCACCAGTATCACCTTCTATCCCATAGTCCACTCCAATCCCTGTCTGAAGAGTTGGCTTTGGGAATGGTTCCTGTGTTGGGCTAACAGAAGGCCTGGGGACCATGACCTCCGGGGTCCTTCTAGTCTCAGTCAGACCATTTAAGTCTGGTCTTTTTATGAGAATTTGAGGTCTACATCCCACTGCTTTCCTGCTCCCTCAGGGGTTCTCTGTTGTGTTCCCTGTCAGGGCAGTCATCGGTTGTAGCTGGGCACCATCTAGTTTTTCTGGTCTCATGCTGATGTAGTCTCTGGTTTATGTGGCCCTTTCTGTCTCTTGGGCTCATAATTACCTTGTATCTTTGGTGTTCTTCATTCTCCTTTGCTCCAGGTGGGTTGAGACCAATTGGTGCATCTTAGATGGCTGCATGCTAGTGTTTAAGAACACAGATGCCACTCTCCAAAGTAGATTGCAGAATGCCAATTGACCTAGATATCCCCTGAAACCATGGTCCCCAAACTGCTACCCCTGCTACGCTGGCCTTCGAAGGGTCCAGTTTATTCAGTAAACTTCTTTGCTTTTGGTTTAGTCCAGTTGTGCTGACCTCTCCTGTATTATGTGTTGTCTTTCCCTTCACGTAAAATAGTTCTTGTCTACTATCTAATTAGTGAATATACCCTTCTCCCTCCCTCCCTCCCTACTCTTGTAACCATCAAAGAATATTTTCTTCTCTTTTTGAACTGTTCCCTGAGTTCTTACAATAGTGGTCTCATACAATATCTGTGCTTTTGCAACTGACTAATTTCACTCAGCCTGATGCCTTCCAGATTCCTCCATGTTATAAAATGTTTCACGCATTCATCATTGTTCTTTATCAATATGTAGTATTCCATTGCGTGAATATACCGTAATTTATTTATCCATTCATCCGTTGATGGCACCTTGATTGCTTCCATCTTTTTGCTATTGTAAACAGTGCTGCAGTGAACATAGGTGTGCATATAACTGTTCTTGTAAAGGCTCTTATTTCTCTAGGTTATATTCCAAGGAGTGGGATTGCTCGATCATATGGTAGTTCTATTTCTAGCTTTTTAAGGAAGTGCTAAATCGATTTCCAAAAGTGGTTGTACCATTTTACATTCCCACCAGCAGTGTGTAAGTGTTCCAGTCTCTCCACAACCTCTCCAACATTGATTATTTTGTGTTTTTTGGCTTAATACTAGCCTTGTTGGAGTGAGATGGAATCTCATTGTACTTTTGGTTTGCATTTCTCTAATAGCTAATGATCGTGAGCATTTCCTTGTGTCTGTTAGCTACATGAATGTCTTCTTTAGTGAAGTGTCTGTTCATATCTTTTGCCCATTTCTTAATTGGGTTATTTTTCTTTTTGTGGTTGAGTTTTTGCAGTATCATGTATATTTTAGAGATCAGACGCTGATTGGACATGTCATAGCTAAAAACTTTTTCCAAATCTCTAGGTAATCTTTTTACTCTTTTGGTGAAGTCTTTGGATGAGCATAAGTGTTTGATTTTTAAGAGCTCCCAGTTATCTACTTTTTCTTCTGTATTGTTAGTTTTGTATACTGTTTATGCCATGTATTAGGGCTCCTAGTGTTGTCTCTATTTTTTCTTCCATGATCTTTATCATTTTAGATTTTATATTTAGTTCTTTGGTCCATTTTGAGTTCATTTTTGTGAATGGTGTGAGGTATGGGTCTTCTTTCATTTTTTTTTTTGCAAATGGATATCCAGTTAATATGCCAGCAGAATTCGTTAAAAAAGACTGTCTTTTCCCCATTTAACTGATTTGGGGCCTTTGTCAAATATCAACTGCTCATATGTGGATGGATTTATGCCTGGATTCTCAATTCCATTCCATTGGTCTATGTATCTGTTGTTGTACCAGTACTAGGCTGTTGTGACTACTGTGGCAGTATAATACGTTCTAAAATCAGGCAGAGTGAGGCCTCCCACTTTGTTCTTCTTTTTCAGTAATGCTTTACTTCTCCGGGGACTTTTTCCCTTCCGTATGAAGTTGGTGATTTGTTTATCTCATTAAAAAGAGTCGTTGGAATTTGGATTGGTATTGCATTGTATCTATAGGTCGCTTTTGATAGAATAGACATTTTTACAATGTTAAGTCTTCCTATCCGTGAGCAAGGTATGTTTTTCCACTTGCGTAGGTCTCTTTTGGTTGCTTGCAGAAGTGTATTGTAGTTTTCTTTGTATAAATCTTTTACATCTCTGGTAAGATTTATTCCTAAGTATTTTCTCTTCTTGGGGGCTACTGTAAATGGTATTGATGTGGTGATTTCCTCTTCGATGTTCTTTTTGTTGGTGTAGAGGAAGCCAGCTGATTTTTATATGTTTGTCTTGTATTCTGATACTCTGCTGAACTCTTCTATTAGTTTCAGTAGTTTTCTTGAGGATTCTTTAGGGTTTTCTGTGTATAAGATCATGTCATCTGCAAATAGAGATACTTTTACTTCTTTCTTGCTAATCTGGATGCCCTGTCTTTCTTTATCTAGCCGAATTGCTCTGGCTAGTACTACCAGCACAGTGTTGAATAAGAGTGGTGATAAGGGGCATTCTTGTCTGGTTCCCAATCTCAAGGGAAATGCTTTAAGACACTCTCCATTTAGAATGATGTTGGATATTGGCAGTGTATAAATGTCCTTTATTATGTTGAGGAATTTTCCTTCTATTCCTATTTTGCTGAGAGTTTTTATCATGAATGGGTGTTGAACTTTGCCAAATGCCTTTTCTGCATCAATTGATAAAATCATGTGATCCTTGTCTTTTGTTTTATTTATATGCTGGATTACATTAATTGTTTTCTAATGTTGAACCATCCCTGCATACCTGGTATGAATCCCACTTCATCATGGTGAATTTTTTCCTGATATGTTGTTGAATTCTGTTGGCTAGAATTTTGTTGAGGGTTTTTGCATCTAAGTTTATGACGGATATATGTTTGCAATTTTCTGTTTTTGTGGTGTCTTTTTTTTTACCTAGTTTTGGTATCAGGGATATGCTGGCTTCATAGAATGAGTTTGGGAGTATTCCATCCTTTTTTATGCTCTGAAATACCTTTAGTAGTAGTAGTGTTAGCTCTTCTCTGGAAGTTTGGTAATGCTCTGCAGTGAAGCCTCCTGGGCCAGGGCTTTTTTTTAGTTGGGAGTTTTTTGATTACCTTTTCAGTCTCTTCTTGGGTCTGTTTAGTTGTTCTACCTGTGTTTGTATTAGTTTAGATAGGTAGTGTGTTTCTAGAAATTCATCCATTTCTTCTAGGTTTTCAAATTTGTTAGAGTAGAATTTTTCATAGTAATCTGATAGGATTGTTTTAATTTCAGTTGGGTGGGTCTGTTGTAATATTGCCCATCTCATTTCTTATTCAGTTTATTTGCTTCCTCCCCTGTTTTTCTTTTGTCAGTTTGGCCAATGGTTTATCAATTTTGTTGATTTTCTCAAAGAACCAGCTTTTGCTCTTGTTGTTAATTCTTTCAGTTGTTTTTCTGTTTTCTATTTCATTTAGTTCTCCTCTAATTTTTATTCTTTGTTTTCTTCTGGTGCCTAAGGGTTTCTTTTGTTGCTCTCTGTTTATTCTTTGATTTTGGCCCTTTCTTATTTTCATATATGTGCATTTATTGATATAAATTGACCTCTGAGCACTGCTTTCGCTCTGTCCCAAAGGTTCTGATAGGAAGTGTTTTCATGCTTATTGGATTCTATGAATTTCTTTATTCCATCCTTAATGTCTCCTATAACTGAGTCATTTTTGAGCAGGGTATTGTTCAGTTTCCAAGTGTTTGATTTCTTTTCCCTGCTTTTTCTGTTATTGATTTCTAGTTTTATGGCGTTATGGTGAGAGAAGATGCTTTTTATAATATTTTGATCTTTTGGACTCTGCTAAGATTTGCTTTATGACCTAATATGTGGTCTATTTTAGGGAATGCTCCATGTGTACTAGAAAAGAATGTATACTTGGCTGCTGTTGGGTGGAGTGTTCTGTATATGTCTATGAGGTCAAGTTGGTTGATTGTGGCGTTTAGATCTTTTGTGTCTTTATTGAGCTTCTTTCTGGATGTCTTGTTCTTCACCGAAAGTTGTGTGTTGAAGTCTCCTACTATTATTGTGGAGCTGTCTATCTCACTTTTCAATGCTGATAGGGTTTGTTTTATGTGTCTTGCAGCCTTCTCATTGGGTATATAAACATTTAGTATGGTCATATCCTCTTGGTATATTGTCCATTTAATCATTATATAGTGTCCTTCCTTATTCTTTCTGATGGATTTAACTTTAAAGTCTATTTTGTCAGGAATTGATATTACCACTCCTGCTCTTTTTTGATTGTTGTTTGCTTGATATTTTTTTTCCATCCTTTGAGTTTTAGTTTGTTTGTATCCGTAAGTCTAAGGTGTGTCTCTTGTAGGCAGCATATAGACGGATTGTTTTTTTAAATCCATTCTGCTACTCTCTGTCTCTTTTTTGGTGCAGTCTGTTTACATTCAGTATAATTATGGATAGGTATGAATTTAGTGCTATCATTTTGATGTCTTTTTTTGTGTGTTTTTGACAGTTTCTTTTTCCCACTTAATTTTTTGTGCAGAGTAGATTATATATTGTCTTTTCCTCATATTCCTTGTTGATTTTGTTTCTGCTGAGTCTATTTTTTTCTTGTATTTTATTTTGATGTGTAAGATAGTTTGTCTCCTTTGTGGTTACCTTATTATTACCCCTATTTTTCTAAATTTAAACCTAACTTTTATTTCTTTGAACCCCCTTGTCTTCATCTCCATATGAAAGATCTGTGACTACATTTCTTAGTCCCTCTTTATTGTTTTAATGTTGTCTTCTTTTGCATAATAACATCATTATTTTCCAGTTTTTATCAGTTTTTTTTTTAATCTTGATTTATATTTGTGATTTCCCTGTCTGGGTTGACATCTGTTTACCCTGCCCAATGTTCTAGTTTTCGGTTGGTACCTGATATTATTGTTTTTCTAACCAGAGAACTCCCTTTAGTATTTCTTGTAGTTTTGGTTTGGTTTTTACGAATTCCCTAAACTCCTGGTAATCTGGAAATGTCCTAATTTCACCTCCGTATTCAAGAGACAGTTTTGCTAAATATATGATTCTTAGCTGGCAATTTTTTTTTCCTTCAGTACTTTATATAAGGCATCCTGTTGCTTTCTTGCCTGCGTGGTTTCTGCCAAGTAGTCCGAGCTTATTCGTATTTACTCTCCATTGTAGGTGACTTTTTGTTTATCTCTAGCTGGTCTTGAAAGTCTCTTTTAATCTTTGGTTTTGTCAGGTTTAATTATATTTCTCGGTGATTTTCTTTTAAAATCTACCTTATGTCGAGTTCGATGAGCATCCTGGATAAATATCTTCTCATCTTTCACGATATCAGAGACGTTTTCTGCCAACGAATGTTCAACAATTCTCTCTGTATTCTCTGTTATGCCTCCCTGTTCTGGTGCTCCAATCACTCATAGATTATTTCTTTTGATAGAGTCCCACATGATTCTTAAGGGTTCTTCATTTTTAAAAATTCTTTTATCTGATTTTTTTTCAAATATATTGTTGCCAAGTTCTTTATCTTCAAGTTCACTAATTCTGCCTTCCACTTGCTCAGTTTTGCTCCTTTGACTTTCTATTGATTTGTCTAATTCTGCAATTGTATTGTTAAACTTCTGAATTTCTGATTGTTGTCTGTCTATGGATTTTTCCAGCTTATTGAATTTTTATTATGTTCCTGAATATCCTTTTTGATTTCTTCAACTGCTTTATGTGTGTGTTCCTTGGCTTGTTCTGCGTATTGCGTGATTACTTCCTGATGTCTTGAAGGCTTCTGTACATTAATCTTTTGTATCCTGCATCCGATAATTCCAGGAAGACACTTTCATCTAGAAGATCCCTTGATTCTTTGTTTTTAGAGCTTGTTGAGGTGATCATGGTCTGTTTCTTTATGTTCCTTGATATTGACTGTTGTCTCCGAGGCATCTATAAGTTATTGTATTAGTTTATTTTATGTTTGCTCACTGTTTCGTATCTTCTAGATTTGTTTTGTTTTGATTTGCTGAAGTGGGTTGCTTGAGTGAGCTAGCTTAATTATTTTCACCTTTGAAGCTCTGACATCCTGTCACCAGATGGCTAGAGCTGTTATCAGGTATATCAGTGTAGGAGTCCATTCACTTTTTTTGTATGGATTCAGCTCAGGTGTCCAGGTAGCTGCTCATCAAGTTTGTGGTAGGGCTCCGTCCTACAGTCTTAGAGGGGCAGGGATGATTGATGTATGTACCGGTATCTGATCATAGCAGAGGGTCACGCTCTGAACAAGGCAGGGGCTGAAAATCATCCCCCAGGTGTCTCTGAGGAAAGCACATCCCTCTTCCCTAGAGTGTATGGGTGGGTGGGCTCTGCTGATGGACCATATACACCCAGAATTTTTGGTTGCAGGGACTGGGAGGTACCAGTTATCCTTAGACCCCTGTCACGGGCGGCTGAGTGTCCTGAGTGGAGCCACGAGTCCTTAGGCCCCTGATGTGGGTAGGTGAGGACCCTGTTTAATAGGCAAAGCAGTGTCAAACATCAAACACCCGCCTCTTCGCCGCACAGCTGAAACAGTTGTAGTGTGCCAAGAAGGGCCTATTTTCCTGAAATAGGCCCACACAGGTTCATGCAGGGGGGAAAGGTACTCAAGGTCCACGGACCATTTACGCCTGGACAGGAGCCACTTCTGTCTTGAGCTCCCCAGGTTAGTGGAGCTGGCAAATTATCTTTTCCCCCAACTGCAAATTCATTCATTCTCCGAGGCTGGGAGGATGGCTGTAGGCACTCAACAGGGCCTATCTGAGGCCCAGGGACATCAACAGTTGTTGAAGCTGGCTTGGAAGCAGGGGGCGTGGTAAAATATATGCAATACTTAGCTTTTGCCAAGACCGCCATTCTTCTCTGGTTTCGGAGGTGTGAGTAGGCTGTGCGGCTGGCTGCTTCTCCCTGAAGAAAGTGTGGCCGAACGCTAGTACCATCCCACTGCAGCCACTCACAGGAATGGTGCCTGAGGGCTCCTCGTGATTCAGGTCTGGTAACTCCTCTCTGCTTCTGAACCGTCTCTTCCTCCCCTTGCCACTCAGTTCACTTTCTAACTTTGTCCTTGATGTTCAGCGCTCGTAGCTTGTCACAAATATATTCGTTTCACTTGTTTTTTGGGGTCTTTGTTGCACGAGGGCTCGCTGGAACTGTCTGTCTATTCTGCCGTCTTGGCCTCGCCCCCTTTTTCTTCAATAATGCCTTGCCCATCTGGGTCCTCTTTCCTTTCCATATAAAGTTGTTGATTAGTTTTTCCCTCTCATTATAGATTGCTGTTGGTATTTGTATCAGAATTATATTATGTCTGTAGATGGGCACTGGTGGGTTGGGGTAGATCGCTTTGGTTAGAATTGACAGTTTCACAATGTTGAGTCTTCCTATCCATGAGCATAGTGTTTTCCATTTGTGTAGGTATCTTTTGGTTTCTTGCAATAATGTTTTGTAGTTTTCTTTGTATAGATCTTTTATGTCCCTTGTTGGATTTATTCCTAAGTATTTTGTCCTTTTAGGGGCTATTATAAGTGGTACTGTTTTACTGATTTCCTTTTTGAAGTTCTCTTTGTTGATCTATAAGAACCCAACTTGTTTTTTTAAAATTTTTATTGTCCTTTAAGTGAAAGTTTACAAATCAATTCAGTCTCTCATACAAAATTTATGTACACCTTGCTATATACTCCTCATTGCTCTCCCCCTAATGATACAGTACACTCCTCCCCTCCACTCTCTCTTTTCATGTCCATTCTGCCAGTTTCTAACCCCCTCTACCCTCTCATCTCCCCTCCAGATAGGAGATGCTGACATAGTCTCAAGTGTCTACTTGATCCACGAAGCTCATTCTTCAGCAGCATCTTTTTCTATCCCATTGTCCAGTCCAATCCCTGTCTGAAGAACTGGGTTTGGGCATGGTTCCTGTCCTGGGCTAACAGAAGGTCTCGGGACCGTGACCACTGGGGTCCTTCCAGTCTCAGTGAGACCATTAAGTTTCGTCTTTTTATGAGATTTCAGGGTCTGCATCTCCTGCTCTCCTTCTCCCTCAGGGGTTCTCTGTTGTGTTTCCTGTTAGGGCAGTCATCAGGTGTAGGCGGGCACTATCTAGTTCTGCTCTCAGGCTGATGTAGTCTCTGGCTTATGTGACCCCTTCTGTCCCTTGGGCTCATAATCACCGTGTGTCTTTGGTGTTCTTCATTCTCCTTTGCTCCAGGTGGGTTGAGACCAATTGGTGCATCTTAGATGGCCACTTGTTAGCATTTAAGACCCCAGACGCCACTCTTCAAAGTGGGATGCAGAATGTTTTCTTAATAGATTTTATTATGCCAATTGACTTAGATGTCCCCTGAAATCATGGTCCCCAAACCTCCACCCCCGCTATACTGGCCTTCGAAGCATTCAGTTTATTCTGGAAACTTCTTTGCTTTTTGTTTAGTCCAGTTGTGCTGACCTCGCCTGTATTCTGTGTTGTCTTTCCCTTCACCTAAAAAAAAAAAAAAAAAAAAAAAGTAGTTCTTAACTACTATCAAATTAGTAAATACCCCTTTCCCACCCTCCCACCCTCCCTGCTCTTAGATGGCTGCTTGCTAACGTTTAAGACCCCATACGCTGCTCTCACTATCTAATTAGTGAATACCCCTCTTGCTCTCTCCCTCCCCACCTCCGAACCATCAAAGAATATTTTCTTCTCTGTTTAAACTATTTCTCGAGTTCTTACAATAATGGTCTTATACAATATTTGTCCTTTTGCAACTGAGTAATTTCACTCAGTATAATTGGCTAGAATTTTGTTGATAATTTTTGCATCTATATTCATGAGAGATATTGGTCTGTTTTTCTTTTTATGTGGTGTCTTTGCTTGGTTTTGGTATCAGGGTTACTCTGGCTTCATAAAATGAATTCAGATGTATCGCTTCCTTTTCTATGTTCTGAAATAGTTTGAGTAATACTGGTGTAAGCTCTTCCCTTAATGGTAGAATTCACTTGTGAAGCCATTTGTGCCAGGGTTTTTTTGTTGTTGGGAGATTTTTGTATTACCTTTTCAGTCTCTTCTCTTGTTATGGGTTTGTTCAGATTTTCAACATCATTTTGTGTTAGTTTGGGTAGGTAGTGTGTTTCTAGAAATTTGTCCATTTCCTCTAGGTTTTCAGATTTGTTGGAGCCTAGTTTTTCCTAATACTCTGTTACGATCCTTTTTGTTTCAGTTAGGTTTGTTGTAATGTCCCCCATTTCATTTCTTATTTGGGTTATTTGTATCATTTCTTGGTTTTCTTTTGTCAATTTGGCCAGTGGTTTGTTGATTTTGTTGATCCTTTCAAAGAACCAACTTTTGCTTTTGTTGATTCTTTCTGTTGTTTTTCTATTCTCTGTTTCATTTTTTTCCTGCTCTGATTTGTATTATTCCTTTCCTTCTGGTGGTTGTGGCCTTCTTGTGCTGTTCTCTTTCTATTTGTTCAAGTTGTGTAGCTAATGTTTTGATTTTGTCCCTTTCTTGTTTTTTGATGTTTGCATCTATTGGTATAAATTGACCTCTGAGGACTGCCTTTGCTATGTCCCAAAGGTTTTGGTGTGATGTGTTTTCATTCTCATTTGATTCTAGGAATTTTTGGATTCCATCACTCATTTCTTCTGTTACCCAGTGGCTTTTAAGCAGGGTGTTATTCAGTTTCCAGGTAATTGATTTTTTTTCCTTGCCCTTCCTGTTGTTAATTTCTACTTTGATGGTGTTGTTGTCAGAGAATTTACATTGTAATATCTAGATGCTTTGGATTTTGTCAAGGGTTTTTCTGTGGCTTTGGATGTGGTCTGTCCTGGAGAATGTTACATGTGCATTGGAAAAGAATGTGCTCTTTGCAGGTGTTGAGTGGAGTGTTCTATATATGTCTAAGAGATCAAGTTGGCTGATTGTATCCTTTAGATCTTCTGTATTTTGTTGAGTTTCTTTCTAGATGTTCTGTCCTTTACTGAGTGTGTTATGTTGAAGTCTTCTTCTATTATTTTGGAAGTGTCAGTTTCCCTTTTCAGTGCTGTTGGAGTTTGTTTTGTGTATTTTGGAGCCCTGTCATTGGGCCTGTAGATATTTATTATGGTTATGTCTTCATGATGGATTGTCCCTTTAGTCATTATGCCATGTCTTTCTTTGTCTTCTATGGTGGATTTTGTTTTAAAGTCTATTTTATCTGAGATTAGTATTGCCTCTCCTTATCTCTTTTGGTAGCTGTTTGCTCAATATATTTTTTTTCCATCCTTTGATTTTTAATAAATTTACATCTTTGTTTCTAAGGTGAGTCTCTTTTAGACAGTACATTGATGGATCCTGTTTTTTTTTTTTTTATCCATTATGTCAGTCTCTGTCTCTTTATGGGTGCACTTAGGCCATTTACATTCAGTGTAATTGTTGATAGATGGGAGTTTATTGCTGTAAATTTTTGTGCTTTTTTTGTGGTGCAGACATTTTCTTTGTTCCTGTTACTCTCCTGTGATGAATTCCTTTTTTTTTTTTTTGTGGATTTTTTTTTCATTTCTTTTGTTTTTGTAGATTTTGGTATTACTGAGACTTTATGTTTTTCTTCTTTATTCTGATAAGTAGTTTTGTTAACTTTCTTTGTGGTTGCCTTGAAATTTACCCTTACCTTCCTAGGTTTGAACCAGTCTATTATTACTTGGTATCACCTTGCCTCCTCTGCATTAGAAAGCGCTATACCTACACCATTTATTCCCTCTTTTCTTGTTCTGACGTTGTTGTCAATTACAGATTAGCCACTCTGGTTCCCTCTTGTAAATATTATGGTTTTAAATAGCCCTTGAGAATTCATTTCCTAGGTTGATATCTGACTGATGTGATCATGCATCCTAGATTCAGGCTGTTGTCTGAGGTTGCTGGTCTGTAACCAAAGGACTCACTTTAATAATTCTGGTAGGTTTGGTTTGGTTTTACATATCCCCTTAATTTCTGTTTCTCTGGAAATATCCTAATTTCACCATCATACTTGAATGAGAATTTTGCAGAATATATTATTCTCGGTTGGCAATTTTTTTCTTTCAAGGCTTTATATGTCATCCCATTGCTGTCTTGCCTGCATGGTTTCTGCTGAGTAATCAGAGCTTAGTCTTATTGTTTCCCTTCTGTATGTGGCTTTTCGTTTTTCTCAATCTGCTCTCAAGGTTCTTTCTTTTCTGTGGTTTTAGTGAGTGTGATTATGATATGCCTTGGTGATTTTCTTTTGGGGTCTATCCTATATGTGGTTCGTTGAGCTTCTTGGATGGTCACCTTTTCATCTTTCATGATATTAGGGAAGTTTTCTGTCAGCAATTCTTCAGTGATCGTCTCTGTTTTTTCTGTTTTCTCTCCCTGTTCTGCAACTTGAATCACTTGTAAACATTTGCTTTGGATTGTGTCCCACATAGTCTCAGGGTTTCTTCATTCTTTTTTCTGATTTTTTCTCAAAGAAAGTTGTATCCAAGGATTTGTCTTCAGTTTCACTGATTCTGTCTTCCATTGTTTCAAACTTGGTCCTCAGACCTTTTGTGACATTGTCCATTTCTGAAATCTTGTTTATCTTTTGGATATCTAATTGTTTTTGTATGATTCCCAGTTGTAAATTTATTTTGATATTTTTATTCCTGTAGTATTTTCCTGAATTCTTCCGTTTTTTGTTTGTATTTTCCATGAATTTGTCTGCCTTTTTCATGATTTTGTCTATTTTTTCCTCATTTTTGTCTGCTTTTTGTTCAACTCTTGGAAAGCTCTGAATATTAGAGATTTGAATTCCCTATTAGGTAGTTCTAGTGCCCTTTCTTCTACTGGAAAGTCATCTGTTGTTTTATTTTGGATGCCTACTGGAACCATCTTGTCCTGCTTTTATGTATGTTTTGATATATTCTGTTGTCTCCGGGACAGTCAGTAGTAATTTTTTTCCTTTATTGATTGTAGATTTGTTTGTTTCATCCTACTTTTTTGTTTTATTTGGTTATGTCTGAGCAGGCGGGCTGTGCATTCTTTCTCATTTGCTGGTCTGAGGGCACAATACTTTTTACCTCCTTGTCCAACGGGCAGGGCCAGTCACTAAGCTATGGTGTAGCAGGGCAGGTTCAGCTGAAGGGGAGGAGCTGGGATGCATTGTTTGGATGAGCAGGCTGGGGGTCAGTGCAAGGCAGGTTCCAATAAGCTGTGCCTGTGCTGTTTGGAAGTGTGATGTTCAGCTCATGGTGCAGGTAGGTAGGAGGGAAGGGGGAGATTATGATGTGTGGAGCTAAGAT
Organism: Elephas maximus indicus; assembly: GCF_024166365.1. Lineage (NCBI taxonomy): Eukaryota > Metazoa > Chordata > Mammalia > Proboscidea > Elephantidae > Elephas > Elephas maximus. The sequence goes on along the minus strand of NC_064846.1, from coordinate 48,812,922 downwards.
AGGTATGGGAAAGAAGAGAGAGAGGAAAGAAAAACAGGAGCCAAGCAAACAAACAACAAAAAAAAGTGCTGAGGGAGCTTTCCATTGGATTGAAGAGATAAGAAACTGAGAAATGAAGAAAAACAATCAAGAAAAAGAGAAATAAAAACAAAAACAGCAATTCCACTGGCGACCAGGGAAGTGGCTTCCAGGCCTCAGAGCACTGCCCGTGTAGAAGGGGGAGAGATGGCATACAGCGCCAGGTATTCAGGAGACAGGAAGAGGAGAAAAGCAGAGAAAGATGAGAAACTTAGAAATGAAAAAAAAAAAGGAAAAGATAAAAGAAATAAAAGAAAGGCCCCCAGCAATCCCACTGGTTCATCTGCTTAGACTGGGGAAGTGGTTCCCAAACTGCGCAGTGCAGCGTAGGTGGAAGGGGCAGCGATGGCACACAGTGCCAGGTGTTTAGGAGATAGTAAAAGAAGGTAAGTAGAGAGAGATGAGAAACTGACAAATGAAGAAAGATAAAAAGAAAAATAAGTAAATAAAAAAAAGGCCCCCAGTGATCCCACTGGCTCAGCTGCACACACCTGAGAAGTGGCTCCCACACTGCACAGTACAGCCTGGCTAGAAGGGGCAGAGGTGGCACACAGCACCAGGTATTCAGGAGACAGGAAAAGAAGGTAAATGGAGGTGAGGAACTGAGAAATGAAGAAAGAAAAAATAAAACAGAAATGCCCCCAGGAAGTGGGTCCCAAGCTGCACAGTACAGCCCAGCTAGAAGGGCTCCCGAGCCTAGAGAAGAAGAAACAAACAAACAAGAAAGTAGGCCCCGGGTATCCCACCAGCATGGCGTGGACCGGGGAAGCAGTTTCCCAGCTGGGCGGTACTTCATAGCCTGTCCAGAAGAAACAAAGATGGCACACAGAGCCAGGTGTTTGAGGGAAAGGAGGTGAAAGGCAGGGAAGAAACCTAAAGAAGCCAAAAAAAGTAACACCAGCAACAACGAAATGGCACTGAAGGAGCTGGCCAGTGTGGGTAGGGCCAATCTGTGAGGCAGGGAGCCAGTGCCTTCTGGGCCTCGGTCACTTGGCCCACTGAGAAGTGGCAGAGGCCGAGCAGGGGTCATAAGGGTGGGGGATGGGAAAGTGTGTATTGCTAGTTACCGGGTGCTCTGTCTCATGCTGGGAGCTCTGTGAAGCTGTTTTTCCGTACGCCCTGCTTGCTGATCTCCAACAGGAGTCCAAGATGGCGAATCCATGCTGCATTAGCTGATAGGGGGCTTACACTTATATCTCTCCTAGCATTCTGTTCTCTGTCAGTTTCTTATTCCATTCAGTGCTTGGTTGAGTTTTTATCTCTTCATCTGATGCTTAGAGTTCCAGGATTGATGTTTGTCCCTCTTTTACTTAGTGTTTCGGGTCTTTGCTCTGGAGTGACAGCATGGTGCTTCTGTCTATAGTTCCATGTTGGCTCCCCACCCTCTTATTATCCTTTGGATGTCTGCAAGATCTGTAGTGATATCCCTGTCTCATTCCTGATAGTGGTAATTTGTGCCTTTTCTCTTTGTCAGTCTTGCCTAGAGGTTTGTCAATTGATTTATGTTTTGAAAGCAGCAGGGATAGGGAGTTGCTTCTTATTGCCCAGTGAAGATGAAGTCCCATTGCTCTACTTGGCCTTTTCTGACACCACCCTCACAGAGGTTTGGGACACCTCATTAGAGTCTAGTGAGTATGAAAACCTTGGCTCTCCACTTGCCTTTGCTGGTATGGGAGATGGTGGGACCACAGATTCTTCTGTGGTATTTGGCTGAAATAAACTGGCTATCATCTAAATGTTTTCTCTCTTGCTAGGATGTCCCTTTTCTAGTTCTTTGGTTGAGAGATCCCAGTTTTGTTGTGTCTTTTTTTTTGGTCTTCGCCCTTTTGCATTTCCAGGTTACTGGCTCTTCCAGCACCCAGTTTGGGATATTCGAAGTAAAAAGAAAAAACCCAAGGAACTTATCGCCGTATTGTTCTTCGGGTCTTGAGGTTTCTTGTCATTCTTTCTTCTGTCTTTCAGAGTAGTCTAATAAGTGTTTTATATATAATGCTCAGGGTTTTTAGTTATACTCAGTGGAAGAATCAAAGGAAAGTATGCTTATTCCATCTTCCCAAAAGTGGAAGTCTCTAGTGAGGTTTTAGAACAAGTCTGTGTATCCTATCTTTTAAGAACTTTTCATTTTATCCCTCACCATATCCCATAATGGGAGAGGAAATCTTATTCATGTATTAGAGATGAGGAAACTAAGGCACAAAGGTATTAGGATGCGTCTCCAAGCCATGTAATGATGTCTAGGCTTATTCAAAAGTGGAGCTCTGGTTTTCTGACCAGTAATTCAGGGATATTTCTATTAGACCATATATTATAATCCAAGTAAGCATCTAGTCTTGTATGTGCAAAGAAAGGACTTTATTATAATAACAGAATGCATCTACGCTACAGTATGCTGTGGCAACACTGAGAGTTCTTGAACGGTTGGAGGGAACGCAGTTCCACAGAGAACCTCAGCGCATAGGTTATGATCAGATGGGACATAGCCCACGTGGGTCAGCAGCTATTGCAGGAATCTGTATTGGCAGACATCAGATAAGTAACTTAAGATAAATTTTATGATAGGAATTCCTAGTCACTTTACATTTTCCAAATATGCTTCCTGGGAAAAGCAACAAATTTTCAGCCTAAGGTCAGCTTATAAAAGGAAAATTTTTGAAAAGGGCCTCATCTTTTTAATGAGCACTTGCTACTCTTTAGAATTAACAGTTACCAATTTATATTGGGTGGCTTTAGAGAGCAAAATGAAGGACTGATGACAATTAGAGGCAGACAGATTACATCTTGGTATAAGACTTTGTAAATATGAAAGCTATCCATTGTGGACTTGGCTGGCTCATGGGGTGATGAGTCCATTCTCACTTGGCAGCTTTAAGCTAAGGAATACTATAAAAGTGTGTCTTGGACTTGGTGGGCACTTGGTCTAGATGAGCTCAGAGATCCTGTCCTACTCTAAGGTTATCATGATTTCTTGTGCAAAATCAACCCAGCAATACCCTCTTTCTCCCTCTCCCTGCTCAAGCTTTTTAGTACAAGAACAATTCACTAGGATGTAAAATTAGGGACCTTGTTACTTGACTGTGTCTGATTCATCTGTGTAGCTCTCATAGCACTTTTCACGTAGCAAGTTCTAAACATACGTTTGATGAATGAATAAACGAATGAAGTGCTTACACTGGTGGAATTAAATATTTTAGCTCTAATAGATGAACCCCATTTGTTTCCTCCAAAGGCTCTCCATGCACTGTCTCCCTCACATGGCATCCACCAAAGTCCTTCATAATCTGGCTCCTGTCCACATTTTCTGCTTCATCTCCCACTACTTCTTCTGTGCCTATCATCCAGTCTCCAGCCACACCAAAACTTCTTGCTTTTCAGTGAACACACTGAGCTCTTTCATACCTCCGAACTTCTTCTCATGTGTAAGTACCTTTACCTGAGATGGATTTTCTTATCTTTTTCACCAGGCAGCTCTTTCAAGACCCAATTCAAATGTCATAATCTTTGTGAAGACCTCTCTGAGTCTCCCAGAAAAAAAAAAAATAGTGGCTTATGCCTTTGTGATTCCATAGCATTTTCTTAATGTTTCTGTTATAGCCCTTCTCACATAGCGAGACTGCGTCTTACATACTTTGGACATGTTGTCAGGAGAGATCAATCCCTGGAGAAGGGCATCATGCTTGGCAAAGTACAGGGTCAGCAGAAAAGAGGAAGACCATCAGCAAGGTGGATTGACGCAGTGGCTGCAACAATGAGCTCACGCATAACAGCGATTGTGAGGATGGCGTAGGACTGGACAGTGTTTCGTTTCGTTTTGTTGTGCATAGGGTCTCTATGAGTTGGAACTGACTCAGTGGCACCTAACAACAACAACAACACATAGCCTTGCTATTTATTTACATCTTTCCCCCCAATAGACTCTAAATCAATCAATGGCAAGGATTTTTATCTCATTACTCTTTGTATACCTAGAACCTAGTGAATAGTACATAGTGATTGTTCAGTAAGTGTTTGTTGGAAAAATGTGCTTTTGAGATGCAAAATCAGCTATTACTTTGACTACTAATTTTATTTAGAAGTGAAATTTAGGTTTTTAAAAAAATAATAGTGTAAAAATAAGATAAATAACAGAATTGGACATGCAATTCTGTATTTTCTGTTTATTGATGGTTTACAAGGAACTTTGTGACATATGGAGGTGATGTTTTCCTGAAAAGCCAGTAAATTTGATGTTTTAAAATTTAAATAACCTTGAGAAATAGCGTGTGTGTGTGCATACACAAGCACTCATACTTGTAATTCTCTTTTTCTAATTCAGCATGATTTTGATTTTGGCACGTAGCCCTGTAAATTAACAGAATTTATACACATTACATCTAGAGAAATGTAGTTAATTCCATTTTCCACACATTAAATCTGTGTATTTTTTTTAGATAGGCTCTGTGCAGGCATATGTGACAAAGATCCGTACCTACATTTCAGATGTGGTCATTTGATAAATTCAATTACTAAAGATGTTTTTCATTAAATTTCAAATTTCTAGTATCAGCTCTGTAATGGAGATTGAGAGATAGGGGACATTAAGGGAGCGGAGATTAAATGGAAATTGGCATGGTTTCATAAACACATTGAAAAAAGGAGATTCAAACAGAAGTTGAAAGCAATAGTTATCACTAAATCTCTACCTACATAGATTTGTCCACTTAGGCTAATTGAAAAGTTGGAACAACATTTTGGCTAATGTAAGCTGAAATATATGTTACATTTACAGTCTACGGTCCCTAGATCAGTGGTTCTCAAAATGTGGTCCCTGGAACAACAGCATCAGCATCACCTGATAACTGTTAGAAATGCAGATTCTTAGGTTCCATCAAAAACCTGCTGAGTCAGAAACTCTGAGAGTGGGGTCCAGTGATCTGTGTTTTAACAAACCATGCAGGTGACTCTGATATGAATTCATGTTTGAGGACCACACCTCTAGATTGTTGATCTTTGTTGAACTCCTGGATAATTACTTCCCCTCCTACCTCCTTTTTTTCCTGTATGGGGCTGATACTATATTGTTTTCAGGTGTTACCTATCATCATCATCATTATGATTAAAATAAGAAGTATCCCAGCTCTCTTTATCCCTCAACTTCTTGACACTTGTATTCCTAGGGCAGAAGCCGAATCTGGCTTTCCATTTTTGGATCCCAGTTTGGCTCCCTAGCCTTTGGATATTAGCTTCATCTTGCAAGCTCTAGCAACCCAGAAAACACACACTCAAATAATAGAAATCACATACCCCGTTTTCTCAGTGTGAAGAATGTATGCGAGAGTAAACTCTGCTTAAAAGTCCTCTTATCCCATTTCTGTGCATCTGTCCTGTGGATATAATAAAACAAGTGTGGAGTTAAATATCTATAGTTTTTCATTGTAACTTTGTTTGAAATAGTGAAAAACTGGACAACTCAAATGTCCATCAATAAAAAGTGGTTAAATAAATTATATTGTATTCATATTATTGAATATTATGCATCTGTTTAAAGGAATTAGTAGACACAAAATTGTGAAGTAGGAAGTTCTAGGGGTAGGTCCCTCCACCAAACCAACAATTGAACTGAAAAGAGCAATTGAAGTCAACGTAATATTGTTAATATGACAGTACTAACCAAAGGTACAGATTCAGTGCAATCCCTATCAAAACCCCGGTGGTGATCTTTGCAGAAATAGAAATAGATGTTGTAAAGTTCATATGGAATTTCAAGTGACCCCAAGCCAAAACAATACTGAAAAAGAAGAATAAAGTTGAAAGACTCATACTTCCTGATTTCAAGACTTACTACAAAGCTACACTAATCAAAATAGTGTGCTGCTGGCATAAGGACAAATGTATAGACCAATGGAATGGAATAGAGAGCCCAGAAATAAATCTTCATGTATATGTCAATTGATTAAAAAAAATTTTTTTTATTGTGTTTTCAGTGAAGGTTTACACAGAAGATTAGGTTCCCATTCAACAATTCCTACACAAATTGTTCAGTGACATTGGTTACATTCTTCACAATTCTCATTATTTCCATTCTGGTTATTCCATTTCCATTATTGATCTAGTTTCCCTGCCCCCTTGCATCCTCTCTTTGTTTTTAGATAATTGTTGACTGTTCTCATGTAAAAAAAAAAAAAAAACCATTGCTGTTGAGTCAATTCCGACTCATAGTGACCCTATAGGACACAGTAGAACTGACCCATATAGGGTTCCAGAGAGTGCCTGGTGGATTCGAACTGCCACCCTTTTGGTTAGCAGTCATAGTTCTTAACCACTATGTCACCAGGATTTCCTTGTTCTCATATAGGTGATTTTTTAAAGAAGCACAGTACTTTTGGCTGATATTCATTATTTTTAGCTACAAGGTGACCTCAGGGGGTTGTTTTGGTTCAAGGTATGAAGAGTATCTCAGGGCAATAGACTTGAGGAGCCTTCCAGTTTTAGAAAGTTCAGTAAGTCTGTTCTGTTTTGTTTTTTAGGAATTTGAGGGTCTCTTTCACATTTTTCTCCCATTCTATCAGGGTGCATCTATTGTGGCCCTGATTAGAATGGTTGGTAGTGGTAGCCGGGTACTATCTAGTTTTTTCTGATCTCAGGGTAGATGAGGCTGTAGTTTGTGTAGACTATTTTCTTCTTTGAGTCTTTGGTTCCCTTCTTTCTCTTTAGCTCCAGATGAGTGGAGACCAATAGTTGATCTTAGTTGACTGTTTGCAAGCTTTTAAGGTCCCAGACACTGCTCAACAAACTAGGATGTAGAACATAGCTTTGTGAACTATATTATGCCAATTGACCGATGATCCTAAAGGTGGTCCTAGTCCTTCAAACCCAGAAAACCAATCCCAGGAGGTGTTTCGTTACGTCTAAGAAGTATCCATAACTGTGCCCCCTATGTGCTTTATTTATATATGCACCCTGTTTACATATAAATACTGTATTTTTATGCAAATAACATGTGCCCTCTACGTTTGTTTGCCAACCACACCCTCCTCCCACAAGGTATTTTCATAAGCGTGCTATGCTAATTTTTTAAGGCAACATGTAAAAAAAAAAGTGACATAGCAGCGCTTATGAAAAGGCCTCAAGGAGGGAGGGCATCATTGGCAAACAAATGTAGAAGGCGTGTGTTATTTGTGTAAAAACACAGTATATGTGCATACAGTCAGGTAGATGGATATACATATATTATATATACGTATATACTCACATGTACATACCTATACACATACATGCTTACATACATACATATATATTTTTTGGTTATAGTTTCTGTTGTTTCCAAATTATGTATGCCATAGCAATTACCAACAAGTCCTTTTTCTTGAATACATTTTAGTGACATCGTTTACCTTGGTCAAGCTGTGTACATTTCTCCCTCATTCGGTGTTAACTTTCCCCTCACCCAAAATAACAGACATCTACTGTCTAGAGAGAGTCAGTTGATTTTTTACAAGGGTGCCAAGACTATTCAATGGGAAAGGACAGTCCTTTTCACAAATGGTGCTAGGAAAATTGGATGTTCACGTGCAAAAGAATGAAGTTGACCCCTTACCCTATATAAAGACCTAAATCTAGAGCTAAAAGTACAGAATTCCTAGAAGAGAAAATAGAGGAAAATCTTCATGACCTTGTATCTGGCAATGGATTTTTAGATATGAAACAAAAAGCACATAAACAAAAAATAAAAAACAGATAAATTTGGACTTCATCAAAATTAAAACTTTTGGGTATCAAAGCACACTTTTAAAAGATTGAATAAACAACAGACAAAATGCAAGAAAGTATTTGCAAGTCGTGTATCTGAGAAGGGATTAATATCCAGAATATATAACGAACCCCTATAACTCAAAAACAAAAAGACAAACAAGCCAATTAAAAAATAGACAAAGCACTTGAATAGATATTTCTCCAAAGAAGGTATACAAATGGCCAGTAAGTGCTTGAAAAGATGCCCAACATCATTATTCATTAGGAAAGTGCAAAACTACACCCACACCCACTAGGAAGGCTATTATCAGGAAAACAGAAAATAATAAGTATTAATGAGAATGTGGAGAAATTGGAATGCTTGAGCATTGCTGGTGGGAATGTAAAATGGTACAACCATTGTGGAAAATAGTTTAGTGGTTCCCCAAATAGTTAAATATAGAATTACCATAAACAAACAAACAAAAACAAGCCTGTTGCCATCAAGTCAATTCCATCTCATGGTTACCCCCATGTGTTACAGAGTAGAACTACTGCATAGGGTTTTCATAGCTGTAATCATTGAAAAAATAATAATTTAGTTTTTCTTGAGAATATACACAGCAGAGCATACACCAATTATTTCTACATGTACAGTTCAGTGACATTGATTACATTCTTCAGGTTGTGCAACCACTTTCACCCTCCTTTTCCAAGTTGTTCTTCCTGCTTTAACAAAATTCACTGCCCCCTATGTTTCCTATCTAATCTTTCGAGTTGCTATTGTCAGTTCGATCCCATATAGATATATCTCAGAAGAGTACAAATTAGTAAAATAATTAAAATATTGTTTGGTTTTAAGAAGACTTCAGGGGATATTTTTGGCCTAAGGTTTATGATTTAAAGATTTGTCTCAGGGCAATAGTTCCCGGGGTTCATCCAACCTCCATGGTTCCAGAAATCCTGGATTCCATGAGAATTTAAAATTCTGCTTGGCTGTAATCTTTATGAAAGCAGATTGCCAGGCTTCATTTTGCAATGCTGCTGGGTGGGTTTGAACCACCAAACTTTAGGTAAGTAGCTGAGAGCAAACTTCTTGTGCCACCCAGGGACCTTTGTTGTTATTGTTAGGTGCTATTGAGTCAGTTCTGACTCATAGCCACCCTGTGTACAATAGAACGAAGCACCGCCCAGTCCTGCGCCATCCTTATGATAGTTGTTTTGCTTGAGCCCATTGTTACAGCCACTGTGTCAATCCATCTCATTGAGAGTCTTCCTCTTTTTCACTGACCCTCTACATTACCAAGCATGATGACCTTCTCTGGGGACTGATCCTTCCTGATAACATGTCCAAAGTATGTGAGGCAAAGTCTTGCCATCCTTGCTTCTGAGGAGCATTCTGGCTGTACTTCTTCCAAGACAGATTTGTTCATTCTTTTGGTAGTCCATGGTATATTCAGTATTCTTCACCAATACTGTAATTCAGAGGTGTCGGTTATTTTTCGGTCTTGTTTATTCATTGTCCAGCTTTCGCATGTACATGAGGCAATTGAAAATACCCTGGCTTGGATCAGATGCACCTTATTGCTTAAAGTGACATCTTTGCTTTTTAACACTTGAAAGAGATCTTTTGCAGCAGATTGGCCCAATGCAACGCATTCTTTGATTTTTTTTTAATTTTTATTGTGCTTTAAGTGAAAGTTTACAAATCAAGTCAGTCTCTCACATAAAAACTTATATACGCCTTGCTACATACTCCCAATTCCTCTCCCCCCAACGAGACAACTCGCTCCCTCCTTCCACTCTGTCTTTTCGTGTCCATTTTGCCAGCTTCTAACCCCCTCTACCCTCCCATCTCGCCTCCAGGCAGGAGATGCCAACATAGTCTCAAGTGTCCACCTGATCCAAGTAGCTCACTTTTCACCAGCATCCCCCTCCAACCCATTGTCCAGTCCAATCCACGTCTGATGAGTTGGCTTCGGGAATGGTTTCTGTCCTGGGCCAACAGAAGGTCTGGGGGCCATGACCACAGGGGTCCTTCTAGTCTCAATCAGACCATTAAGTCTGGTCTTTTTATGAGAATTTGGGGTCTGCACCCCACTGCTCTCCTGCTCCCTCAGGGGTTCTCTGTTGTGTTCCTTGTCAGGGCAGTCATTGGTTGTAGCCGGGCACCATCTAGTTCTTCTGGTCTCAGAATGATGTAGTCTCTGGTTTATGTAGCCCTTTCTGTCTCTTGGGCTCATAATTATCTTGTGTCCTTGGTGTTCTTCATTCTCCTTTGATCCAGGTGGGTTGAGACTCATTGATGCATCTTAGATGGCCACTTGCTAGTGTTTAAGACCCCGGATACCACTCTTCAAAGTGGGATGCAGAATGTTTTCCTAATAGACTTTATTATGCCAGTTGACTTAGATGTCCCCTGAAGCCATGGTCCCCAAATCCCTGTTCCTGCTTTGCTGACCTTCGAAGCATTCAACTTATTCAGGAAACTTCTTTGCTTTTGGTTTAGTCCAGTTGTGCTGCCGTCCCCTGTATTGAGTGTTGTCCTTCCCTTCACCTAAAGTAGTTCTTATCTACTATCTAATTAGTAAATACCCCATCCCTCCCTCCCTCCCTTCCCCCTCTCGTAACCACAAAAGAATGTGTTCTTCTCAGTTTAAACTATTTCTCAAGTTCTTATAATAGTGGTCTTATACAATATTTGTCCTTTTACAACTAACTAATTTCACTCAGCATAATGCCTTCCAGGTTCCTCCGTGGCATTGTTTGATTTCTTGACTCCTGCTTACATGGGTGTTGATTGTGCATCCAAGTAAAATGAAATCCTTGACAATGTCAATCTTTCCTCCATTTATCATGATGTTGCTTATTGGTCCAGTTGTGAAGATTTTTGTTTTCTTTATGTTGAGGCATAATCCGTAATGAAGGCTGTAGTCTTTGATCTTCGTCGGTAAGTGCTTCAAGTCCTCTTCGCTTTCAGCTAGCAAGCTTGTGTCATCTGCATATCGCAGGTTGTTAATGAGTCTTCCTCCAGTTATGATGCCCTGTTCTTCTTCGTATAGTCTAGCTTCTTGGTTTATTTGCTCAGCATACATATTGAATTAAGTATGGCGAAAGGATACAACCCTGACACGTGCCTTTCCTGACTTTAACCCATGCAGTATCCCCTTGTTCTGTTCAAACAACTGCCTCCTGATCTATGTACAGGTTCCTCACGAGCACAACTGTTCTGGAATTCCCATTCATTGCAGTGTTATTCATAATTTGTTATGCTCTACATAGTCGAATGCCTTTGCGTAGTCAATAAATCAAAAGCAAACATCTTTCTGGTATTTTCTGCTTTCAGCCAGAATCCGTCTGACATCAGCAATGATATCCTTCGTTCCACATCTTCTTCTGAATCCAGATTGAATTTCCAGCAGTTCCCTGTCAATGTACTGCTGCAACTGCCTTTGAATGATCTTTAGCAAAATTTTACTTGCATGTGTTGTTAATGATATTGTTCAATAATTTCCACATTCAGTTGGATTACCTTTCTTTGGAATAGGCATAAATATGGATCTCTTCCAGTCAGTTGGCCAGGTAGTTCTCTTCCAAATTTCTTGGCATAGATGAGTGGGCACTTCCAGTGCTGCATCCCTTTGTTGAAACATCTCAATTGGTATTCTGTCTATTCCTAGAGGCTTATTTTTCACCAATGTCTTCAGTGTAGCTTGGACTTCTTCCTTCAGTACCATTGGTTCTTGATCATATGCTACCTTCTGAAATGGTTGAACGTCCACCAATTCTTTTTGATACAGTGACTCTGTATATTCCTTCCATCTTCTTTTGATGCTTCCTGTGTCGTTCAGTATTTTGCCCATAGAATCCTTCGCTATTGCAACTCGAGGCTTGAATTTTTTCTTCAGTTCTTTCAGCTTGAGAAATGCCGAGCGTGTTCTTTCCTTTTGGTTTTCTAACTACAGGTCTTTGCATATTTCATTATAATACTTTGTCTTCTTGAGCTGCCCTTTGAAATCTTCTGTTCAGCTCTTTTACTTCATCATTTCTTCCTTTTGCTTTAGCTACTCAACATTCAAGAGCAAGTTTTGGAGTCTCTTTTGACATCCATTTTGGTGTTTTCTTTCTTTCCTGTCTTTTTTTGGAAGAAAAAAAAATTTTTTTTTTCTTATTATACTTTAGATGAAGATTTATGGAACAAACTAACTTCTCATTAAACAGTTAGTACACATATTGTTTTATGACATTGGTTAACAACCCCATGACATGTCAACACTCTCCCTTCTCAATCTTGGGTTTCCTATTACCAGCTTTCATGTTCCCTCCTGCCTTCTAGTCCTTGCCCCTGAGCTGGTGTACCCCTTTAGTCTCGTTTTCTTTTATGGGCCTGTCTAATCTTTGGCTGAAGAGTCTTTCATGTCTTTTTAATGACTTCTTGCTCTTTTCATGTATGATGTCATTCCGCAACTCGTCTGGTCTTCGGTCATTAGTATTCAGTGTCTTTATTCTTGAGAAGGTCTCTAAATTCAGGTGATATATACTCAAGGTCGTACTTTGTCTCTTGTGGACTTGTTCTAATTTTCTTCAGCTTCAGCTGGAACTTTCATATGAGCAACTGATGGTCTGTTCTGCACTTGGCCCCTGGCCTCGTACTGACTGTTGATATTGAGCTTTCCAATTGTGTCCTTCCACAGATACATTCGATTTGATTCCTGTGTATTCCATCTGACAAGGTCCACACGTATAGTCGCAGTTTATGTTGGTGAAAAAAGGTATTTGGAACAAAGAAGTCGTTGGTCTTGCAAAATTCTATCATGTGATCTCTGGCATCATTTCTGTCTCCAAGACCATATTTTCAAGCTGCCAATCCTTTGTTTCCAACTTTCACATTTCAGTCACCAGTAATTATTAACGCATTGTGATTGCATGTTCGATCAATTTCAGACTACAGAAGCTGGTAAAAATCTTCAATTGCTTCATCTTTGGCCTTAGTGGTTGGTGGATAAATTTGAATAATAGTCATATTAACTGGTATTCCTTGTAGGCATATGGATATTATCCTATCACTAACAATGTTGTTCTTCAGAATAGGTCTTGAAATTTTCCTTTGATGATAAATGCAATGCCGTTCCTCTTCAAGTTATCATTCTTAGCATAGTAGATCATGTGATTGTCTAATTCAGAATGGCCAGTACCCATCTATTTCAGCTTACTAATGCCTAGGATATTAATGTTTATGTGTTTCATTTCATTTTTGATGATTTCCATTTTTCCTAGATTCATACTTCGTACACTCCACATTCCAATTATTAATGGATGTTTGCAGCTTTTTCTTCTCATTTTGAGTTTTGCCACATCAGCAAATGAAGATCCCAAAAGGTTGACTCCATCCACGTCATTAAGGTTGACTATACTTTGAGGAGGCAATACTTCCCTAGTCATATTTTGAGCATCTTCCAACCTGACGGGCTCGTCTTTTGGTACTATATCAGACAATGTTCTGCTGCTATTCATAAGGTTTTCACTGGCTAATTCTTTTCAAAGGTAGACTGCCAGGTCCTTCTTCCTAGCCTGTCTTAGTCTGGAAGCTCAGCTGAAACCTGTCCACCGTGGGTGAACCTGCTGGTATTTCAATACTGGTGGCATAGCTTCCGGCATCACAGCAACCTGCAAGCCCCCACAATATGACAAACTGCCAGACACGTGAGGGCAGGGACCTTTATGGCCCAGCAATTCCACTTTTAGGTATATCCCCAAAAGACTTGAAAGCAAAAACACACAGAGATACTTGTACATCAATGTTTATTGCAGCATTATTCACAATAGCCAAAAGGTGGAAACAATGCAAATGCCTGTCAACAGATGAATGAATAAACAAAATGTGGTATATTCATACAATGGAATATTAGTCAGAGATAAAGAGAAATTAAGTTCTGACATATGCTACAACATGGAGGAACCTTGAAACCTTTGTCCTAAGTGAAATAAGCCAGACACAAATAGGAAAAATTAAGTATGACTCCACTTATGTACAGTATCTAGAGTTAGTAAATTCATAGAGACAGAAAGTATAATAGAGGGGCTGGGTAGAAGAGGGAGCAGGGAGTATTTATTCACTGGGTACAGAGTTTCCATTTGAGATGACTAAAAAGTTCTGGAAATACCTGGAAGGCATTATGCTGAGTGAAATTAGTCAGATGCAAAAGGACAAATATTGTATAAGACCACTATTATAAGATCTTGAGAAATAATTTAAACTGAGAAGAACACATTCTTTTGTGGTTATGGGGGGGGTGGGAGAGGGTTATTTACTGATTAGATAGTAGATAAGAACTCCTTTAGGTGAAGGGAAGGACAACACTCAATACAGGGAAGGTGAGCTCAACTGGACTGGACCAAAAGCAAAGAAGTTTCCTGAATAAACTGAATGCTTCGAAGGTCAGCAGAGCAAGGGCAGGGGTTTGGGGACTACGGCTTCAGGGAACATCTAAGTCAATTGGCAAAATAAATTCTATTAAGAAAACATTCTGCATCCCACTTTGAAGTGTGGCGTCTGGGGTCTTAAATGCTAACAAGTGGCCATCTAAGATGCATCAATGAGTCTCAACCCACCTGGATCAAAGGAGAATGAAGAACACCAAGGTCACAAGATAATTATGAGCCCAAGAGACAGAAAGGGCCCCATGAACTAGACACTTACATCATCCTGAGACCAGAAGAACTAGATGGTGCCCGGCCACAACCGATGACTGCCCTGACAGGGAGCATAACAGAGAACCCCTGAGGGAGCAGGAGAACAGTGGGATGCAGACCCCAAATTCTCATAAAAAGACCAGACTTAATGGTCTGACGGAGACTAGAAGAATCCTGGTTGTCATGGTTCCCAAACCTTCTGTTGGCCCAGGACAGGAACCATTCCCGAAGACAACTCATCAGACATGGAAGGGACTAGACGATGGGTTAGAGAGAGATGCTGATGAGGAGTGAGCTACTTGTATCAGGTGGACACTTGAGACTGTGTTGGCATCCATCTCCTGTCTAGAGGGGAGATGGGAGGGTAGAGAGGGTTAGAAACTGGCAAAACAGTCACGAAAGGAGAGACTGGAAGGAGTGAGCGGGCTGACTCATTAAAAAAAAATGGGAGTATGTAGTAAGGTGTATATAAGTTTATATGTGACAGACTGACTTGATTTGTAAACTTTCACTTAAAGCACAATAAAAATTATTTTAAAAAAGTTCTGGAAATAGATCATGATAGTGGTTACACAACATTGTGATTGTGCTTAATGCCACTGAAAATTTATACTTATAAATGGTTAAAATGGTAAATTTTATATTACATGTATTTTACCAGATTTTTTAAAAAAATTAAAAAAAGGAATCAGTACCTCAGTAAATGCCAGTATGGAAAGATGCCTAAGATATGTTGTAAAGTGAAAAAGCAAAAACCAAGTTGCAAAGCAATTTCTTTTATGATCTCAGCACTTGGGGAAATATTATTTGAATTTTTAACATGGATATGTTTTACATTTATAATGAAAAAATATAAATGAGATCTATATATATTGGCAAAGAATGATGATCACAATATGGTTTTAACTGAGAAAAAAAAACATTCTATAAAACAGCATGCAGGAAGAACTTTTGAGAGTCATGTGTCTGTCCTGATAGGGGCTTGGGTTGCATGAGTATATGCACTTGTTAAAATTCATTAAATGGTACCCTAAGATTTGTGTGTTTTTAGTATGTAAATTTTATCTAATAAGAGAACCATAAACAAATATGAGACTCTGATTAAAGGTATGCATGGAGAAGTATTTAGGAGTAAATTTACTTATGTCTCCAACTTAGTTTGAAATGCATCAGAAAGTAAAATGGGATGATGGACTGATAGATGGATGGTTATGTGATAAAGCATATACACTAAAATGTTAACAATTGCAGAATCCAAGTTGTGGACATACAGGGATCCACTCTATAACTCTTTCAACTTCTCTGAATTTTGAAATTTTTCATAATAAAATGTTGAAAAAACAGCATGTGTAGTATCCTCCCATTGAAACTCTTTCTGATGATCCATTATTTTGAGTTTGACCTACACTCTGTAAATTAACAAAGTTATATAAAGTTGCAATACAAGAATATTTATTCTTGAAATGGAAAGATATCCAATCTGTTAAGTGAACAAAACAGCTTGTAAAACATCATATGCAGTATGATTTCATTTGTGTAAAAACCAATATGTTTATAGAGATAAAGTAAATGTCTTGAAGAATACATACCAAATTGTTAACACTGGGGATCTCGGGGTGTTGAGATAATAAGGGAGGCTTTCATTTTCTCTGTACTGCTTTAATGTTTTACAATATTCATGTATATTCAGCAAAAAAAAAAAAAGGTATTTCCATTTAAAAATTTAATTGGTCTTAAAGATGACAGATGGTATAATTTAGGGGAAAATAGGAGCTTTCCAACCTCTGTTTAATACCTCTGGGGATCAAGAACTACCTATTTCAGGAGACAGTCTGTTCCATTATTGGAAAGGCCCCAATTTTAAGAATTTTTTTTTTCTTCTAAGCTAGTAGCTAGTTGAAGCCTACCTGCCTCAATTTTCTTCTTATTGGAACAACACTGAACAATGCCATTCTACTACGTAGTGATCTTAGAGTATAAAGGGAACTGAGGCAACTAATTGTGGCACAAGGTGCAGATGGTAAAAGCAGACAACAAGAAGCAGTACTGATGGCTATAACAAGAGTTTTTTAAAAGAAGGCATAGTAACCGCTAAGGAATTTGACCCAGGCACTACCTGGGGTGAGAGATAACAAAACCTTAGAAATCATTTGAGAGGTTTCTGGGGTCCCCAGTTGTTCTCAGCAGGCCTGGGTGCATTATACTATAAGGGGCACTGTCATTCTGGTGATCTTGCTTAGCAGGAACACAACTTGATGTTGCAAACTAGAACTAAAATAAATAGCTGTTCCACTAGAGATCCTCAGCAATCAAAACGTTTAAGCACTAATCAAACTATTATGATGCAGTTGTCTATGAGCTTGCAGTTTTATTATGCCTGAGATATATGTTTGAGGAAAAATTCATTAAGTTTGCAGATGACACCTAATTATATTAAAAAAAAACCATTGCCAGCGAGTCAATTCTGTCTGACTCATAGCAACCCTATAGGACAGGGTAGAACTGCCCCATAAGGTTTCCAAGGAGTGCCTGCTGGATTCGAACCACTGACCTTTTGGTTAGTAGCTATAGCACTTAACCACTACGCCACCGGGGTTTCACTAAATAATATAGGGGTTACTAAATAATCTCAAAACAGAATTCAATTCAAAATGACCTAGACCACTTGGGGAAAATGACCTTACAGAAATAGGATGGAACTTAAAAGGGAAAAATACAAATTGTTACTTTTAGGATGGACTGATGGCTAGGGAGCTATGTGAAAGGAAAAGGCTGGGTAGAGTGGAGAGGATCAGAACTTACCAGAATCTACAGCATAAGCTATTGAGTGGAAAGTACCCACCCAAATACTGGGGTAAATTTAAGATAAAAAAGTTATAGGAGTTGGTCCTTTATATCATAAATTTGTCAGAACGCTAACTCTCTCTCTCCCTTTGCCAATTTATTTATACCTTTCCTTTTCCCAGAAGAAAATAGGCATCTTGCAATGATACATAAAATAAAAAATAATGTGAGTTAAAAATAGGTGGCAAAAAAGAAAGAAAAATAAGAGTGGGAACATAAAAGGGTTAGAAATGAGGCTCAGAAAGTGCAAACTATAAAGACATATGGCCTTTCTGTTGGTGGAAAGTAAATTTAGCTTTCAGCTTTTTTGCTGCTAATTAAAAAAAGAAGAAAGAAACGGTACAGTTACACAGTTTAGAAGTATATCATGTCTGTTATGGATCACCACTGTAATAAGGTGTGGATAAAGTGGAAATACAATTAAAGAAATTGAAATAGCAGTCTTATGAGAAAATGATAAAGGAATTGGGGCTACTTAGCCCAAAGAAGAAAAAAGTAGGTGGTGACTAATTTCAAATATTTCAGGGGACTTTATGTGAGAGATTCAAAACAATTTTTTTTCTGTGCCTGTGGTGTAAAGAATTTAACTTTACCTAAAGTAATGTGGTCTTGCCCTTGTTTCCTGAGAAGATAACTCTAAACCCTTGGAATTTCCTGAGTAATTGAGGTGCCTTTATTATCTAAAACCTCCAGGCCACACCTGAGAATTTGTGCTAATGAGTGGGAGTGGCCAGACCAGAAAGGCCACCTGGTAGCTGATATCAACTAACCTCAGGAGGCATAATTTAACCTAGCATTCATCTGCAATAAGGCTTCAATCATATCTATGTAATGACTGAGGCCAGTAAAGGCTCTGCACGCAAAGACTCCAAGAGCTTCTTGGTTGGCGAAGGTAGGATGATGTGCCCTCTTTGGGATATGGAAGCTCTGTGTTGGGAACCCTCCTAGACCTTGCTCATGCATCTCTTCCTTATGATGATCTTGATTTGTATCTTTCTGAGATAATGAATCTTTAATCATAAGTATAGTACTTTCTGAGAGTTCTGTGAGTCATTCCAGTGAATTATTGAGCCCAAAGGGATAGTGGGAGCCAGAAGGTGAAGGCAAGGGAGCCTGGAAAGGCCCCCAAACTTGCCCCTGACGTCCTGGAGAGATAGTAGGAAAACCCCACATTTGCAATCAGCAAATCAGAAGTAAGGGTGTTT